>NC_142371.1:24002782-24318615 GCF_059441005.1 Hippichthys cyanospilos | reverse complement strand
AATAATGAAAAAGTTAGACTGGAACTTAAACAAGTACCTCGGAAAGATGGAGTTTAGCGGTCCAGACCAGCCGGCAGAAACACACCAAACTGCAATATTATTTAATGTAGTGTTTTGCTCGGTTTTACCACAAAGTCGATGGCAAATGAGCAGCTGTGATGTTGATTGACCTTGTGGTATTTTCACCATTTGTGGCTCATTTTTCCCCCGCATAATTTTCGCAGTATTTTAGCCGAGAGATGACACATTCCTGGTAGTGGGATAAAGTTTTCGTGCCGTGTTGAACTTGCTGTCACCATCTGGGTGAAATTTCAGCTCCTTAATGTCTTCTTTCAATTCTTTCGAAAAGCGTTTGACGTAAAGATCATAGGATTTGACCAAATACCCCACACGGTTTAAAAACATCTCCCCGGCTGTTAAATTTAGAAAGAAAGCAAGCAAAAACTAGCGCTTGACCTTTCCTGGGAAGACCAATGCTGTCTACGGTTGTTGAAATCAGAAGATCTTATTGTGACCATCCATGCAAGGTCGTGGTATTCCCTCCGCAGTCCACATACTGGTACATCTCCTGGGACACCTGCTCCGAGTGGCCAAAGTATGACGTAGTCACGGTAACTCTGGTTTAAAAAAAAAAAAAAAAAGGTTACTTTCGGTCCTCAAATACGTATTTCTTTACAACAAAGTTCAGAATTTAGTTGAAAATGCATATTTGAAGTCCTACTCACTGCATCATTACCACCATGTTGTGAACTCTGATGGTCTGCAGCGTGCAGTAGCCACTGTGGACAGTGAGACAAAACGTCAATATGTTCTCACAAAAAGTCCATAAAGCGCACGATCCACTTTGAGGAATATCAACTTACAACATGTAATTCAATTCATCTGCGATCACAGTGGGAACTGTGTAGTCAATCTGCAAAACACAAAAGGAAAAGTTTTAACTTGAGGTTCAAAGGTGAAGAGATTAGATTAGCAATGTTATTGTTTTGTTTTTTTTTAAAGCAGTTTGCATTAAGTCCAAAGTTTGCTGAAGCCTATCTGCTCTTCAAATGCTGTAGAGAAGCTGTCACGTAGCATCGTCGTTAAGTGTTGATTTTGACCACTAGAGGGCAGTTGATGCTCGTTTTTCGAACCTGCCTCACATCAGCTAGGCTTCTTCTCTCCCACCATAGTTTGAAAAGGTAATTGTGACTGGTATTTACGACTGATTGAAAAAAAAAAAATCAGACAGAATTGAGTCATTGAGGGACTGGCTGCATTTCGAGAATTTCGTTTGAATACATGTAAAGAGCTCGAAAGCATGTCGGACAATACAAAAGTACTATGGTTAAAAAAAAAAAATACATTATCCTCGCTATAGGCTAATCAAGAAATTTAATTCCACTGAGCATTTAAAATCTTTTTGTGTGTATGTGTGTGTTTTGGACATTTTACTTTGTTGCCATTACAACCTCTAGTTATTTCTTTTGAGTCTTCAGCGAGTACTATAGTTTTAGGAATCAAGTATTCTATTACCAGTTTTACAGTGCACCGTTTCTCGTTTAAATTGACCTCCCCGGTGCTTCTTGTACAATATCATATGATCGACCATAACTAGTTTTGTAAATGAACCGGTTGACCGCGATGAACACATTGAGCACTCTTGATTTTGAACATATTCTTGAAATAACCAGCTGTGGACCATACATCTTTTATAATAACTTAAAGAAAACCTGTACAGACCTGTCGCTGGTCCAGAGGTACGATGACTGTGCTGTTGTAGTTGAACTTGGCCTTTCCGATCACCGTCTTGGCGAACTCCACTTGGGCGGTGATGTTGGTGACCGTGATGGCGTAGTAGTTGTTATTTGTGATGTTCAGAGTATTCTGGATGGATGCAAAGAGGACAATGTATGATTTGTGAGATTATGGCTTTAAAATCCCAACCGTCACTATTTACATGTTTGATTTCTATACCGGATAAGAAATCAGTGCTCTCACTTTCAAATCAACGTCCTTTTACTATTTATTCAGCAAAACCTAACTCTATATATATATATATATATATATATATATATATATATATATATATAATTTTTTTTTCTATCAGTCACAAGTCAAATAATCCGCAATCAGGTAACAATGAGCCAGAAAGTAAAAAGATAAAATGATACGCCTCGGAAGATCGAGAAGAAGTACAAAACAGGGATGTTGAAGCTAAAAAAAACAAACATTCAAAAGTAAAGCGGACTTTTCTTCCAAAATGGACTGAGTTATAGTATAAGCGGTTGCAATATGAAGAAGATGATGATGACAGATGCTATATGTTCGTTCTATTATTTTGATCAATTTTGCTGTGACATTTGTCAATATTTGTTGTTGGTTTGTGCTCATGCCTTTTTATTGCAGTTTGAACCTTAAACTTACTTTGTCCTTTTTTTCTGTGCAATTTTTGGGACTCCAAACATTTCTGTTGGGACCCATAGCTTTTTAGTATCGAGAGTGCCGGGGAGCCAACAGTTTCCAGAGGTATTGGGTAATAACTTTAGTTTAGCAAATGTGGGAATATAGTTGTGAATATACAAAAATAATTCATCAGTAGCTTGTTTCAATACTCGCAATCTTGTGTTCTCTGCATTCTTTTGACAAGCAAATGTCATGGGTGAAAGTGAATCAGAAAATGTTGTTTTTAGTTTAAAACTAAAGTAAAACAGTGCAAAGTAACACCGCTGGACAATCTTACTGTGATATTGAGATAGATGATCTGGTTGCTCTGATCGTAGGCCACGTAGGCGGACTTCACGCCCACGTAGTCGACATTGATGGTGCGAGGGAACAGGAAGAAGACGGCAAGGCCGGACAGCAGCAGGCAAACGCACACCGATATGGTCACGTAAAGTTTTCTGCGGGCCAAACGAAACGGAAATCAGCGAGGCTCACCTAAGTTTGTTCGCGTATCGGAAGGTAAAACACTCACGTCCTGCTCGGCCTCAGTCTTTGGTCGCTGTAGGGAATCAGAGCCACCAGCTGATTCTCTTGACCTGCTCAACCAAAAGTAAGAATGACGCATTGTCCTCCGACCACACTCTCGCATGGTTGAGCGTCCTCAATAGTGAATACATTTGGAAGATTTTTTTTTTTTCTTTACCTCGTGGGATGCGACCCGTGCCCTGACACGTGGGACAGGTCACGCTGTCCCGTCCAGTGAACTCCACATACGGAAACTGCGACACGTCGCCATTCTTCCCGTCCTGCGTTGCCGTTTCATCGTACTCGTCCGTGTTTGGCGTCAATGCGTCGTGACTGTCATCTTTGTGCCTGGCTGGCAGTGACTGGAACTTCCCCATGGCGGACGCCCTCACTAAATGGCACGGACAAAATCACAATGCCCCGATAAATTTGATTACTGAACTATGCTCAACAAAAAGCTCTTGTCTAGCATGGAGCAAAATTGATTCTCAAGGTGGTTGTACTGGTAAAATCATGGTATGTAACTTTAAAACAACTAGTGTCGATGTTATCCAGTTTATTTCTATGTGTGCTGGACAGCAACAGACAACTCTTTTGTTTGCCTTGAGATGGCGCTAGCGTGTTGGTGGCGCGTGCAAAGAACTTTGTATGGGTCATTTTATTTGTCGGTTTTTGTTTTGTATTTTCAATGATATAGGCATCATTTTCGAGTCCAGGAGCAATATTATTTATTTTTGATCATCTTGAGCATGTAGGATTTCTCAAGTTTAGTTTAGGGTCATGCTTCCTGTGTTATGTTAATGTGCGGTTGTAGCCTCTCTCACTCCCTCTAGTTAGCTAATGCTAAGTAACTTGACTAATAACAAACACGCTCCATAGACATTGATATAATTTCATTTACATTAGCAGAGCCACAGCTGAACAGCATCAAGAGGAATCCAGCTCGGTTCTTTTATCTAAATCAGTGCTTCTAAATTTTATATATATATATATATATATATATATATATATATATATATATATATATATATATATATATATATATATATATATATATATACTTTGATTCACTTTAATTTTTTCACAGTTTTAGACTAAGCTGTAAAATGCTGCAAACAACAATGAACAGTAGTTGATTTATATTTCCTTTTTCTTTTGTTAATGTTTATAAGGATACACGTTTAGGTATACTTATACACTTAGACTGTTACACTTTGTATTGATAATAATCTTATTTATAGTCAGCTCGTCGAGAGGGATTGGGGTGTGAAAAGTTTTCTCTTTCCTCGGGGGTCTTTGCAATATATAATTGAGAAGCACTGTGTTACTGAAAGGTGCGCATTGAGGCGAGTGGGTTTACGCAATGCTTGCTGAAAATAACAAATACAAAATTGTTATTTTCTCCATATTACATTGCTATAAACACTAAACCCCGACAGGACGGGCGCAAGGGTGGATCTGCGATTATTGGGATTGGGCCGGGATGTTTATTTTATTTTTTTAAATCAACGGCCAATGACAAAATGGCTGCCCTTAAAATGGCTACAAACAGGTGTCTTTTGCTGCTTAATTCATCATATTTGTCTAACGAAATATAAATCAGAATGATGGTCGCGGCTATACTTTCGACTCTCACTTAAAAATAAAATGAGATGGGGCCACAGAGGGTTAACTTTTCAAAAGATCGTTTTAATAATCAGGTAACACATTATTAACATGACATACCGCAGGAGCCACCTTCAAATTGGTAATTGGTGATTTATTTTCTATGGTGAATAATTTTACCCGATTCAGTGTTGTGCACGGTGGTTAACCATTACATGCATGACTTTGCACGAGACGCGAGAAATGAGGCTTCGGCCCAGCTCGCCGCGCTGTTCCTTCCAACTCGGTCGGGAACACAAAGTACCGCCAGCCTAAAATCACCGCCATCGACCCGTTCTCCTTGCAAAAACGTATAATTGAGCAACAAATGTTTGCTTTTCAAAAGTGAATCGAAATGACAACGTGATGTCTACACGCTCCGTGCTGACATCGAGCAAGCGATTCTCACGGGACAAACGCAGCAGGCTCAATGTACGCCAATGCGTCACCACAAAGGGTTTTTGACATTGCCACTTTTTTGTCTTCTACTTTAAAAAATGACATTGTAGAATAACGTCAAATCAATACGGACTAACTCACCCGCGATTACGTTGTTTGTTTCTCGAAATTGCCTGTAATGCTGATGGATTGCCGGGTTTGTTGTGCTTCTAATCGGCAGGGGAGAACTATCAGTCAGGAACGCCCCTCTTCCTTCTTCCCATTGGTTAGAAACTGCCAGTACTGTGACGTCACAACATACGCCAACATCAACCGTAAAGAGTAAAAAAAAACGCCGTGTAAATAATATTGTTTAAACGTAATATACATTGACTCAATGCCCCAGGTAGAGTTTGGCTTTTTTTTTTAAAAAAAAAAAAACATTCATCTATATTTGGTTGACAAATAAATGCAACGTCTGTGTCTGTAAAAATGACTGCGTTGGCAGTAATTATGTGCATTGACTGGCCAGAAGGTGGCAGTGTGCGACCACGCTTGACACTCATTCTGTTGGGGGTAAACATTTTCATGTTAACGTCTCCTGTACACACCCCCACCGCATCAAATCAATTTTACGACACTATTTGAAACGTCCGATTACGAAGCGCTTGATTTTAATGCAGGATAGATTTATTTTACGTCACCGTGAATATCCTGCACAGGCGGTTTTGGCATCCATCCCTGAAAACATTGCTAAAAATAAAAATGCAGTTTGGCCATCACAATGGCCTACTTGGCAATCAACATTGAGTCTGTCTTAATACTCGGGCTAAAGGACAAGAATGGACATCAAGGCAAAAGCTGAAAATATCCCTCCGCTAAGATGGATTTACTGTATCATTTTTTGCAGCAAATATGTTTTTAATGACCAGGCGCTGCCACATTTCCAATGTTTTAACTGTAAATTCTCTCAAGTTTCACACTTTTAGTTAGTGTAACATAGTTAGTAAGAAGCGTGTTCATTTATAAATTAAGGAGTGAAATGAGAATCTTTGACAATCTCAGAGCACATCTGCAGCTGCGAAAATGTCTTGACTAAATGACTCAGAATTCACCAGCAGCTATTTCAGATCATCAGCACTTTATTGAATGCGTTTCATAAAAGGAATAGCCTCTCAGGCCCTATCTATTACTCATTTCAAATGATGGTTAAAAAAAGACAGCACCTCTTAAAGGCTAAAATTTAATTGAAAAAAAAATCTTCACCGCTGTGGAGAATTTTGTGTCATTTTAACCCCTGGGTGCCTGGGCATTTTTCTCTAGCCTGGCCTTTTTATCACCCAACTTGGGCCGACTTTAAAAGGGTCTGCAGCGTGGCATATTGAAAGTTGTCATGTCTATGAAGTAGTTTAGCCTCCGAGTGTTTGTGTTTGTATGCTTTTCCTTTGATACAAACACACATCAAAAAGATCAAAAAGTGTCGGGTCAAAATTTCTCACAGGGTTTAATATCACTATGATACTAACTTCCCTTACTTTTTTTTTTTTTTTTTAACTTAAGATGTCTACTTGTCCTAAAGAGAGATCACGTTTAGTAAAGAAAGTTTCTGATTGATCAGTCCTATTTCGAAACCAATATCTCAAGCTTTTTTAATGGCTAGATTTGTCTTTTCAAAGACACTGTTGCATTTGGCACAGTGAGCACAAGCCGAAGTCATTTGTCACCGTTGGTACAATCTCGATCAAACCCTTTTTGGCCAAAAAGCTGAGAAACTATTCAGGAGTTTTTCTTGACAAAGTCAAAGAAACTAGGCAAGCTAGAAACAATGGCATTAAAAAGTATGAAGACCTTTTGGATTTGAATTTGTCACATTTCTGCATAAAATCCCCTTTAAGTGTAATCTCATCTTTTCCAAAATCACACTGATGAAAACTAGTGTGTAAACTAAAGACACAGAAATATTTATAGAATTTTTTTATTTTTTTTTTTAAAGATGATAACATGCAAACAGTGTCAAAAGTAAGCGGAACAAGTAAGTGAAGTATCAGCTGATTGCTCCCCCATTGGCAGCATTAACTTCAACCAGATGCTTCCTATAGCTGAAGATCAGTTTGGCCTATCGATCAGAATCAATTTGAGACCATTCATCTCTCTAAAATGACTACAGTTCAGTTAGATTCTTGGGATGTCTGCCATGAATCATTGCGTTGAGGTCATGCCACAGAATCTCAACGGCGTTCAAGTCAGGGCTCTTACTTGGCCACTCCGCGTATTTAGTTCTTTTGAAACCAATATGAAGTTGATTTAACCCTATTACAGCATCCATCCTCTATTTGGCTTCAACTTTCCTCTGATTTCCCAGCAAAACAGCCCGATCAACCTTTCAATTCATGTTTCTATAAATGATAGCAATTTGTCCAGGCCCTGAGGTAGCAAAACATGCCCAAACCATGCTGCTTCCTCCGCCATGCATCATGGTGGGTATGAAGCCTTGATGTGAGTCAGATGTTCCATTTTTTTTTCTCCACGCATTCCCCCTTTGTAGATAATTTCTCTAACTGTGGATTGCTCGACATTCAGACTTTTCGAGATAATTTTGTGACCTTTATCAGTTTTATACAAATCAATTCTTAATCACTGGTTTTCAGAGAGCTCTGCACTTCGGATGATGTTTCTCATCAAGACATAATTCTTAGGAGGTCTGTGTTGATTGTGAGCAGGGAGGCTTCAAGCAACTCCTCAGTGATTGGATACGCCCCGACAAATTATTTAAAAAAAAAATGTATATGCATGGTTTTAATTTCTGTCAAGGTTTCCTTGGCCAGAAAGTTCACTTACTTATTCCTTCCCCTAATTTCATTTTTAAATGTTCTTCAATTTAAAAAATATGAACACCTTTAACTGTTTGGGCAGTTTTAGATAAAACAGACTTTTTTTTCATCGGTGTGATTTAAAAAAAAAAAGATGTGAACCTATTTCATGGTAATTTTATGCAGAACTATGAGGAAATTCCAAAAGGTTCAGCTACTTTTTCATGCCTCAGTAGACGTCTGCATAGAAGATGAACATCAAAAACATTAGTGTGGCCGCCACGGTTAAAATGAAAAAGCTGCGTGGGTAGCATTTCAGTTTTATGCGATCAGCAAAACGAAATATGTCATGCAAAAATATCAAGTATATAATCCTGATTGTGGAAAATAATGATTATTACAAGTGTCTAAAAACATGCTGGAGATAGGGTCATAGGGAAATGTGGGAAAATTCCCGTACGGCTGGTCCATCCAAATACACTTTGTTGTTATTTTCATCCTAAAAACATAGTCCGATTAAGTATTTCTCTCAGGAGAACATTGTTGTTTGCGGTGTTATATTGCCAAGCAAATTTCATAGGGCTCAATTGTAATTGTCCCATCGCTCATTGAAAAAACTAAAATGCAGGAATGGACTCATGTCATTTTATTTATAGAGTTGAATCTGTTCTAAATATAAATGTCCGTTGTAAAAAGTGCAAGTCTTCTGTATCGGTTGGTTTATGCAAGCATGATTTCCTATCTTGCGAGGTTACACTGCATCAATTTTAACAAGCTCCTAAATGAATCACATTCTTAATCTGTTTGGTCACACTGGAAGAAACCTTTTTAATGACTTTTCTCAAGTCGTTAGGAAAAAAATAAATGGAACAAAAATCCCTGCAGGCCACGCACAATTACCAAGCTTCCCCTACTGTGGTGGTCCCGCTTGTGGAATCGGCCCACTCGTTATCTTAAAGTAGCATTTTATTATAATTTTATTACTTCGTTTTTTTTAAACCCCAAAACCTTCAAAGGGAATGCTTTGCTGAATGGGGTAGAAATAGCGCAGGTGGTGGAAAAAAAAACAGTTTAGGATGCAGATAAACTAGTGCCGGATGGAGAAAAACAGCGCAGGACGCAGAAAACAAACAAACACTTGTCGGGGATGAGAATAGGCCAACACAGCAGGACAAAAATATCCACTGGGTATTTAATTCTGCCTAATATGCTGAACAAATCCAAATAAATTGAAGTTTGTCATTTTAGGGGTCACGTGGCGCCAACCTGGGCAGGCCCGTTGAACTCGTGCGTTAAAAGCCAGCAGGACGTCCAATCATGCGACACCAAACTGCACTCGGACACTTCAGGGAGTAAATAGAGCGCGACAGGGGTGGTTGTGTGTGCATTTGCGCAATCATTCCAAGTACATCAGTCATGTTGGGTTGTCTCTTGTTTGACCTCGTCTTCCCATGCGCCGCCCTTGTATACCCTTGACCAGCTGGGCTTGCATCTGCCGAGCTCTCAACCTGGCAGCAGTGGATCTTCTTATGCGCTTGAAAATTGAGCACGCATGTTGCTCCCGAGAAAAAAATGGGTGTACGTTTTTAACTTACAGTTATTTAAGAATTTATTTTTGAAATGATTATTTGGTTGAGGAATCGGTTACATGGATGCAATTTTTAAAAAAAAGTTTCCATCCCCTGAATTAAGAAAAAAAAATAGGACACTGTTTCAGATTGACAGTGCAGAAAATTCACATAATCGATTATGATTCAGTGACTCGACTGGAAACATAATATGATTCTGTTCCTGGATTGGGCTGGAAAGCTAGAAAATGGACATTGCATTTTGATAGTTTTCCTATGTAGGAAGAGGATATTACAAATATCTTATTTTTGGACAAAAAAATATAATCACTGTTCAGGATTCGAGAAATGACAGAATATTTACTGTTAAGATCCCGAAATTGATCAGTTACACGTGTATAAATTTCGCTTCTTGTTTGCTATGCTGATGGACAGACTGACAAAGTCAGACGAGAATCTCCATGGACTATAATATTTGCAGATGACATTGTGATCTGTAGTGAGAATAGGCAACAGGTGGAAGAATGGTGGTGGTTTGCCCTGGAAAAGAGAGAAATGAAGGTTAGCCGCAGCAAGACGGAGTATATGTGCCTGAATGAGAAGGACCCAAGTGGAAGAGTGAAGATACAGGGAGAGGAGACAAAGAAGGTTGTGGAGTTGAAGTATTAGGGATCAATAGTCCAGAGTGTGGACTGTGTAGGCAGACTGGAATGGGTGGTCAAAAGTGTCAGGTGTGATAGAAGAATTTCGGCTAAATTGAAAGGACAGGACTGTGGTGAGATCACTGATGTTGTTTGGACGGGAGACAGTGTTGTTGAGGAAAAGGCGAGAAGCAGAGCCATACATCTTGGTCACTCTCTTTGGGAGGACGGACTACAACGGTTCGGGCATGTCCAGAGACGAGACAGTTAATACATAGAAGGATGCTGAATTTGGAATTGCCAGGAAGGGGGTCTAGTGGAAGACCAAAGAGAAGGTTTATAGATGTAGTGAAAGAGGTCATGAAAGTAGTTGGAGTGAGAGAACGGGATGCAGGAGAAAGGCTTAGATGGAGGCAGGTGATTAGCTGTGGCACCCTGGAAGGGGAAAAGCCAAAAAGAGAACAAGCGGACATTTGTAAATTTAACAAGGTCGATTAACCGAGTATTAAACAGAACAGAAGCATGTAAATAAATAAATGAATAATATATATATATATATATATATATATATATATATATATATATATATATATATATATATATGAAAATGTTTGAAGGAAGTCCGTCCATTTTAGAAGTGTGGAAAAAACATCAATTACCGTATTTTCCGCACTATAAGGCGCACCCTCAATTAATGACACATTTTCAAACCTTTTCCATATATAAGGCGCACCAGATTATAAGGCGTACCCTCAGTTAATGACACATTTTAAAACTTTTTCAATCAGAATATAGTAATACTCAAAGTAATAACAATAATAACTCTCAACTCTCAATAGCATAATACTGTAACTCAAAGTCAATATGAGCAACCTTGTTCAACTGTAAACACACAAAAGAAACAGGTAAAGCTTATTTTATCAGTTCATTCCCCATCTACGAATCCCAATCTCAATATTGATCCATATATAAGGCGCACCTGATTATAAGGCGCACCATCAGATTTAAAAAAAAAAAAAATTAAGGCTTTTAGGTGCGCCTTATAGTGGGGAAAATAAGGTAAATTCAATTTCTTATTTATAGTAAGAAAATAAATTAGAGGAAAAGTTTTGGATACCCTTGGTGTAAAGTGTAATCATGGCAGGTTGGGACGAAGGTTATTACAATGAAGGAAAAATAAACCTTTTCTTTAAAAAAAATAAAAACACAAAAGCTTAAAAATCCCCCGAAATCAAACAGTTTTTTTTACACTTTTAGAAAAAAACTTTGCAAGAGTCAAAAGCAAAAAAAAAATGTCAAAGCGTCTCAAGGCGCATCTGTAAATCTAAATTGAGCATAATTGGAAGATTCTCGTCTTCTTTGACACAAAGAAACAAGACACTCTTGTCTCTCAGCCTTGTCGCAATGACTTGCACTCGTACTGTCAGAGAGACCAAAGGAGCGTCGAGATGAAGGCGTGTCAGATCTTCAACTTGAGGCTGACGAGTCCTGGGCGTCGCTCCCTGACGGTCGACACAACAAATGGGATGTGACAGTCGGATGCGGCGACTCCGCTGGCTCTTGATCACCTTCTCATTTAGCAAATTGATCAGGCAGCGTGAGAGGAAGTCAACTAGACTCTCATCACGTCGAAGAGACCATGAGGGAAAGACGTCACGAGGGGCTTGAATCATGGCAGAAAGACCTCCTTCGTAGGTCACGTGACGTCTTTGGTGACCACGTCGTTCAGTTAGAGAAGCTTCTGTTCTCTTGATATCGCTCTGTTCCTTCTAATGAATCAGATCGTCGGAAGGCTCAATATGACCCAAAACACATATTTTTGCAAGCGCGCGTATCTAGGTGGATATGTCCCCAACATCAGTTTCTCCCGTTCTCATGAAATTGGGTGTATGTTCATTCTTTTTTTTTGTCATAAGAGGAAACTTTTAAAAGACTCATTGATCGCAAATGTTAAATATGAAATTGCTTATTTTGGTTTGAAGGTGTCTTTTGAGGAAACTTCTACTATGGTAGTAAGTGTAGTTAGAAAAATGTATCCCATGGCTCCAGTTTCTCCCACTTTGTCCATTATGATTGGACACACAAATAAAACATGAGTGAAATTCATCAGTACGTCGACTATGTTTCTTTGACCCAGCCATTTAGGTGGACTTCTACTAGGAAAAAAAAAACAACAAAAAATTATATATATATATATATATATATATATATATATATATATATATATATATATATATATATATATATATATATATATATATATATATAATTAAACCTAATTAAACCTCCTTGATCTGGTCCGCGGACCATATTTTTAACACCCCTGCTTTAGACCTAGAGTCAGAAAACATATAGTTATGGAATCGATCATGAATAGGCGATTAAACAAGACTTTTATTTAGCCAAGCTAGGAAAATAGAGGAATAAAAAACAACCATGACAAATGTCTGCTTGAAACAACCCGAAAATAAACAATGACAAACCGCATACATATTTGGGTCACAAAGTGCAAGAAGGTATAATAAACTTACCAACATAAATGCAGCAAGATCATAAACATCTGCAAACAGCAACTGCAAATACAAACAAACACAGTTTTCAACCGAGTCTAAACAGGCAAAACATCCAATGATGTCAGTAATAGCCGTTGCTTAAACTGTAACACACCCCTAAATTTCTCTAAAATCCAGAAAATCCTTACCTGTTAAAAATAGAAACACTTGTGCCTAATAAAGGCCGTTTTTGCCTGTTTATACTATTGACGGAAAGCAACTGCTCTGCCCAGTAAAGGGTTAAATAGATGAACAGGTCTGTCATAACAGGATGCACGGGATGCAAATGAAAAATGCCTCAAGACTGAAATTCAATAGGAAGTTGGCCAGTTTGGTTTTAAGAAGGCATTTTGGGCAAACTTATACAAGGCTTTTTTAATTAACCAGAGAAAGTTTTCATAAGTCGTCTTCAAAATTGGCTGCACAGCTAAACGCATACCCGGATTGGTTTGACTTCTGTCGGAACTAGCCCATTATTCGCCTCTGCGCACCAAGTTCACATCAACCCATTCTACCTCCTCCACTAAATTTCGAGCCGCTACTTTTCAACTGTTTCTCTAAGAAAAAAAAAAAATCCAACAACAACAAAGAGTTGCCAAGGAGCTTATGGAGTAATTTTAGCATCATGTGTGCACTAACCGTGCGAGTGAGTGCAGAGGCTGCTTGGGTGGTTTGGGTTTGTTTGTCCCAGCTAAGAAGCAGAATAACAGCACATTAACGGGCTTTACACCCAAACAGGCGTGTGCATGCCCAAACACAATAACTGCAGGCAGAAACGTGAACAAAAAGCGTCTCTCTCGCACTAAAACACGCTCACTCACACACGTACGCATGCACGTTCTTGCCTGTCAGATCATATTAACATCAGGTCAGCGTGCTTTTTTTTTTTTTTCTCCAGCGTGTTGCTATGGCAGCCAGAGCGAAAAAAAAAACATGCCTATGAGTGATGACTGGATTGCTGCCTGTCACCGCTGTGCTTAATGTATGCATCATTGAGCTGCCCAGTTACAATAACATGAGTTTAATTTGAACACACAAATCCCCCCCCCCCCCCTCCCTCCACCTAAATAATAAGATCCGTTCATTAGGCACAGTGAAGTCCCTTTATCACAGGGGATACGTTACAGTAAATGAAATAGACCCCAGAAAATTCTGCTAGCTTAATGCTAACATACATACAGTATAACAAGAAATACTATGTACGAGCTAAGGGAAATTAGCATATATGTTACAGTAAACTCTTGAAACTGCCGCTACTTTAACCAATACGGAGTAGCGACATTTACGGAGCATACAAAATTTACAGGCAAATGTTCTCTGCACTATGGCAACAATAACTAATATTTGAGCTTTGTTAGGAACCTGTCGTAAAAGTTGTAGTTCACATTCTTACGGTAAAAGATGTTCTAATTTAATAGTGAAGTCTGAAAAGGACATGTCGATTGTTTATAGTAAATGTCATGTTATAGTGAAAGACGTTTAAGATTTGTATTTAAACAGTTGTAATGTCACAAGAATATATTTACATTAGAACTCCTCTACAACGAAATCATATTTGCAGCCAGAAATTTTTCACAAAAGGGGACTTTTTCACTACAGCAAATCTACGACTCAGATGTGAACATAAAAAATGTGTTGTGCAATCTACAATCTGACTGAAGTTAAAAACAAAACCATCCACTATTTAAAAAAAAAAAAGAAAATACTTGCCAAATCTACCAAAGGCATTCATTTTCATAGTTACATCAATTTCTTGCATAATGCCTTTAACTTTGCTTCATCCATCTTTTATCTTTATTACTTTTATCCCGTCTTCAAGTGTTAAGCTTGGTTTAAGCTTAACATGTCCGCGAATTTGCGTCAAATGACATTAAATGACGTTATTCCGGCAACCTTGCCCCTCCGCATGTAGTCGACACAAAACAGAGTTTCCGCAATGTGTATCTTCCGGAATTTCTTTACGAACGGAAAAACTATTGCTTATGGAAGTTCGCTGGTACAAACACCATTATGATTCGTCTGAAAAGGTCTACTGTGACCTAAATACCTTAAACAACTCCTGGCGAGCACCACGTTGGGAAGAGATGAGGAGTCTGTTTAAAAACGTTTGGAAGATTTTGGAGCCTTTGAATTTACTGGGATTCTTTACCTCTGTTATAGTGTTGTTTGTATGTTGTAGGATCTATTTACTGCCACCTATAGTATGGGAGAATATCATAGTATTAAGTGGTGCAAGAGGAGTTTAAGAGGAGTTTTACTGCACAATACAATTATCAATTGTTCTTATAGTAAGTTATTTTACTGTGCAAAAAGGTGCAATTTTTTTAATTTCAGAAAATAATTATAATATGAAAAAATATGTATGTTGACCAGTAAAGCTTAAGTTGTAATTGTGTGAAATTGTCATACAACCAGAATAAAGTTGTTATTTGGTGAATTATCATTTTCTTCCTTGAACATTACAACTTTTTTTTTATGTTTAATGGTTGAGTAAGGCTATTTCCAACTAGAATATTTTTTGTGGTGGGGATTTTAAACAAACTCTAAAGACAAGTCTGTTAATGACATTTATGGCACATCAATCCTGGTTTACTTTGACATCCTAGTGTTGTTTCTAAAAGTAAATCTAGGAGTCAGGATTAATAAGGCTACATAAAATAACTCATCCTGTTTGGCCCTTGAATAAAATACCTTTTTAACTTCAACACACACACACACATGCACCCTGTATCCAGAAAGCCCTGAGGAACCCCATCGGCTATTTGCATCTACTTTTATTGGGCATAAATCAAAACAGTGACTACGCAGGTCAAAATGTGCCAATAAAATTTACATCATATTGCCAAGTTCTGTGTTTGATACTTATGTGCCAACACTGGAAGCATTTATTGAATTAATTCTCCCTAATGCTGCTATTTTCACCGAAGCGCACCCCATCCTTTAAAAAAACACTGAAGAAAGCAAACCTCATGTAGCGTATCGCTGTAATGATTTTTTACCGTTGAACAGCATTTCCCAAGGTTTTTAAGCAATCTGTTTCCTTAGCTGCTTATCCTCTCTAGGGTTGTGGGTGTGCTGGAACCTATCCCAGCGCAATGGGGCGTTCGGCAGGGTACGCCGTGAATCGGTTTCCAGCCAATCGGAAAGAGTACTACAGTATTCACACTCACAGAGAAAGGGAATTTGGAGTGTATAATATACCTTCCATGTATGATTTAAATGTGGGAGGAAATGGTAGTACCCCGAGAAAACCCACACAGGCACAGGGAGAACATGTAAATTCCACACAGGAAGGCTGGAGCTGCGCTTGAAAATGAATTTTGCCTCTGAATTTTGAGGCAAATGTGCAAATAACTTCTTCACCCTGGCGCACCCCTTAGATGCTTATCCTCTCTAGGGTCGTGGGTGTGCTGGAACCTATCCCAGCGCAATGGGGCGTTCGGCAGGGTACGCCATGAATCGGTTTCCAGCCAATCGGAAAGACTACTACAGTATTCACACTCACAGACAAAGGGAATTTGGAGTGTATAATATACCTTCCATGTATGATTTAAATGTGGGAGGAAAAGGTAGTACCCCGAGAAAACCCACACAGGCACAGGGAGAACATGTAAATTCCACACAGGAAGGCTGGAGCTGCGATCGAAAATGAATTTTGCCTCTGAATTTTGAGGCAAATGTGCAAATAACTCCTTCACCCTGGCGCACCCCTCGACCAAAGCCCAGCCCGGCCAAATTATTAATTATTAAGCCTTGCACATCGTTTTTTTTTTTTTTTTTTTTTTTACACTGATGGTGGAATCAGTATGCCATATCAATGTTTTTACTCATACTTGACCTGGGGGAAAAAATGGAATTGTTACGTTGCTAGTTCCTAATGACAGTTATATTGATTTTATGTTGTAAAGTAGACCTTTCCTGATGTTGTTTTTGAATTGGCATGCCTTTCCCCCCCCCCCCCCCCCCAAAAAAAAAAAAAAAAAAAAAACAAAAACAAAAAACAAAACAGAAAACAGACTGTTTATTGTCTCACTATGCGTATGTTTTTGACTGCCGGTCCAGAGGCAACTTTCGTGTGGCACACACTGAGGATTGCTGGCAGGACACTGAGAAATTTGGCATGTGGGTCAGGTTTTTTTTTTTTTGTAAACCCCCCCCCCTTATTCCTGTATTGCCAGTGGCTTGGCAGAATGGTCGTGCTAAAAGCAGCAAGTGTACTTTACATGACCTCGTTCTGCTCTACTCTCTCACTCATGATGATACTGCCCCATATTTTCTGGGACTCTTCACCTCCCGGGACACTTTGCGGTTCAAAAAAAAACTTGAATCAATTCGCAAAAAAACAACAACAAAAAAATAACATCAAAACCTTTGCTTGAAAAGCGTACAAAATGAGACCTCCCATTGAGCAAAGGAATAAAAAAAAAGCATGTTACCATTGATACCATCTATCATATTGGTTCATTTTGCCAAGCCTAAAATGGCCATGATTGATGATGTGGATAATATAATAAACTATTTAGTGTAATAAGGGCAAATTAAACTGCATGCAAATTTATCTTCCTTCCTTCTGCACTGAAGCATACATAGAAAAATGTTCAGAGTAAAACAAGCACTCCAATAGTTTACCCGTATTTTAGTGAATGCCGTCACCTCGCAGGTATCGCTGAATGTTTTGTTAAAATATGTGCAAGCGATTCATTCATTCAAATCATATTTAAAAAGAAAATTAACACAAAAATCTCTTTGGACTTTATTTTTACACAGACGTTAACTAGTTCCGTTTTGCCTCACTACCTACCTAACATATACTTTAGTTCTACTAGTGTGCAGAAATGTCATCACGTCGCAGAAAAATGCAATCTCGTGAATTCCACACCAACAGCTACAAATCCAGCAACGTCCAATCATTTCCGATCTGTTCCACGAAGTCCCTCCCATCTGGCACCAAATCCTCTTTGGTGTAACAACCACTCTCCAATTCTACATGCTTTGACTGGAAATGTAGTCAAACAAATCACATTAATCACATGTTCCATACATGTTGTGTGCCGTGCGCTATTGTTGGGATTTAGCATGACGGCAATCCCTGACGTTAAAGTCCATCTAAATGACATGCTTTGTGGTCTTATATAAATCCTTAAAGGGGATGTATAAATGAAATGATGCATTATCTACGCTATGGCGGTGTAGTCCAGCTGCTTATCGGGGCTAGTGGGCGGGCAGCTGGATGTGGCCGTGGCGCAATTCCAAATATTTCTCTGTCGTTGAAGGCTTGTGTTGGGATCAGAGGCATTCATGTCCCTCTAAAGCAAAAATAAACGTCTTGGTAATTTGACACACACCAGTGAAGAGTTGTTAATAACCCTGTCAAATTCGAATGATTAAAAAAAAAAAATCGCCAATCCCTGTGGTAACCTGAGATGAGAGCTGTGTTCTACAATTATGCTTGTGACTCTTAACACTCATAACTCAAATGATTAATTCCATTGCAGCACTATAGAAATTCCAAACAATTGTATATAAATATAAAATCAGATTTAGTTAAAATTGGCAACTTTTTAAAAAAAATACAGTACTCAAACACCATAACATGCCAGAAAATAGGCAAAAATATTGATTGTTGTTTTCTAAAGTAAAACATATCTTTGTAAACACTTAATCTTATATTGAATTGGCACAATGGTAATCAGTCTCTTTTCATAGAAGACTAAATACATCTGAGATTATTTTTTGTCATCAACAGGCTGAATTTTGAAGATTTGGACAATTTTTAGAGATGAATATTATTATCATAAATGATCAATTTATGTCCTTAGTTGTCAATCAATTTATTTTTGCACTTCTGACTTAGAGTAACAACATAGTAATAAAAAAGATTAAGAGTTAAACTCTTTGTGTATGAAGGGTTCATGCGTGAACCTTCTAGCATGCCAGCCACCAGGAGGCAGTATAGTACCGATGGAGATAATTCATGAAGAAGAGTTTCACAAATAAGTGAATGTAAGTTGGGGAAATAGAATATATATTTTTTTTTCATATATTTCCTGTCCACATCAGTTATCTGTTGCCTAATGGATAATAGCTACTGATTCCAGCTTTATTAGCCACTCTATGACATTTTACATTGCGTTAGCGTTTAGCTAGTGGACTTGATTTTTTATTTTTATTTTTTTTACTACAAGGCTATACAAAAATATATTTATATGAATTAAATAACTGGTGACTTATGGCAACTCGACTTTCATCATTGACTAGCAAACATCTCAGTCGTGTAACTTCTTGGAACACACAGATGCACACACACCCACACACACAAACAGGTCTTATTATCTTAGTGGGGCCATGCCATTGACATAATGCATTTACTAGCACCTAACGCTACCCTTAACTATCACAAATGATAGCATAACCCTAACCCTTACTCTGCCTTCAACCAAAATCCAATTCATACCTAAATTCTAAAACCAAGTCTTGACCCTAATAAAGATGTTTAGACTAGTGGGGCCCCTTGAAATGGCCCCAGAAGGTCCTCACAACGACAGTAAAAACCTGGAACATGAGCCCCATCAAAAAACTAAAGCGCACACACACACCTAGTGAAGACAGCACATTCCACCAAGGTGTCCCAGTTTCTTCATCCTGCTGTCGTCTTGCTGTGAAAAAAGTAACACATCGAGAGCGAGAGCGAGAGCGAGAGATGTGATCTTCGCCAAAGTCAGCGTGGAGTTTTATTTTATTTATTCGGGCCGATTCAAAGTGATCTGCCCCAAATTCCGACATGTTCTTCCCACAAGGGTGTGTGCTCACGCACTCCAAGTATTGCCCGACAGATTTGACATAATCCTACCGACAGATGGGCGAGAGCTCATATCCTCCTTACTACGACACAAACGGAGCACACCAGTGCTCCGGCGACGCAGCAGACAAATTTGGATTCAAAATTGGTCTTCTATTTATTGTGTGTGTAATCCTGCTAAGAGATGTGGGTAAAAACATAACTTCCTCAAGGGATTTTCAGGGATTTACAGCTAAAATGTAAAAGCACGCTGGTGGATCTGTTCCAAACGAGGAACATCTGAATCCGTTTTAACCCCGCGCTTGTGTTAGCAACGCCGCATTGGTCGAAACGCCTGAAAACAATGCGTTTCACCGAAACGCCGTTAAAAAGTTCCCCACTTTACGGCGGTACTGATGCATTAAAACGTCTGGTTTCGCCGGTGGTACTCTGGCACACTATTCTCGTGATACTCGAAAGCAGGGGTCCTCAACCGCCGGTCCGCGGCCTGGTACTGGGCCACATGGGCCGCATCTGGAATAATGAGGTTTTGGATGTTTGTCCTCTAACAGTTAAACGAGATCTATGCTTTGTTTGTCACTTTGAGACGTTTGGCACTAAAAGATAATTATTGTTTTGGTGAGGTAGCGATGATGACGTGAGGAGGTGGTTGGCGATCATGATGATGACAGGATTAAGCAAAAGACTGAGATTGGCTGACTAACTGACGGACGGACATTTTTGGCTTGAAAAAAATGGCGGATCAATGATGACTAAAGGAGGGGCGGTGCACTGACGATTGACTACTGACAAAGAAGCAAAAAAATGCAAAATGACCACCTCTGACTGTTAATTTTTTTTTTAATTAAAACAATGCACATTAATTGCATGATGAATATTCATAGCACATTGTTTCTTCAAACAATCAAATTTACAAGAATGGATCCCATATACCGTATTTTCCGCACTATAAGGCGCACCTAAAAGCCTTATTTTTTTTTAAAAGCTGATGGTGCGGCTTATAATCAGGTGCGCCTTTTATATGGATCAGTATTGAGATTGGCATTCGTAGATGGGGATTGAACTAATAAAGTAAGCATTACCTGGTTCTTTTGTGTGTTTACAGTTGAACAAGGTTGCTCATATTGACATTTCATTATTAGAGTTATTGTTATTACTTTGAGTATTACTATATTGTGATTGAAAAAGTTTTAAAATATGTCAATAATTGAGGGTGCGCCTTATAATCCGGTGCACCTTATAGTGCGTAAAATACGGTACTTTAACCCCACCATTATTTGATCAACCACAATAGCCAACATGTGAAACACGTATTCCACTGAATCATTAATACAGCACATAGGATATGATAAAATTCTACTAGTTGACAATTAGCGTTTTACTGGAAGTACTTAGCTGCACATGTCAACTTGGGTGCCATTTTGTTTCACTAGTCGCATGAAATTGTTCCTATGCACCAATCAGAGCAGCACTACAAATGTCATTGTAGACGTGCTATACGATGACAAAAAAAATATTCTAATCCAACCTATTCTAAGATGGATATCGGGGATGTTGAGTCGATGTTCAAACAACTTTCCATATCAGAACGATCGATGCTTTCATTAGACATTTTCACTGTTACGTCGTTTCTGTCTTCTTGTCCCAACCTCTTAGGAGTTTCCATGCTTTGCATTCAAGAAAGCAAAAGCACATGCGAATCTACAGCACACGGCGATTACGAGTCACTCCCTGCACACGATGCCAGTCCTTAAATCCCCACCAGAGGAGTATGCCCATAACATTCGGGACTACGAGGCATCGTTAGACGTCGTTATTTAGCAATTTGGTCCTGAACCACAATGGAGAGCCATTAAAAACACACAAACGGGACAAATTAGCAAATTACAAACAGATCATCATGTGCTGTGAATAATAGATTGAAATGTCAGCCATGAGATTTGAAATGTGCAAGAAGACGTCATTGGACAGTTTCTGTTTTCATGCATGATTAAAAGGTGGCTTGGCAATATATTTAGCCACAGGTTCAGGATCGGATCCCACCTGCCACAACATTGTTTTGGCCCATTAATGCAGATTAGATGTGATTTAGAGCTGCAAATGTGAATTCTTTTAGACGATTAATCTGTCAATTATTTTATTGGGAAACCGGGTTTTATTGATTTATTGGACTGAAATAGACATTTAGACAGTTTCAAATAAAAAAAGAGCCAAACGATTCATTGATTAACCAAAAATAATTAGTTTAATTGATTAGTTGCTGCTTCATGTTTCTTTCCAAATGTGTGTCTTCATTTCATTCATTTATTTATATATAATATATATATATATATATATATATATATATACTAAAACTATAAGTCTGAAGAAATTAGTATGTAATAAAAAAAACAGGCAGCCATATAAAGCAATTTTATTGCACTCATTAAATTTTGAATGACTCTAATGCAGAGTGATATAAATGGAGGTATCCCATTTTCGTTCTCAGTGATTGCTACTTCACCCATTCAAAATACAGCAATCAAGTAGACTTCTAGTAGGCACCCACAAGACACCATTCATTCAAGCCATTTCCCCTGGTTTCTCAATGGAGTGAAATGTTGTATAACGATTGCCATATCAACGATACAGCAGCAGTACAGTCATTTTAATTGGAGGTTGCGTTGACATGTATGCGATCTGATATGAATTTTAACAGGAGCGCTACAGATGGTCATAAATATGCATGCGACTTTGTGGTGTGTGGCTCTGTAGACGAACTGTACACCTTGTCAACATATTTGCTTCCAGATGGCATCACGCGCAGTGTGAAGTCTTACCGTGGGAACAAAAACCACTTCGTGCCGAATCCAAGGCGACTACAATTCAAAACTCGTTGCCTTTGCGCATGTATAATTGCTAAGCCTGTCTTAAAATGTATCACAACAAATTCAACAGTTTTTATACTTTTTAGCATGTCGTAAGGTCGTAAAATGTCTCTGTCATGGGTTAGGGTTAAAATAAGGATTAGGGTTCTTGAACCGGGACCGTTTGTTAAAAATATGGGGTTTGGATCTCAGATCTCTCAGATTTTGAGTTCAAAATTCAACTTCCAAACCTGGGTTAAAGATTCAAGAATTAGTGTCAAACAAAGCTTGTTGTTTTGAATACGGATGTTCCTTACCGCAGTTTAAGACTGATACAAGTATGAGTAATGAACTCATGAGTAGTCACTGATTGGATACTAAGTACCAACACCACAAATATTGTCAATACACAAAATTGGTTGATTTTCATCTTAAAAACAAAACATAAAAGAATCACATAATTCTTAAGAACTACAGCAAATCGAATATCATAAAATGCTGTTAGCTGGTACACGAAATTCGGGGTTGCATATTAAATACATACGAACAATAAATAATAGAATAAATATTATAGAATAATCATGGTTTCACAAAGTGCAATGGATTATGCGTTATTAGCTCTGGTGAAAGAGCGGTCGCTGAGTCTCTTTGTCCCTGTTTTGAGCCTTGTATATATTTTAATATAGCAATTTCTTAATGTTAATTTTCTCATTTATAATTACACTTATGATACTTGGTATCAGTACTCGCTCATCACTAGTTTCAAATTTGCGGTTTGAGCCAGAGTTAGGATTTGAAAATCTGGTTTCAAGCAAAACTTTCAATGCAGGTTTTTGGTTCCAGGTTTGGGTTTTTCTTTTAAAAATAGTGAGTGAGGGTTTTAAGCCTTTGTTAGAGTTTGAAAAATGACTAAAACAGGCATGTGAGTAAGTACGCCTGTAATCTGTGTCCATAAAAGTCCAGTCCATAAAAGGGACGCTCCTTTTTCAATCCGGCAAATCAGAGAAATGTAAAATTTGATTTGTGAAGCAATTTGTCACACGCAGATAAAGATTATGGCGCCTTCTGCTTTTGATTTTTTTGCCCTGCAAGTCCCACCCCCACGCGCAAAGCCTTATCTGCATTTTTTACCCCCGTTTCCGCCTCATCCTAATGTTGTTGCGCCATTGGCTGACCCTTTTGCGCCATTGTTAGACTGTCAACTCATACTGAGCCCATGCAAAGATAAAGAACACTTTTAGCTGTGTGCAGGCGTATGCCTTTGAATGTAAGAAAAGTGTATTTTACACTCAAGTATTGGTGCACCAACACTAAATTAAAACATAGTGGTAATTAAGCAAGATTTTTGACAAAAGTATTAAGACACCAATGGCCAAAATATTGGGACACCTACAGGCATTCCAACAAAAAAAAATGGGTGCCTTACTGGATGTGGAAAATGAAGGAAATGTGTTTAAGAATAATGTTTTAGGGATGCTTAACACTTGTGCAGTATTTTGACCATTTTTTGGTCATTTTCTCCCACTTCATTCTGGCAGTATTTTAGCCAAGGGATGGCACACTCCTGGTACTGTAATAACTAAGTGGTTGTGCCATTTTGAACTTTGACATGTTGTCACCACCTGGGTGAAATTTCAGCTCCCTAATGTCCACCTTCAATGATTTCCCTTTAATGTGAAATGCCTTTGATGTAAAGTAAGGAAGTAAGTAATGGACAAAATATAGCACAAGGGTTTAAGAACATGCTGAAAGGAGGTAACGGGACATTTTTGTTAAAGGAAAACAAATATTGGGACTGATACATTGGAACAAAATGTGGGACCCATGGCTAACCAATTAAAGTTGGAATTAAGCTCTAACATGCACACTAAATGTTACGGGTGGGTTCGCTCATGGGTCTCGGTCTTTTTCCCCTGTGTTTCCCTGCATCTCTTATGCAACTAGGTGTGCCACAGTGGCCCATGATTGGCTGCTGTCGAGTGCACACCTGCACTATATTGAGCCGAGATGGCGGACGACTCCTCGTCCTCCTTCGCTCCCAACCAGCCGCACAGTTGTTTTGTCAGGATATTTGTTGGTGTAATCAGAGCAGTAGGGGTGAACTGCCATTTTTGTTGTACCTTTTCTTTTCTCCTGTTTATGGAAGCTAGGGAGGTAAGCATATTGTCTTTTGGTTGTTTCTTTTGTTAGGTTAGCTTAGTTATTTCCCAGACAGGACTGTTTGTTTGTTGTTTTGGCCTTGGTTCAGCCTGAGTTAATTGCTCCTATTTTCGTAACCCCTTTTTATGTAAATAAATATATCTTTTGTTTGCCAAACACCTGGTTGGTCTGCTGGCAGCTTGGGAGTTGGGGAAGGCGGGGCCTTTTGCTCATGTTGTGTCCTAGGCCCCTAGACTGTGACATAACAGTAAATATGATATTGTAAGCACAAGATCAAGTCTTTTGCATGTCGGCATCCTAGTGACACTGTGACGACATTTTAGTGACACCGACCAATAGCAGATAAGCATCTCAGTGACGCCCTGCAGCACAGGCAGTTTGACACAAACAGAAAATAAGAGCTATTACCTAAAAACACCTGAAGAGGGAGGCAAAACAACATAAACACAGACAACCCCACAGGTCGTGACAGTTCTTGATGCCGTAAAACGGGATGAATGCCATTAAGAGGGGACAAAAAAACGTAGTATTCCACTTTGTAATGTGAAAAAAACATAAGACAGGGACGCCGTAAACTGGGGTCCACTCTTTTGGCTAACCGACGGTAAGAAACTTGCACAAAGTCATAAGAACACATTAGAACAGTATTGAAACAGCTACAGAACATGAAAAAAAATGCTTTTGGAGAAAAGCATTGGACTAAAGACACAGTAGGAAATGGAAACATGGAGAAAGTATGAAAATGTGGAATTAGGACAAAGGATTTGGGACATATAGAGGAAGTAAAGAAAATGTAGGGATTAGACAAAACTAATGTCACACCTACAGGAAGTGAAAAATGAAGAAAATGTGCCGTCGCAAACAGGGCTCCAACCCGTGTGTGTTGTGTCGTTATATAATTGAGTTATATGCAAACAGGACCTTTCCTCAAGGGCCTGTGCGGCACTGAAGAAAACAAACACTTGAATTAAACAAACCCGATGGCTTGCATCCAAAACTTTAAGCACTTGCTCAGAATGTGATAAATCTTTACAGTGTACGCAAATTTAGCACCTAGAAGCAGTTGTGCCCTTTCGTCCGAGATGCAATCTGTTGCTTGACTGGCTCGGTCCACTCCGAGCTGTTTGCAATTAGGAGAGCATTATTTCTCAGCTTCGACACATGGGGGGAGTCTGGCCAAAAGTATTGGGACACCCACTGCAGGGGACTTTGGATTTTAAAATGTGGAACTTGGACACTTGCAAGAAGTGAATAGTGGATATCATTGAGAATTACGAAACTATCGGGACAGCTCCAGAACAACAAAAAATATAGAGTTTTGAGAAATGTAAATAGAAATACAATAGATCCTCTTTTGCTGTATGCAATTGCCGTATTTTCCGCACTTTAAGGCGCACCTAAAAGCCTTCAATTTTTTTCAGAAGCTGACTGTGCACCTTATAATCCAGTACGCCTTGTACAGTACATAAACCTCAAATTTTCAATTCAAAACGAAAAAATAAAATAACTTCATTGCCGTGTACATTTTTACCCCTGTATTTCAGTTATGAATGCATTTTTTACAATTATTTTCTTATAACACACGGTTAGAAATTTTAAAATGCTATATATGCTCCAATTTTGAAGCAATTTATAAGGGGACAAGGCACAAAATAAAGTTCTGTAAAATAATGCGTAATTTAAAAAAAAAATCATAAACTCTTTTTAAAACAACATATTTAAAGGTTTTTGTTTGCAATCTGATTTAAAAAGATTGAAGTTTAATATTTAGTTGAATCATAATTTTGTTCTTTTAAACTTTTGGTTCGTCTTAGCATTGAGATAAACAGTCTTTTAATATTATCAAGAGTTATTTTTTCCCCATTCTTCAGATATTACGTTCCACACATCATCTTCATTTATAATTTCTGATTGTCATAATCAGAATTATCATGTCTTTGATGAGTTATATGATTTTGTTGACATTCTGTCCATCAAGTGGAGGCTCAACACAAACTTAGCCACTATTGTAGCTTCTATTCTGTGCACCTTATAATACAGTGCGCATTATACATGAAAAAGATTTTAGAATGGGCCATTCATTGAAGGTGCGACTTATGATCCGGCGTGCCTTATAGTACGGAAATACAGTCGGCATTGATGGCCGAAAGCCATTTATGTGTCATGTTTTGCTTAACACAGCCTGGTTTTTTGATTGTTTTTTAATGGGCAGACACGCGGCTGAACGGGACGCCCTCGGCTTGCTAATGAATCAACACGTCTGCAACAAGTCATTTTCTAATTGAAGTCGGTCGCAGCTCGTGTGCTCGTTATTGCCGTTGAACTGAAAGAATTAATTCACAACGTACACCCCCGTCACTGCCTCATTCTTTTATCACTTTGCACTGCCGCCTGTGTTTTTGCTTCAGTCTTTTGCTCCCACCCGCCGCCGCCATCATCATCATCAACCTAGCCTCCGCCTTCACTGCATGGAGCCGCACTCGTCTGCCTTTCCGATTTGAGAACAGCCGTTCTCAGGCCCCCGCTGTTCTCCTGTTGTTCCCCCCACCCCCGCATCCCTCAAGTTCAGGATGAGCAGAGAGCCAGCGGAGGAAAAAGAGTTGGGTAGCGGGCATTCCTTCCTCATGCCCAGTGAGAGAAATATGAGCTGTGTAAAATAATAAGCGTGCCAGGCAAAGGCCTAGATATACAAAGTTGGAAGCAATCTTTTATCCGAGATTTTTCTTCTAATAAGCATGTCTACCAATTGCAATTTTGTTAAAGCATACCCGTGACGCTCAGAAGGAAAAAAATGTAGTTTATCCCCCCCCCAAAAAATAAAAAATAAAAAATAAAAATTGCTATGTTAGTTCACTGGCTGTATTAATATGGCGTTATATTTGTGCCGCAATTGCGAGCGCGCCCAAAAACATTTTGAGCGCAGAAAAAAAACTGAGCGAGCAAAAACGGATGTTGAGCGCAGGAAAAAAACTATTGAGCGCGTAATGATAAGAGTTTGAGCGAGCGCCGGTGGATTTTGAGCACAGAAAAAGAATCAGAGCTTGTAAAAGCACACTGATTGACAGCTTGCTATCCAATGAGATTGACGTACAAGCAATCAACTACCTGTGCGTATCAAATTCGCCAGCAAACAAAATCCTGCGCAAAACGAGTCTTTCAAGGGTCCGGGAATGACCCTAGAATAGAAGCGATTCAAATCAAAATGGCAGACTTGTGGTATCTTTTCAGGCACGGCTTCCTAAGTCTTTTTCCGGGCTCGCTCATTAACTGATACTCGTGCCTAGCAAATTTCATATTTGTCAGTGAATCTGGCTTCAGGGGCTGAGTTTAAAATACGAATCCACAGTGCGCAACGGAGCCAATTGCGGTGTACTCGGGCCTTTATAAGAGGAGAGTGAGAGGGGGACAAGACAGGTAATGAGAATGTTGGGGGGGTAAGGCAGCGGAAAGAGCAAACGAGAGAGCGAGGTGAGTGAGTGAGATAGAGAGAGCGGTAGAGCGAGGGAGCACACTGCAGATCCTCGCCCACTGTCGCCAGCAGAGGAGACGACAGCGCAGGAGGGAGGACGCCATGGAGGAGCCTCTCCGGAGCCTCCGACAGCAGCTCTCCCGCTGACCACCTCCTCCTCCAGCTCCATCCTTCCCGCTCCATGTGCACGTCCTTCAACTCCTCCTGCCTCACTTCTTGACGCCTCTTTTTAGGACTACCGCTTTTTTTTCTTTCTGCAGTTGTTTTTCCTCAGCTGACCTCCCCCGTGCTGAGTGGATTTACTTTTTTTTTTTTTTTCCTCTCCCGGACCATGGGGCCGGCGGGGTGGTGGAGGGGTAGCTGGCACCTCCTGGTGTCACTGCTGCTTCTCCTGGGCTGCGTTTTTCGGCGGGGTCTCGCGCAAATGGACGATGGCGACAAGTCAGTCTACTTCTGGGAAACAGGTAGACCTGAACGTGATCTCTTGGTGTGCTAGTATGCAACTTGCGGGTGTCCCCGGGTTGCAGCTGTCAAATCGAATCAAGCAACTCGATCTGTTTTCCTTCAAAGCAAAAGTTTAAAGAAATGGTTAGGCTGTAAAGATGGACCCTGATAGCAATTCGTTGCGATCTGTTCACTGGATTACGCTTCGCTCAGGTGATGCCATTCAGGCATTAGTCCACAATGGGAAGAGGAGGAGGAAAGAGAGGGGTGAGGGGCATTTTTTTGGAGGAGGAGGATTTCTGTTATTTTTTAGGTTTTGGGGTTGGTCTATCTCTTCGGTCTTGTCCATGTGTTTTTTTTTTTTTTTTTTTTGGTGTCTTTTTTTGTTTTGGGTTCGTGCTGGTTTTTGTATTTCTACCATGTTCGGGATTTCAGTTTGTATTGTCTGAGTTCTTCATGTGTTTCTCGTCCCTTGCGTCAGTATCTTGTTAGGTTGATTGTGTCCACTTGTCCTCGTCATCCAATCAGCTCCCCGTACTATTTGTGTCTTGTCAAGGTATTCTTTGTTGTCTCTTCATTTTGGGGTGTATTTAGTTTCTCGTTTATGTTCAGTTCTTGTTTGGTCGTTCTCTTGTTACTGCAATTATTGCCACATTGGATTTTTCGTAAGTTTTCATCCTTGTTTTTTCCGAGTTCTGTGTTCAAAATCTTGTTTTGTGCTTACTGTCAGAGTCATTTCTTGATCCAGTTTTATTATGTTGTCCTAATTATTATTATTTTTTTGAGCACACCCCGCTCATTTGCCTCCCTGCATTTTGAGTCCACACCCTCTCCTACCATGCCCCACCGTGACAGCTTCTCGTTGTACTGAATGTCATTAAAGTGGCTAGGCAGGTATTGTGGTTAATTAAAGTGGCCTCACAGGGAATGCCATGGGGTAATGCTGCCACGGTGGGATTGTTGTTAGTTGGACTTCACCGTGTGAGGTTTTGTGCATCAGGTAACATGGCTACACATAAAATGTTGTTAGAAAATGACTACGCAAGGAATATGATCGTTGAAGGTGGCCACGTGGGGATCGATGTTAGCAAAAGTGGCTTCTTAGGGTTATTGTTGAATTTATTAATAACTGAGTGGGACGTTTACATACAGTATAAGATCATGTGCATTATTTGATGTGACTCCATGACGAGACATGATTTGTCATTACTTGGATTTAAAAGTGAAATATCACTGTATTTCTTTACACGGCTTGTTAGCCATGTTGTTAATTAAAATAGCTACACTTTGACTCTCGTGAGTTGAACTTTCACAAGGGAGAATGGAGTATTAGTTAACGTGGCAACACAGGGAATATATTTAGTTAAGCTGACTACATAGGGAATGTCATTAATGTGATTCATAGGGATTGCAGAACTCAGCGCAATATTGGATGAGATGTAGCGTAATTAACAGCTACTGTGCGTGTGTGTGTGTGAATGTATCAGAAGTATTTCTGTTGGCTTGGCCGTTTTTTTTTCTTTTTTCTTTTTACTAGTATGAAATTGCTGGATGTTCGTTACACAAAATAAAACGCCATGGTTGAACTTTTCGGTGCTTAAATTGACAATGTTTTGTTTTCTTTTGTTGTGTACTGTGTTAGTGTAGATTGCAACTTTTTTGTGTGTTGTAGTAGCCGTTGTTTGAAGGTTCAGAATTACTGAAACATCTATGCAAATTTCTGTTAGCCCCGCTATTGCTTTCCTATTATTTGCTAGCATGGTTAGCGGTTCTTTGTCACGCAAAATGACGTTGGTTGAACTTTTTGGTCATTAAAATATACAAAGTTGAGTCCTTTTTTGTTTTATGCTATATTTGTACTGATTGTAAATTTGTTTGTGTTTTAGTAGCATGTGTTTGATTACCGTAACGTATGGTAATATATATTAATATATAATAACAAACTTTTGTCATAAAGTCTGCCTACATGGCGAATATACGCCAATCGTGGGTGAATGTGGAATGTGTGCATCACAATTTACTGTGTTCCACCTTACTGCCCTTTCGTATTTTGCATTCAAACCATGTCGCCGTTGGATTTTGGCCCATCAAACTTCGCCCCTCTACTCCGACTTCATGCCTGTCGTGCTTTGTGGCGCTCGCGCACCTCGACGTTTGACGCAGCACGCCGCCTCTTCTTGCATCTTTAAAGAGGATGTAGCCCGCTAAGGAGATTAAAGCAGCAGGGATTTAACAAGACAGGAAAGGGGAGCGGACTTGAGGAAGGGGAGCGGCATGCAGTCGGCGGAGAAGGAGTAACTTAACCTACATCCACCCCACTCTAGGTCAGCCACGATTACGTCCCGACTCCCACGCCACACCACCTTTATTCTGCTTCTCAATGGGTGGAAAAGCTCAGAGCGCTCCGTGCTTTGAAATGTAATCCGGCTCACTGGGAGTTGAGTTGGCTTCAGTCGAACATATCGCATTGATTGCGAGCACCAGGTCTTTGTATTCCATTCACATCATTTAAGGCTAGATCCCAGTCGTTGCGTTTAATTAATTACATCCAAATTTGAATACAGAGATACCTTGATTTAGGAGCTTTTCGAGTTCTGAAATAGTCGCTCGTTCGATTTCTGGCTTTTGTGTTTCACAAATTGAGTTATACGGTCTTGATGGGTCAGTGCCCCGCTCGGGCCCCAATGGAAGTGGACTGTAACTGGCAAAATGTGCACTCAAATGTAATGGGCTCTTCCGGGGACCATCCAAAAGATTTACGGAAAGCCCTTTTTCGGCTCCCACGCCACGCCACCTTTCTGCTTCTTCTCAATGGGTGGAAAAGCTCCGGGAGGGCTCCGTGCTTTGAAATGTAATCCAGCCACTGGGAGTTTAGTTGGCCTCAGTGTAACGTATCGCATTGATTGCGAGCCCGGAGTCTCTTTCTCCCCCCCGCCGTGTATTACATTCACAAAATTTCGGGCTTTGAATGAATCCCCATCGTGTTTTTCTTTATTCTTTAAATCAAAATACTATTATGTCTGTTTGTTGTATTTTTTTTTTTTAATATATATTTTTCTCCTTTCTTTCTTGCCGTCATCTGTAAAGCGAGATGGTGTTTGTGTACATTTGTGCGCCGAGGAGGGAATATTCCTGTGGCAAGTGATGCACTGATGTTTTGCATATTGATGAGTCTGGAGCTCAAGTACGAGGCCTGTCTGAGAAACTGTGGGGAATAGGCCCTGCCTTTCCTTGCCTCCCTGCCTCGCTTTTTATTTGCTTGTGTGGAAATATCTCTTTTTGGAAGGTGAGGTGGCTCAGAGCAGTTTTGTGCTCTGAGCTCTCTATTGAGAGACAAAATCTCTGAAGGTGGTGCTGAGGATAACAGATAAAGATGAGTGAGAGTGAGAGATCCCAGGCTAACACAGCCTATGATGAAGGCAATAAAAGCATGACACACTTTTCTGGCCCCTTCGAGACACCACCTTCCATTTCTAGTTTTTTTTTGTTTGCTTTGTTTGTTTTTCAGCCACACTAGAGTGCATACCTTACCTCCGCCAAGCACAAATTCAAAGGTGAAAAGTACAGTTCTGATCACGGTTTGTCGAGTAGAAGGAATATGCTTAAACAACAACGAGATGCATCTTGAATAGCTCCCCAAAACAACACTTATTTAATGGCACACTGAATTTAAGTCATAACTAAACACTCATAAAGTCTCAAGGACCCATCTCCGAAATTAACTACAAAGTCAGCTATTTGAGTATGACAGAACCATTCTGCACAAATTCAGGACTTTTGTGATGTTAAAAAAAAAAATCTCCTGCAACACCAATTTGATCATTTGACAATTTTGGTGGACATTTAATTATCATATATCAATAATACAAAGGAGAGCAACAATGAGCCATGTATGAAGTTGAAAAGGAAGCTAAGCAATTTTCAGCAAATTTAAGGATCCTTCCATAGTTTGGAAAAATGGTTCCCCAATTCTAGTATGACAAATAGACATCAAATTGGGTGGACCTGTCTATCATAACACAATAGAAGTCTGAAGGCCATACATGATCATTCCATAGGGAATGCTTCCAAACCAGGTAGTCCTGCATATTATTGTGAGGCTTTTTTTTGAACCTACAACAGCTAATGTAGGCTAAATATAAACAATTATTAATGACTGTGGCCACAGTGCGCGGCTCTAACACTAACCCGTCGAAAACAACCTTGATTTTCAGCTACTTTACCTTGCTTATCAGCTATTTTACCTTGCTTACACTGCAGTTTTTGCACTGTATGCTCTCCGGAGAATCAACATGGGACACAACTGCTTAGCCACATCGTCATCATCAAGTCATCAAATGTTGTAATCAAACCGGGAATTCATTGTTTTACCTGTAGCAGTGCATACATGCTCCCATGACGATCTACATTCTCTCCCCGGTGTTTTGTGTGCGCTTCATTATGCTCGCCGTAGGCATGTGCTGTCAAGACCTTCCATGCTCTCAATTACATGAGCAATATCTGGCCAAGGTGTCTCACAGCCTTTTTCAGAAATTCCCTTTGCAGTTTTGAAAACATCTGAGCAAAGCGAAAAAAAAAAGAAAAGAAAGGTTTGTCATGAAACTAAGACCAACTGTAAGTCATATCTCCTCACCGTGAAAGCTCGTTAAGGCAACTGTGCCAGCGCCAAGCGAGATAACTATTTCTCTTGATTGTAGCACAGTATGAACTATGTATGCACTGCTGTATTTTGCAGATTATAAAACACTCTTTTAAACCATTGGTGTTCTAAAAAATTGATACTGCACCTTATAATCCGGTGTGCACTATAGTCTCAAAAATACAGTACTAAAGATACGGATATTGGTCATTGGGGTAAAATGTTATGATGAACCTAAACTAATCCTGTACGAGAATTCAATTGAACTTTTTGTAAACTTTTGATTTGAAATGTCAAGGTGTTAGATATTTCCCTTTTTGCTTGCTCTTCACTAATAAGGCCTTAAACGTCAAAATTCCCACTAGGGGATTGTACTTTCAATATACCAATAAATACTGTAAATCAGTCATTGCAGAGTTACTGATAGCATGTCGTTAAATGCAATGCATTTTCTCAGGTTTATATCACTTGTGCGATCTCTTGATCTAAGCAAACTTACTCTGCAATGACAAAAAAAAAAAAAAAATTGTAGTGCTCTCAAATGATTGGCCAGGGAACTGTCATTTAGCTCAAAGGACACTCTTACAAGACCCGGGCACCAATGAGGAGTGGATTTCAACTCCTGAGCAAAGTGGGTTGCAACTCTTGCCCTCATTGGTCAATTGTTGCACCAGGAGCCAATCACGTATCTTGTAAAGGAGTGCCCAGGTCTTCTAGGAGTTCCCCTTGATCGTATTGCCAGATTATGGCCAATCAGTTGAGAGTAGTACATTGTTTTTTTTTGTCATTGCGCGGAAGTTCTAGGAGTCAATCACACACGAGCAGCTGAAGAGATCGCGCAAGGAGGAAAGAAAGCTTTGGGATCCGCCTATCTTTTGTAATAAATTGTAATTTCCAGTGTAAACTCTGCTTTTTAATCATGTTTGGTCAGCTACTTGCTTCACTCTAATTAGACATCTGAGCGCCTACTGGTAGGATTACTGTGGCTCTCCGTGATCTCGACTATGTACAGCCAAATAATGTCAACTCTAAAGATTAATACTACTACAGTTACTGTATAAGATTTAATCATTCAAGATTCAAGTAAATATGTGTAGTGCAGTAGTTCAACGTCCGAGGAGTGCCGTACCGTGTGCATTCCATGATGCATTGAGAGCGCGATAAGGTAGGCGTGAAGTAGTGAGGGATCACTGTGTAATACATGGAGGTAGCTCCAAATCTGATGGTTACAGCAGTTTTGATGTTGCAGAGTTGAAATTCCTAGTTTTGAGATGTGGCACATTCATCTTTGTTTCAGATTTCAGTTCCAGATTCTTTGCACACACTTCTATTATAATTTAAACTTTTTGGCGGCTGGAAAAATGAAAGTGGAGAGCTCAAGGAGTTTGTTTTTGTAGACACCTGTCAACAATGTGTTTTTGTCAATAACTCCTGGTGAGGTGGAAACGCATTACCTCTTGTCTACACACAAATTAAGCAGTTGATGTACTCAAATTGAAGCAAAGAGTGACCTTGAAACCAAAATTCATACCCAGTCTTGAGTTTTCCACACCACCTCAGTGGCATGCAATAAGAGCGTTTAATGCTAAACTCCAAGTTCCCTGACTATGTGTCACTATCTTTGCGTAGGGAGCTTTCTCCCTTTGCCAAGCTCACCTCTCTAACGACCTGTCACATCTCGAACAGCGTTTGGGTCGTACAGCGAGAGACGTGGCAGTTCCCCGACAGGTCCGTTGTTAGCCCGCCTGCCTTCACCTGGCACCGCGGCAATGAAGGATGTCGTCTACGCTCGGTGGGTCGTTAGCGGCTGCCTCTGCAATCACCACTGAAGAGTGACGGATCGGAAATTGAGGGAGAGGCAGGTGTGACCAGTTCACAAGTTCAGCAGAGGTTGTGAATACAAATAGATCGCGTTTATTCCTTGACGTCTCCACTATATAACAGATTTGTTTCTTTAGCTACCTAGATGAATGGGCAATGCTATATGGCTAAGCCTTTTTGTCTATGCCAAACAATTGTAGGGCGTTTGGAATTTTCAGGGGGTAGATTACACTCCCCCGTTTCCACGATTAGCTGAATCCATGACCAAACAACCCCAGTTCTCAACACTCTCCAGCCAGAATGCTTATAACCTTGACAAAAAAAAAAAACACAACCCGTTTAACAGTTATTTTCAAGTCAGGCACTCAGAATAAAGCAGTCAACTGATTAAACATTACTTGTATGTAAAATCATAGATAAAAGTAAAGCCCTTCAATAAATTAAATGTACTACAGGTAGAATAAATGTAACACATAAAAGTGGGATAAATGTGACATGAAAGTAATCAAAGGTAATTGAGATATAATCAAATGTAATGAAATTTAGCAAGAGTAGAATGTGGTGCGTATCAAATCCAACAGGCTCTCACTTCAACGTACACATACCAGGGAATTCAAAGTCTGATGAACATTTCAAGTATTATCAGAAAGTTAAAAACAAAATTCAGCATGACACCAAATTTTCTGATAAACAACATTTTTAAAAGACTTTTCTCCATCATAACAACATGCACCAATTTTGTTTGAAAGAGCCAGATCTTTGTGCATTGATGATCAATTACAAGGAATTTGCACAAAAGAATCCAAATCAAAAGCCGGTATTTTAGACAGATTACCGAGACATACGTTTGCCACCCATGGTGTGAAAATTTGATTATAATTATTTGAAGAATTTTCCATGATTGAGGGGATGGGAGAGGTCCATTCAGTACTGCTTACAGCTTTCTTTTTCTCCTTTTTTTTCCTTTTTTTTTAACCAAGAAAAAAATAATGACCTTTAGAAAATGTGACACAAAAACCAAGCGAAAACACATACACACCTTTGACGTCGTAAGGACTGGGACCGAACCTGGTAGGCTAACATTTACGTCTACATTTCTGTTATTTACCAGCGTTTTGAAACCTGGTACAAATTATTGCGGCTTTCAGTCGACACAATCGCACGTGGCAAAACCTTGCTGGCAATAAAGACATTTTCAGTTTCAAACTGATATCGTCAACTCGACTAACCTCATCAGCGACCCAATTCAGTTTTGAAATAAAAGCTGTCATCTATGTGCAGCCGGAGCAAGCATTCTACTGCAATACAGCAGCTGCCAGCTATTAGAAAATAAACATACAATATGCGTGCGGTGTCTAGGCCTTTTACATTAAACATACGAGCGGGAAACTATTTCCTACCCAGAGGAGACAAAAACAGGAGTACGGCTTCATCCCCCTGCTGGGAATACCAGTTTGAGTTCGACTCTCTCTGACCCTCGTTAGCATAGTACCTGAGGTCAAACACAAACGAGTTACTTAGCAACAAATTTAGGCCACGCATAAGAATTAAGACGCGCTCCTTGGGATTTGGCGGTTCGCACTCAGCCTTGGGGCTTTATTCAAATTCTTTTTACGCCAATGTTTTTATTTCCATTCATTAGTAAGAGTGAAACTTAAGGCTAATTGATTGTTGTGACTCTCTACTGAGGGTTCAATGGGACCTTCTACGAGCGATGGAGACTTGAGTCACTGAGCGGAAAGTAGCATATATACAGTAAAAGCTTGACTCCTCGGACAGTGGGAATGCTTACCTCTTCCCAACGTCAGCTTGCTCAAAGGCTTCAAAAGGAAGATTAGTCAATGATGCAAGTGTATTTATAGTCATAACAGCACATATTTCCGCATAATCAGCATGAAACATGATACCTGAGGATCCGGGTTAGATAATGCTTAAAAAAAAAATAATAACTTGAAGTTGGTTCTGTAAAGCGTTATCACTCTTCAAAGCATTTCGCCAGGTGGCATTTTTGCAATGCTGCTCAAGATGGCGAGCCGTGGGCAACGGAATGATATTCGCACTAAATTGCTAAGCTTACCTAAGCCGTCAAATGCTGATGGCCTCACAGATGTCCAAATGATGCCTGACAAAAAATCGGAAACAAAGCGTATAGTCACTTTTGGGACGCATTATTTATTTATTACTGTACCTATAAATTCAGGTACCTGTATTTTTCTGATGACCATTTTCTTTTAATGCCAAAATTTAAAAAGAAAAAGGCCTGTCAGGGGGCAGGAATGAATCTCGACGGGCGGTTTTGCAGACACCCGAAGCTATGCAGCAGGGCCAGCTGAGCTTTCAATTCAAAAAATAGACTCACCTGCACTCAATACAGTTACCGTGCCAAGATAGCGATACTGCAGCATTAACAGCATAGTATTTAGCACAGTATCGGACACTTGATTGCAACCATGAAAAACGCTGTGCGAAAAGAAAAAAAGGTGCTCTGGTTGAAAACATCGCCTTTGCTACATCCCATAAAAGAAGTGAAAGTTCTTAATGATGCTCTCCATTCAAAAGCCGCTGTTAACTGCACAACAACCTCAAATCCACCCCTCACACGAATATGTAAACAAGCTAAATGCCGGCAGTAAACACCCGGCGACTGACAGCCTAGCGAATGAGTGTAGCGAAGCAATTTTTCACGTTCAGGCTGAACGCAGCATTACACATTGGGGTGAAGAGATAACCTGAGAATTGGCGAGCACCTTGTAGCTTGAAGGGATCCTAAACTTTTTTGGCCATATTCAGCAGTAGTATTTGTTCTATAATTCATTTTCACTTTTTCATGTAAAAGTAATACCTTTTAAAATGCCCTGTTTTGGCTTTGCTGAAGACACTTACAAGCTTAACCGTGATTGGTTGATTGACAGGTGGCAAAATGAGTTTTTAAAGGTATTTATGGCGAATGTAAAATAGATGTCAAATGAATTATAAACAAAATATACAACGTTTTTACTGCTATAAATGGCCAAATAAGATGGCTGTCTGGCTTAGACGTGTGACAAATGTTGATCCCATCTCAGTCTGACTGGAGGAATTACTGCACAGATTTCAGGATTCCAAGTTCACAAATGGCGTCCATGAATTATGCTGACAAATATTGAACTCAACTCAATTTTATCTATAGCGCTCATCAAACACAACTCAGACTGAAGCAAAGTATTCTACATATACACGACAAACATAAAACATGAGATTGAAGACAATGAACATTACTTATTTTATAACCACATAAACAAATCAGGTCAAAACAAATGAGGTAGTAAAACAAGGGCTGGGGATTGGGGAAATTGATCTTAAAGGACCTGGATCACTTTCCATACTTAAATATATGCATATAAATTACCTTTGGTGATTTAATTTCTTATTAAATATGAGTTTAAATGGTACCGACATTTCTAACAAGGAAGTCAAACGTGTCGTTGGCGAGCTGTGCTTTTCACTATGTGGCTGTCACGCCCCCTTTAGGATGTCATCCAATGCCGCCGGCCACAAAACATCCAACCAGCCATAATCTTGACCGCTTATCTTCACGAGGCTCGCTGAGCGAAAAAAGAAACCCAAAACAGGTGTTTTACCGATAATAAAATATGAAACAGTGTCTAGAGATCACACAAACTGACACGCCTTCTCTGTATCGAATCGGCCCTCGTAGGAAACCTGTACTCATAACAAGTGTCAGTTACGTCTGCAGGTAACTCTCATTGAATGTCCGGCTGCGCGCTCCCAAACACATATTTTTGCATTTTTACAATAAACCGTCGTAACTAGTAAATTAAACATTTCCATTTACTTGGCCGACTCGGTGCAAAATCTATCCTCCTCAATTTGAAACAAAAACTAAACTAACAGACACGGATAAGGTCAGCGTGCATTTACGGTACAGAGATGTGATGCGGGGGAGGTACAAATTTCCTCTGTTGTCAAAGGTTTTTCTCAAGTCTTGCTTATCTGCTCGGGGATGGGCAGTGTGAGTGTGCAGAATAAGCAAGGAAAGCTTAGAAATGGATCAATGAAGGAAAATAACACCCAGGGGGTGTTAGGGGTGAGGAAAGTTAATTTTTCAATATAGGGCACTTTTAAGTTGCATTTTCAATAGCTGACAATGAGGGCGCTTTAGTGTATAACTGCAGGTCATTCCATAATTTGGAGCCATCGATGTGAAAAAGATTTCCATTGATATCCCCTTGTCAATTAGTGTAGATTTTTGCCAAACTAAAATATTGGTGTCCTTGCTGCTTTTCAGAATGTTCACGAATCTAGGCTCACCAATACTGCAGCTCGTCATAGCTTTTGGCTTTGACATGACAGTGTGTCATTGTTTTCTAATCGTTGCTTGGAAATGGAGGAGTTTCGCCAGGCCTAGCTGCCAAATCATGAGAGTAGAATTTCAGTGTGGAGGCGGTATTATGTAAATGAGCCATTATTGGCTTGTCTGTGGACGCATTTAGTGAAATGAGCAACTCACAAAAGATTTACTTAACTAAATTGTACCGTATGACTAATCGTTCTCAAATAATAATATCGATAATCTGTATTTCAATTTACTACCAAAACAATCATTTATAGTTCATATTTTCTGGAGGTATTTATTCATTATTTGAGACTCAATAGTTTGTTAAACATGAGCCTCTCAAATGAGATGTCGTTTAATTCAGAAACTGACTCGTTGACAACAAAAAAAGAAAAAAACTCGCCCCGTGCAGTGTGTTTAAGGACAAGTCTTGTATTCAGACATACATCAGCACGGCATGGCTTGTGACATAGCGGCCTACCAAAAAAAATATGTTCTGCCGCTGTCACAATATGGACGAAATGAGGCAGCGATGGCGGGAATCCTCTTATCTCACTCTAAATAAAGTTTTTTGGATGAAGTGTAATCTCCAAGCGCGGCATGCCTGCTGTATCAGTAATAGCCAGGTTTAGTGTAAGCTGCGCCATTTAGAACAAAACTTTGGCATTGCACACTGCCTGGGATGGATGGGCGCGTTTAGCAAATGCGCAGAGGCGTCTCTTACGCCACCAAACAGATCAATCTGGCTCAGACGTGGAAAATATTTTTTAAATGGAGTGCACTGTCATGGCACCACTCTGTCGGAAAACCATTAGAGCCGCAACGACGCGGAACAGCAGAAGTCGGCAGGAGCTAATTTTTCCACTTTAATACTGCTTCATTTCCGCTCGACTGCATCCGCTGTTGTTGTGAATGTTAGTCACGAATACGAAGGCTACAAGGCTCAATTTCTGCCGCTGAAGGCAGCAATGGGATCAAGTCTTAGAAGTAAAAGTTTCAAAGAAGTCTCTAGCAAGTCCCACATCATTTTTCTTTCTGAGAAAGTCACCTGCAGTATCTTATGTTCGGAAAAGAGAAGATGAATAATGTAAGATGTTGACGTTACATGCCGATGTATCCAAGATCTGGAACAAAGTCATGGGCGAGTCTCAAATAAGTCTTAATCTTAACATTTCAAGCAAGCTGCAAGTTATTTTTGTCATGATTGATTATCTCAAGTCAAATCAAGCCGCCTTATCAGGCAGGAAAAGATTGCGAAGACAACTTTCACACTGTTCGAACCATCTGAGAAGCACAGCTACACTTAGGTTTTCAAACCGTTACAGGTCAAAACAAAGTCCAAGTGAGTCCAACTGATATTTTTTTTTCTTGTTATAAAGTATAAAGTATAGTAAAGAGCAGTGGTCTCAAACCTTTTTATCACCACGGACCTGTTAATGCTTGAGTTTTTTTTTTTTTTTTTGGGGGGGGGGGGGGGGGGGGCTCAAAATGTACAAAAATGTACGCAAATTAATATGGCAATCATGAAACTGATTTACAACAGCTAATAATTTCAAGCGAAATACCCGGCACAAACCAAAATGTGAACGAGCTAAACACAAACAGGGCAGCGTTATCTAACAATATGAAAAAAAGAACTAATATTAGCTAGCATGCTAACCCTAACTCATTTTGGGCAAATGATCATACATCAACATTCTTACAAAGAAAGTACAACTTACAGAGAGTCGTGCGCAGGATTTCAAGGAGACAAAACAATGTGTAATGACTGACTGCTCTCAAAATCACACCATCCTTCTCACTACAAAATGTAATATCAATAGAGGCCAGAGGGGGCGCAAAAAACAAAGATCAAGCCAAACAAAGCACAAATGAATGATCTGTTAAATTGATTAGTTCCAAAACATTTCGTGTGCGGCCGGGTATCAGTTGACCCACAGACCAGTACCGGGCCGAGGACCTGTGGTTGGGGACCACTGGTATAGAGTATAGTAGTATAGAATCTTCTCTTGTTTAGGAACAAAATTTTGTCTTAATGGACCCAAAGTATTGTTTGAACTGGCAAGCTATTAAAATTTGGCCCAGAATTGTAAAAAATATTAAAATCTGGGCAAAGAAACATACAAATTTAGCAGATTTAACTTATTTATTCCTCACTCAAATGAGCTAATCAACATGCAATATGATGAAATATGGATGTAAGAAGTTGATGATGCATAAATGAAATGTCAACATATGATATTTTTGTCCTAGTGTATACATTTGTTCCTCGCTCCACAACCCCTGTAGGGATAGAGAAATATTTATTCTTACTTCCAAAATTGAAGCAGCCTTAAAAGCATCCAAAATTTCAAAAATCAAGTCTCCCCATTGAGACTTTTGTCCTTTCAGATTTTTTAAAAATATAATAAATCCTGCCAAGTGTGTTCTAAGAGATTGTTAAGATTCATTTGTACTTCGAATTTAGTGCAAAACTTACAAAAGAAGAAGCATATTTGCATGCCCAAAGGCTCTTTGCAGGGTTTCCCTTCCCACAGTCTCCAGGTAATGCTGCAGGCTGAATTTGGGGAAACATCTGCTTCCAAAATTTCCTACTCGACTCCTGCCTCAGTCATGATAGTAATATGGTTTTTGGAGGCAAAAGTCTATGCCCTGGAGTCTTTTTTTCACAACTCGCCTGCAAGTCAAAGTACAAACAAATCCAGCAGCCGTATTGCGAGCAATTAAGTGTCATTCAAACTTGCCCATCATTCCCGGGAGTCCGCCGCCGTGACATTTACCTACAGAGAGCTTTTTGCTGCCTCCTGATTTTTTTTTTCCCCCAATAATGCCGCTAAGGCTCAGGCATAAATATCCCGCCACCTGGCAGCGTTGTCCTTAATCTTTCATCTCCTCCTCTCCTGTCCGTCAGTTGTGTTTCTGCATCTCTGTATGACAGTTTGCTGTAAAATACGTGGTAGAGGCCAAATTGAATAGTCAGGGATAGTCTCGATTTGCTGTGTAATTCACTCACTGACATGTAAACACAGTGATTTGATGTAGCCAGGGAGTATTTAAGCTATTATGCTTGCAAGTACAGTATATGAAAGCATGACATTAGTATATTGGCTCTTACGCAATCAGCATTGCTTGGCTGATTGAAGGTCGTAGTAGTGCTGCGTGCCTCAGATGCTTTCCTAAACTAATGAATGAGGGTTTCCCATCATTAAAAAAAAGCAGTGAATTTGAGTCCACATGTTTTGCGGACTTCGAGGACAGCTGTGGAAGAGAACACCCCCTGATGTGGGTCATTCTGTCCCTGTAGCACCGGTATCAGAGTTTGGTCAATTAAGTCGAATTATTTTCCAGTGAGTGTTGGATTCTGCCAAGGCTGCCCTTTGTCAGGAATCCTGATCATTGCCTGTATGGACAGAATTTCTTGGCTTAGCCGTAGTGTTGAGCAGGGTCCGGTTTGGGGGTCTCAGCATTGCATCGCTGCTTTTTGCAGATGATTTGGTGCCGTGGAAGCCATGACCTCCAAATCTCACTGCAGTGGTTTGCGGCTGAGTGTAAAGCGGCTGGGTTGAAGATCAGCACCTCCAATTCTGAGACCGTGGTCCACAGTCGGGAAAGAGTGGACAGGTTGGGGATGAGGTCCTGCTCCAAGTGAAGGAGTTCAAGTATCTTTGGGTCTTCTTCATGAATGAGGGCAGGATGGAGTGGGAGGACGACAGACGAATCGGAGCAGTGTCTGTTCTTATGCGGACTCTGTTTTAGTAAAAGGAAAGAAAAAAAAGGAGCTGAGCACAAAGGGGACGCTTTTGATTTCACACTCGATCTACGTTCCTAACCTCACCTATGGTCAAAAGCTGTGGGTCGTGACTGAAAGACTGAAATGATGGATACAAAAAATCAAAACGAGTTTCCTCTGCAGGGTGTCCAGGCTCTTCCTTAGAAATAGTGTGAGAAGCTCAGTAACTGGGAGGGACTTGGAGTAGAGCCGTTGCTCCTCTGCATTGAGAGGAGCCAGCTGAGGTGGCTCTGGCTGGTTGTGATGCTTCTTGGACGATGTTACGGCCATGTACCTCTGGAAGGAGGCTCCGGGGACTGACTGGATGGACAGATGCTTGTTCTGGGCAAAATGTACCAGTTGTAGTACTGGTCTTTAATGCCATTTTAATTTTAATGCCATCAGCAGTAGACTCACAAAAAAACAAAAAAAAACAAAAAAAACCCCCCACAAATTCCAAGATGCCATTCCATAAAACACATGGGAAGCCAGCCATTTTGAAACAGACATTTTCAGTCAGTACAGACATTTTCAGGAGACTTTCAAATACAGATTAATCCTAAAAAAGTTGTCCAAGTGATAAAAGATTCCCTCTATATACACTCTACAGATCGACCACTCAATTTTCAAGGAATTTTTAGCTTTTGTCATTGGATGTTGGCGGTGCGCAGCAACAACATTTGTTGACGTTCCAAAGAACAGAAACAGGAAGTCAACTGTAGCGCATAATAGAGTTTTTAAATTCAAATTTAGCCCCTTAATCCATTTTACCCAAACATCATGAAATTTGCACAAATATAGTAGATCTTCCAAATATTCTGTGTGCCATTCCTTCAAACATAGGGTACTGGTTTTAATGTTTCACATTCCGAAACCACTGCTCAACTGGCCATATATATGTACAGTATATACTCTCAGTGGTGGGTTAATTTTGTTTAAAATAATATTGACAATAATAATAATCACAAATTGCCAAGATATCTGATCTAGAATCTGCACTAGAACATCAGGTGACTGACTGACTCAGACGTGGGTGCAAAAAAATATGATTGGGACGTATGTAAAAATATTTATTAATATAAATGTGAAAATCATCTTCATAGGAAACCAGTGCTTAAAAAAAAAGCACGACTGTAGTAACAGTTTGAATTAGTATGCTTGAGGTTTATGTTAAATAGCTTTGCCTGCTATCACCACTTCCTGACCTTGAAGGAATTTCACGGCTATGTGAAGGCATCCATCATAATCTTTCAGTGTCAAGGACCTCGTGGCCCTATAACAGACATTTAAGGTGTACATCCAGAATGAATGTGCCGCTTATCACAACACCTCACAAATGTAAAGCGCTGCTGAGGTGCCAGATTTTTTTTTTTGTGTGGATCTCATTAAAAGTGACCCAGAAAGTGCCAGGTGCTCTGAGAGTGAAAGTGACAGCCTGTTTGCTTGGGTTAATTGTTAGTGACGGTGTTTGCCAATCCTTCGATTGATGGCCACGATCTGTGAAATAGCATTGACGCCCCCTTTGCCCGCTTTGCTTTTTCTTCTCATTGCCTGCGGAATAGCCAAGTTAAGCCGCTAATGAGCAATGATTAGCCCAAGAAAACCACAGCGACTATTCCTTCCAAGCTGCACACTAATGGCTAATTAGTATTTAACATATAATCATAAGTAGATGCATGGCAACGTGTCAAGACACCAAAATATACATGAATGGTTTCGTTTGATGCACGCATTATAGGTTCAGTTTTTAGGTGTCAGTTAAAGACAAAACCGCCCAAGAGGTTTTGCTTTAAACCTACAAAACACAAACGATGTTTTGGTTAGAAGCGGAAATTTTAGGTTTATTTTTGTCTATTTCCAAGGGTCCTTCAAAAACGAATGTCTTACAAATTTTATCCCTTGTTACCATAGTTCAAGTATCAAGAAGTCATGCGTAAACGAATACAGAAAGTCTGCCTGTCTTAAATTTTTGCTGATTAAGATTGCGATCACTACCTAAATTCGAGTTGGTTGCTGTGCTTGAGTCGGGTATGGCATTAAAGTTTGACGGATCTTCAAAAAATGTAGCCCCACCCCTAAAGAAAATGAATTTATTGACATGGGCGGTCATGTCTCAGGCAGTCGAGCAGGTCGTCCGGTAACAGAAGGATCGGCGTTTCCAATCTCGCTCCGTCAGAGTCATGTTTCGTCGTGTCCTTGGACGAGACACCCATCTTGCCTTCAGTGGTTGGTTGGAGGGGTCATAGGCGCATAATGGCAGCCATGCATCCGTCAGCCTGCCCCAGGGCAGCTGCGGCTATGTAACGTTGTTTACCACCACTGGTGTATAAATGTATCCATTGTAAAACGTCTTTGAATGTCCACAAAAGTGTCATATGAAAGTGATGCATTATTATTGTTCTTCTAAAAACAAAGAAAAACCTCAAGAAGCAAGGCCCAAATCACAATGGAAGTCTGCCATTTAAGTTTGAGGGTCATTTCCATGGGATAAACTTTCTGGTTATGTGAGCTGAACTTTGAAGTAATAGCCACAATTGTAAATACTTTGAAACATTTATGATGCATCTTTGCTCATATACATTAATAATTGTTATAACAGAACGTCTAAACGAAATGCTAAAATGTGCAGTAGGCTACTAGATAGAAATTGCTCTTGTAGTGTTTCGCCTCATAATCACCACAAACAACGAGTATTTACGACACACAGAGGGGTCATAAAACTGCCGCCACAGCAGCAAACATGCTGCTGATTCATCCGGTTATAGATCGGACGATAACACCGACATCATGAGCCTCATTTAAAGCTGCGTGGTGACACAAAACAAGAAAGAGGGGTGACTGAAAGGACGCCTTAGCATGTTGGCAGGCGAGGTGGAGAGGATTTGCGAGATGAAAAAAGAAGGATCAGCATGGAGTATCAGTGCAATAAGAAACGAGTAGCCAACGTTGGAGGCAGTTGTGATAAGTAACCAAGTATTACATTGTGTTACAGTCTCTGTAGTAGAAGCAAATATCTAGTAGGGATACTTTTTGGCATTACTTTACAAAAAACAATGTTTACTCTTTTTTCAAGAGTCTCATTTTCAACGGAGTTGAATAAGTTCTTTTTTTTTTTCCACAAGTATCTGTACCTTTACTTCTGTAGCCCAAAGATGCCAGTACTTCGCAGCACCTCTGCTCGGAGCAAGATTGTGACAGTGACGAAGCGGCAGGCTAATCAGCAGTGACAAGGCCTTGGATTAAAAGCAGGCCGGCAGATGGCCCAGTCGGGGCTGGGACTACCGGAACGTGGCGACCCCACGATCTGCTTCAGTAAATACTGACGTGCATGGTGCAGTAGCTTGGTGTCAGCTGTCAATCTCAGGCTGAAAAAAGCCATCATGTGACCATTAAGAAACTTAGCCGGGAAGAAAAATCTCAAGGCACACCACCAAATACTAACATTACACAAAAGATGAAGGTATATTTCTGGATATATGTATATATTTTGTATGTATGGGTATATACAGTATATGTACAGTATATATTTGTCTGTACGTGTGTCTTCGTTACTGGTATCAAACTGTTACTGGTATCTGTGTTGTACATGCGCAAAAACTATTTTTATTAATGTAACTCTGACGGGTTCATGCATTTGTCTGAGATATGGAGATCATTTGATTTTAATAAGCATGAGAAAGTCATCAGGGAAACGTGTGTTCCACGCTGACTGGAACAGATTCCACAACGCGCCCAGATACATGCACCAAATCCTCCATTTTATGCGCTTTCCCTAAAATGTGTTTCTGTGTGGCAGTGTCTCTTCTGACTTGACTGACTGAGTAGCGTAGTTAGTTTTTAGTCTGATTATCCGAACAACTGACTGACTCCTTGTCTGGCAAATGATCTGACCAACTGACTCACTGAGCAGGTAACAGACTGACTAGCATACTGACCAACTTTTTGACTGACTAGGTCAAAGAGTCTGTCTGGCTGACTGACCAACAGCTGTGTCTTTTGCAACGACCACATGTTGGTCTTAGTGACTAATTGAGCAACTAGCTAATTGATTATCTTACCAGTTTCCTGAATGTCCAATTGACAGACTAGAACACAGCATGCCAAGAATCGCGACAAATCCTCCAATTTTCCAAGCTTTCCCAGGATTGTATTGCTTCATGCTTTATGTGGATGCGTCCTCAGTAGCTGACAGTAGCCTGCTACAAAAAAAAAAAAAAAGTCTTGGATAATGTCTGGCTCTTCATCCATCATCCTTTGATTCACTATCTATTCACGTGTTTGTCCATTAGCTACTATGTCCTCCATTGTATTGAGGCTGTTGTATTCACTTTTCCATCCAGGGAAAAAGCACTTAGCTTGAACTTAAGCATGCTCTCTCTCTCTCTCTCTCACACACACCCACACACACGCACACACGTCCGAGTGCACGTGTTATCCACTGAGAGAAAGTTGGCATTTAGCTTAAAGATCGCGTCGATAGCTGGGCAGCTTCTCACGTGGTTTGGTCTGCATTGGTCACACCTCGTCTTCTGTCTTGTGTGACCTTGGCTCAGAGATTCTTTCTGGCAGCGTTTATTCTTCCATCCATCCGCTTTCTCCAGCTGCTTATCCTCACTAGGGTCTCTGGCTTGCTGGTGCCTATCCCAGCTGACCACGGGCAGAAGGCGGGGGACACCCAGAGCTGGTTGCCAGCCAATCGCAGGGCACACAGGGACACTATCATGCCCATAATCATACCTAAGGAAAATTTAGAGTGTCTAGTACTCCTACCATGCATATTTTATAATGCGGGAGAAAGGCAGAGTGCCCGGAGAGAGCTCACATGGGCACAGGGAGAACATGCAAATACCCATACCGGAAAGCCGGAGCGAGCTAGAATCGAACTCGAGACTCCGAATTATGAGGCGGCCGTGCTAATCCCACATTTATTCTTACATTTGTTATGTAGTTACATTTACCTTCCTCTGATGTGACATATATGAGTCATTGTCATTTCGTAAATGTCACAATTCTACCAAAGCAGATTTGATGCAAAAAATCCTTTGATTGTTCCACTCTATAGCTAATATGGCAGGAATGCACTACCTTGGCATTACTCGGCCCCTTGCAAGCAGACTTAAATCACCAAAAGGTTTTTGGCACTGCATGGTATTTAATTAATTGATACCTCAACCAAAACAAAGACTCATCAAAATGAGTTGCGTTTGCATGTTTTTGTGCTAATTATTAGTAGATATGTAACAATCTGACCAACCAACAACCTAACTTACTGAGTGACAACCTATCTAACAGACTAACTGACATGACCAACCAACTACCTTCTTCACTTGCTAACTAACTGAATGCCTAATCAATTGAAATCTTAACAAGCTGAGTGATGGATTAACTAAATGAGGGACTGATTGCCTTACTGACTAGCCAACCAACTCACTTGTTGACTGACAGATTAAAAACGGACTAAATGTCAGAGAAAACGACTGAGTAGCTGACTAACCAGGTATATGATTCACAAACTAACAAGTCGGTCAAGTAATTATCAATCCCAAACTCGATTCATCTAGTAATTGACTGAACAATTAACTGCTTATATCGCTGGTAATAACTAGGTAACTAACTCACTAAATAATCAACCGGCCAGCTTGCTAACTTACTGACAAAGTACTGTTATCTTACTATCTGATTAAATGACTGAGGCCAACTAGCAAACATACTTACTGACAAACCAACCAAGTAATTACGCCACTGACCAAACTGACCAACCATGTACCTGACTTGCCAATTAACCAACTAATTGACCAACTGACTAACACTTTTAAAGCTAAAATGTGTTCCTAAGAGTTTTTGAGGAACGACTGTAGTGTCTGATAGTACTGTACTGTATTTTAGAAGCGTAGTATTTCTCATCCCACTGATGCAACGTGAGCGCAAGCATAAATTATGCTAATGTTCTCATTTGGAGACACACATACACTGTAAGTAGAACTGAGGAGAACCCCTTGGCCCCCGGGAGGTCTCATTAATGGAAAAGCAGCACACAAGATGACAACGACAATGTCGACAACGTGGAGTGTAATTCATCATGGCGCGTGTGACCTCTCCCCTCGTCGCCGCCGCCGCCGGGCCTTTATCGCCGCGCCCTTCCTCCACCCAAACAGGCCCGATACTCGCCACCCTGCCGAGCGCTAACGCTGCAGGATGTTTGTCCCCTCGCCGCGTTCTTTGTTTAGCGCCTTACGCTGGCTGGCAAACAAGTAGTAAACACACCAGTACAGTAAACAGCTCGACAAGCAGAAATTGAATGTGGCACATGCTTTATGTTGACCCCGACCTTCACCGCAGGCTCTTATGGTATAGCGCCGAATTGCACGAAAGCCCACGGCCGGCCCGTCAAATGTACACTTGATTAGACCACCCGTCGGGAATACGAGAAAAGAGCATCCAATTTCAGCAACATGCTGTGCTTTAATGCTCACTCTTTTTTTTTTTTCTTTACAATCATTTCGAAGACAAATTTCAATGAATTTATCCTGTCTAAATGAAGCTTTCTTTATTATGGTTTTCACTTCTATTTTGACTGACTGACCAGCTAATTATCTCGATTTTGAACTTATGAACTGACTGATTGAATGACGATGCAACTGACAAATCAGCTGTCAATCTTATGCAGCGATTAAGTGACAGAGAAAACAAACTAGTTTCGATCGATTCAATGCACTGAGAAGAAAAACTGACAAGTTAACAGACCGACTGAATGAAAGAGAGACAAACCAGCCTTCCAATTCAATATCCCGGGTACATAAAATTTCACAATTATTCAGCCAATTGCAAAGTTTTTGGGGGTCATTATGGGCATGTTGACACTCCCTTCTTCTTGTGCTCAGGCCCAATTTATATTTTTGACTTAAGGAAGCTTGATCGCTCCTCTTAAGTTGTGTTCAAAAGAAGACTGGTCCGAGAATTGCTTTCATAGAACAAGACAGGATGAGGACACAGAGAGTCCGTGGCATGACTGATTTTCGCATGCCATCTTCTATTGACCACAGCGATGTGATTGCAGGGTTCACCAGCAGGCTACGACTGTCGGACTGACCTACATTTAGTACACACACACACACACTGGTGGAAAATCCGCGCTGAAACAACATCTGGAGTGAAGCCAGGACACCCAAAAATTCCAGAATAGAACAGAAAACAGCTTTGTGGGAACTAAATAAGATAGTCAGGGTTTGATTTATTTATTTGGATTTTAAACAGATCAGTTTTTGAAATGGGATTTTTCAGTCACACGTGCTAGCCTGAATTATATGGAATGTCATATTGACAGGGGCAATCAGTTTGCTTTGACGAAAAAAATAATTTCGGTGATCAACAAATTTCAAGCAAATTGTCTTTTTGTAGTTTCAAGTCTTTTTTTTTTACTTTTACAATGAAATGTTCAGTGCTGTCCCAATAGTCTGAACATGGCATTATGATTTTTATTGCATTTTGCTGGTGTCAGGCAGAATTCTCATATCCAAAACCACCACTTTTGAGGAGACCCCAAAAATGGCAATTTGTTTAACTGTCGCATTGTGAAAGAGAGCAAGTCATCCACACATCCGGACTGACCAATAGAATCGATGTTTGAACAAAAATCTGTAATTCACCAAAATGTGACTTACTAGGTTTTGGCTTGACGTCAGCGACTTGTGGATAATGACTTAAACAGCAAAATTTGTTTTTTTTTTCTCTGAGGCAAGAGGGTGACCATTTTGCCACTTGCTGTTCACTGAAAATGACATCATGGTTCATCTTGCAAATCACATGACCCAACTGAGAAGACAGTTGTTTCATAATGTGAATCCAATGAGAATATATATATAAATATATATTTTAATGCAAATATTTAACTATATTACTTTTAATTTTACTAGCATTAGCGCATCCTGACGTATTTTATGTTTCTTAGATGGTTCAAACTTGTTTAGTCAAAATTTCATACCTTGTACTTGTCTGTCTTGTACTTATCTATCTATCTATCTATCTATCTATCTATCTATCTATCTATCTATCTATCTATCTATCTATCTATCTATCTATCTATCTATCTATCTATCTATCTATCTATCTATCTATCTATCTATCTATCTATCTATCTATCTCTATCTTTCTTTTAATTGTACAAGGAGAAAAGATCATTTAGATTCAATCACTGTTGTTACTCTTTGACCTTCCTGTCAACCTCCCTTCACCTGTATGGGTGGGTGTTGCTGCATGTGTACAGCAAGTGCACGCTTAATACATCTGTCAATCAAGCTGAGGTGCCGCTCCAGTTGCTCACGTCCACTCTCCACCCATTGACAGCTGTCATCATGGCAACAAAAATTCCATTTTTTTTAAAATTCTTTCTTCAAAAGAGCAATATAACACAATGATACACTTGATCTCCCAAGCTTACGGGGAAAAAGCCGCTTTGGCGGGCAGTGTGAAAAGGGGCTATTAATTGCATTGAAAGCGGAGAGCAAACACTCATAACTCGCTCAAGTCCCATCCCTGCCGTCCTCTATGAAAAGAAGTGGTCTCTCGTCAACGGCGGGGTCTCCAGCATGAAAATTGAGGGTATTAACCTTAAGTGGTGCTTGACTCCACAGTGCTCTTACTCTATGCCACTCACGTATAGAAATACACCACATTTCACCTAAGCAGAGAATATGAGGGGAATCAGAGAGTTGAATGAGAAGGCAAAACCTGGGGAGTATCCCTAGTATCAATTTACAAGCAGGCAAGTTAGATTACCAGAAAACAAAAGCTATCAGACTACATTCCATTTCCGTGAAAATGTATATGCTTTTCGGTTTTAGAACTAAATTGTATTTCTAGGAGTCGTTTTGCATTCAAAGTGGCTTTAGCGACCTCTTTAAAAGACATTTTCAATAAAAATACAGTTGTCTACTGGGGGGGGGGACACTAAATCTAACGTATTGATTTATCTTTTATTTAACCAGTTAAAGCAGCTGAGAACAGGTTTGTGTTTGTGATGTAAGATTTATTTGTGACTATAGACAGAAGTCATGCAAAAGTGTACGATGTGACACAGTAACAAATAGTATTTTGTGATGTGTTTGAACTAAATCAAGCTCAACTATCTGAAAATGAACATTACAATATTAATATATTCTAAATAATTCTAATGATGAATAATACATGGAGGTAGCTCAAAAATTGACAATGTTACAGAAATTGGAATGTTGCCAAGTTGAAATCACTAGTTTTGAGGAAAATACTTTTAAAGTTTTGGCACGTATAGCTTTCGCATTTTCAAAGAAACCAGTAACTTAGGAAAATGATTCTGACTCAAAACTTTCAGGAATTGTTGAATGACCACCGGAAAGTATATTCCAATAGCAGCTGAGATTTTAACATATCTGTTTTGCCACATTGATCTTTCAACGGTGCACATTGTCGTGTAATCGTTTATTTTCAAACACTTAGATTAAAATGTATACGTTCAGGCTGCTGGGAATTTCGAAAGTCGAGAACGTATAAAACAGGTGTTTCCTTTTTCTCAATAACCCAAACCAATCTCCACAACATAAACCTGGTTTTGTGAAAATGCATCACATTTACATATTGCATAACTTAGCGCATGGCAAATACAACTAAAAAGATCCATCAGCAATGGTGGCGAAAACATGAGCAGTAACCTTTAAAATGATGACATTCAGAGGTCCTTGTTATTCAGAGCAGAAATGAAAAAGATCAACCAAAAGTAGTGCAGACTCGGAACGATAAAGTTGATAAAGCCACTGAAACGACGAGTATGGTGAGCAGAAAGATAAGATAGTGTGAGGCCTTGCCTTGAAAGTTTTATAAATAAACACACCCAATGAATTTGACTGAATAATTAAACAGGGAGTTGCTTCACAGTGGTGAAATGAAATAAATAAAGTTTATAAATAGTTAAAATTATCCTTAGAAATCAGAAATCACAAAAAATAGCTCTCATGTATTAATGGGGGAAAAAAAGACAGTTTTGATGATAAAACGCTACCCAAAATTTGACATGATTTGTTGTCATGATCCACGATGACAATGCTAGCAATTACACAGAAAAATATTATATTTTATCTGAAGTACAGAAAAGCCAAGAACAGGATTGGCAAAATTTGGTGCAAGCTTTTTAATCCGGCCTCCCAATTTGAAGCAGTTATCAGTCAGGAAGAGAATGATAACGTTAATATCTTGAAGGACATTGCAAGGTTTATTTCGTTAATTTAACTTTCGTTTGTTGTAAAAGTCATTTCAATAAATATTTAAATATAGGGGACGTGAATAACAGTGTTATAACACTTTTCACAATTTTCTATCGAAATATCCTGCTTTTTTTTTCTATTATGAGGCGGGTTATCAAAACACTCCATCCATTGGCTTCCGGCCCTTTTTGTCAAATTTTAGAATCCTTTTCGGTCCCAGAGTCAAAAAGTTTGCCCACTAGACTATACTCAGAAAGACAGACGAGCGAGAGACGAGTTTGACAAAATGCCGTTTGTCGCACGGATGTTTTTCCGTCTTTAGGTAGAAGATAATAAGACTCCCCAGGTGGAAAAATGGAGCCCGGAGTTGGCGCGTAGTTATTAACGCTACCTTTGACGAGATGATGAGTCGCTCTTGAATTTCATCCACAAATGCATTCCCGTCAGTCGCCTTCAATCTCTGTGCTTTCGTATGCAAAATGTGTCAAAGCCGGCTTGTCAAAAGAACAGGTTAAGATGCCGCGGAGCGCGGGGCAAATTGCGCCTTTGAGGCCTTCCTCTCAGACCAGCTTGATCATTTGGGAGGGGGGAAGCCACCCGTCTTCGTTCCTGTGTAGAAAGCAAGTTCAAAGTCAGCCTTTCTCTAATCTTCACTGGATTTATGTTCCCCGCAAAGCTCAGATCGGGAGTTCATCGGACAATTATGCCTTCAAATGTTGGCAAAACTGCTGGATGCATCGTGCTCGGGTGGCCCTGTCATCTTTTCTTACATTTCACGCGGAGAATGTTCCTAGAAAAACGCTAAATTTTTGCCAGATTAATTGGAGAATACCATAAGAATATAAAATGTATTTTCAAAGCAGTATGAGAATCATTTCATGAATCTGGGAACGAGAAAAAAAATCAAGATTCAAGAGTTTTATCAGTCATATGCATAGTAATGCTACACAAAGAAATTCTTGTTCTGTTCACTTGCTCGAGCAGACTACATCCCACAATCGAGCAAATAATAAAGTAGGCAATAAAACAAAAACAAAAAACAGTAATAGAGCAAGAAGGGCAGTAATAATGAATCACTAATAAATGAATAGACTTACATTCTGGGCATATTATGGAGTAGATGCAGTAGAAGAAACTGTCTACATTTGAGGATGATAGGGCAAAATATTATGTATTCAGCAGCTTTCCTGCACTGTGCAGAATTTGTAAGGTGCATGTGTGTGTGAAGCAAAAAATTGTCCAATTCGAACATATATGCCACATTTACCGTATTTTTTTGCAAAATTAACAGATTATGAAGCACCATCTCAATGAATGGTCTATTTTTGGGGAAATGTATGTATATATGGTGCGCTGCCTTATAAATCGCACCAGGTTATAAGCAGCATTACTGCCAATTAAAGGCAACAAACTAGTGGGGCAAATGAGCCAAATTTATTCTACTTTAATTTGTCATACTAACACAAGATGAACCTGATTATAAGGTGCACTGTCGATTTTTCAGAAAATGAATGGATTTAAGTGTGTAGCAAAGTCTGGAAAATGTCACGGCGGAGCATGGTGAGGAAGGAGGGGGAGCCAAATCAAACTAAGCAGAACGCAGACAATAAAGGCAGACGCAAATGGAACAGAAACATTAATTTAAGAACATGAACAAAACCCCACAGCCCAAAAAACAACAAACCCCAACCAAACATGACCGAAAATAAGGTAATTAAATTCAACATGATCACAAACTCTCAAGGATTCATTCTGAATGTTTTGTGTAATGAAAGTCATAATGTTTGCTTGAAAAAGTAATCAATTCATGACAATAAATGAATAACCTTGTGTATGAAAATCCAAAATTGGTAAAAAAAAAAAGCTACATTACCGGTGAAATTTTTTTTGCGGAAAAAATGGCCAAATCATACAAAAATGAAGCTTTAATTGTGCAAGGAAAAAAAGTTTTTATTATAAAAAAAAGAGAGAAAAACAATTCAGTGTGGATATGTCAACACTTGTGTAAAGAGGGAAGAAATATATAATAATATCATAATAAACAAGACTGCAGCCTGTTTTCGAAAGTCTTCCCAGAAGACCCGTAGCTGTTTCGGCTGCAAATAGTTCAATGTTTTAATTTTTAACCGTTGTGCTAAAATGCATCTCCAGAGGAGCCTAACAGACAACTGGAATTCTTCACCATTCCATAGATGTTTATGTGATTGACACGGAGGATGCCGCTTGGTATTTCACCTCTTGTTTAGTGTGTGCGTGTGCACGTGTGTGTGTGTAGTGTACAACCCATGGACCCCCCACCCCATTTTATGTGTACATCGGTGACATTTCTGCAGGCTTCTCTGTGTGAAAGGAGCTCCCTATATGCTTTCTTTGAATGCTTTTGTTCCCTATGCGGGTCGCCTCATTCGAGGAGTGTGCACTACACATGTGAAGCATTGATGTACATTTAATGTACCCCAACAACACATGTGCTGTGATAAAACAGACAGAGCATTTGATGTAGAAAATTAGGTTTTTCAGAATGGTGAAATTAGCATGTCAATAAATAGCGTTAGCTCTGAGCCCCGGGCGTTTCTACAGATCTGTTCAGTCTTTCCTTTCCAGTGTTGAGCTCAGTTTCGTTCTGTGATTATTCCATAAAGAGAATAGTAACAGTGTCAAATTCTTCTATACATCATACCCAACTGTAAAGATCCACGAGTGTGGTTCTCCAGAATGGGAAAGTGAGTTTGTCAATACAGCTGTGGTGTTGTATTAGTTTGAAGAGAACAGTTAACGTTTTGTTGACTGAGAATCATCAGGGCTCAATTTATTTCGTTTGCATTAATTCTGAGCTTCAGGGACAGTCACCTTTTTGTACAGACTGCAGGGGTGGCCAAGTTCGGTCCTCAAGAGCCACAATCCAGCCTGTTTTCATTGTGTCTCTTCAACTAACACACCTGATTCAAATGATTAGCTCATCAGCATGCTTTGCACAATCCTGATAACGACGCTGATTTGACTCAGGTGTGTTGGTTGAAGAGATACATTGAAAACAGTCTGGATTGTGGCTCTTGAGGACCGAACTTGGCCACCCCTGGACTATTGTCTCCACTGTTGCACTTTAACAAGACCAGCGAGCAAAATGGCTTTTTCATTGTTTGTGAATGTCCAATCTTGGTCCGTATGAAGTAAGGTTCCCCGGATTTGCAATGTTAGTAGATCCATGTCTCCTCATTCACAGAGCGTCATTACTTTATTGACTTGAGTCAATAAAAGCCAATGAACATGTATACAAGGGCTTTGAAAGGGTTTAGCTCTGAGCCTCAGATGCCGCCGCCTTTTTGTGCGTACGATCATTTCGGTTAATCTGCTAAGCAACAAAATGTTTTCGACCTTGTTTAGGGTCAGATGTAACTGCAGAGCTTCATGGGAGTTCCCCAAAACTAGCGTGTTAACACACCTGAATCAAAGCAATGTCGTATTTGACTGCCCAACATTTGCCTGCAATTCTCCCTATATTAGCACACTGTACCAGGCATTTGAATATAGAACACTGTACCAGGCATTTGAATATGAATATTCAGCTCCGAGCCTTTGGCGCTGCTACCTTTTTACTCAGCCTAGCCTTTCCACTGTTATATAAAGCGGAGAGAATATTAGGCACAAATGTAATCCTTGTCCCTGGTCTTCATGTTCATATCCAAATGCAAATCTCGTGGGCGAGTCAGAACAGTCAGTACCTCAGCGTCAACACAACATCGTTACAAACTTGTTGACATTTGTCAACCTGAGACAGCACATTAACAAGCCAGGTGTGTAAATGTGAGAAGGTTTAGGAGACTCAGGTGTTAGGCTATCCTTTCTATTCTTACACTTTTTTTTTTTGCCTTTGAGAACGCTTGCGTTCATCGTGTTTATATTCGATAAAGATCTCCATGGAAACAGCCCAATGAGTCACATCAGTCTTCTTTTTGAGGCCTGTGACTTGTCCTAGTGCCGGATTGATGTTGTTATTGAGCTGGCGGTAAAACTCATCTGTGGTTAATATAGAATGTTTTCTTTCCCCCTCCATGTTGTCTCTGTGGGTGAACACTTCACAGCAGGCGCCAGCCAGCTGCTGTTTTAATATTCTTACTATTCATATTTTTATTAATAGGAACACTATAAATAAGACATATTGTAAACAAAGTCGTTTATGAATGTTTCATTTGATGCCGCTGACCTCGAACAACTCCGAAAAGCAACGGCAACTGATTGAATTTAAATGGTACTTTTGGCACTTTTTTTTTCATTTCCTCAAAAACGCTCAATTTTTATTTTTTTTTTTTTGCTCCAAATTAACGCAGGCGTGACTGTGCAATGTGCAAAAAGCAGAAAATAGCTGGCTTCCCGTTTCTTTTGTTGGCGGAACGCTTTCAATGCCGGCGGCTCATCAGCGACACTTTTAGCATCAATGCCTTTTGAATGCCTAAAACCTCAACAAATGATGACAGAAATGCAAGAAGCATTTGTTGTCTTTTCAAAAGGTTAGAATTAGTTAAAAACATATACATTGATTTTTATACGATGCTTTTTATCCGTGATCAAACACAGACAACAGGTAGGCCGTGACGTTCACTAGCTGCACTCATGTGCACTGTGACAAGTTCAGCAAGCAGGTGGCAGTGCAGAAAAACCGCGTAAGCCTCCGAGCAGTACGCAAATGGATGGATTTTTCCTCTTTATAATTTTTTGCAGATGCAAAATAAATCAGAATAACCGTGTTTTGGCCTAGTGCTGATCTTAGAGTGTGAGGAACAATGTTGTTTCTCAATAAAGTGGTATGAGGCCATGCTTTTCGCAGATTTTTGTGTAAAAATTTTGGTACCTTCTTCAAGGGTTTAACTTGGAGAATGTTTAAGAAAAAATGTTACAAAATGTTTATGCCTGACTAATAATGGTGGATAATGTGTAAGGTGAGAGCAGATTTACAGCTGTAAAACATAAATAATGCATGAAAAAAAAATCTACTCCACTGATTTCACCCATTCCAAGTACTTTTTGGAATGGAATCCATGTGTAGTTTACAACTACTGCCTTTGTTGGTCGATGGTCGCGCTGGAAGCCAATCACGTGTCCTGTAGGAGTGCTCATCTCCCTCCTGAAAGCATGTTTGAGTGGCCTGTTACAATTATTGTGGCATCGTCAATTTTTGAGCTACCTCCATGTATTATATATTATTAAAATGAATTACAGTATATCAATGTTAATTTTTGGAGACATGAGCCTAGTTTTGTGAAAACGCATCACATAAATTGACATATTTACATGATTGGATGGTTTCTTTTTCTCACGGTTGGGACTTGTAATATATACCCTGTGATAAAGGGTTAACTGTACACAACAGCACTAAAATGAAACACGTTTAATTTCCTGAAAACTCCGATAAACACAGCAGCAAAGCCTCATAATTGCAAAATGTCAGTCAATCAGTCTGTCACGGGTGAGTCTGGAACGCATTTCCAGTGATAAACTGGCGTTCGCTGCACAAGCAATTAAGTCACTTTTATATAAAATTGCCCCTTCACTTTTTTTAATGAATCAGTGTTATGACAGTAATACGCCTCAACGGCGGTCTCGGCTGCTGAATCAGCAGACCGGCTCCACTTGACTGGTCGCTTACAGCTGGCACACAAACATACGCATGCCGTCACATGTCGCCATATGGAGGTTGTGGCAGCACGCCCGGTTGATTCGCGGCTGTCTAAATGTGTGCGCACAAAGCGCTCACTTGCTCTTATTGATTGCCGCCCCGGAATTATCGAGCGGGTCCTCGGAATGATGATGTCTGTGGGCGTGGGGGGGGGGTTGTCTGGAGATGGCCTCTTTAAAGGGGCATCATTCACAGTGCTCGCAGACAAATTGACTTTTAGAGCAGAAGACGGAGTTACTGAGACGGCCGCGTGGAGATATCCTAGCAACAGTCACCGAGGGGCTTGCTAATCTGTGCCGTATCCAGCCAATTAACAGGCTGGGGAGGAGGTGGGGAGTCGCATGCCGCGCTCCAGACGGAGGTCGCAGCTTCGTCGTTTCCATTTGACACCCGTGCTATTTCTGTGGGGGCCCAACCCAGGTGCCATCCGTGCTTTTGTCGATACTGTGAAGCTGCTTGCCAGTCTGGGTTTTGGTTCCTTTGCTATCCTGGATTTGACAGACTGACTAAAAATATGTCAGCGTGCGCTTTGACTGCATTTGCTGGAAATGGCCAAAATGACCCACAAATGGCTGCTTCAAAATCAAACGACCTTCCATCTCCTGTGTCTTCTCGGGCTTGGCTTCATGAAACTTTTTAATAGATCAACTCATGATAGACACATAGGCCTTAAATTTCATGTTGAGTTAGAACAGAGCTTCTCAAATTTTTTTACCAAGCCCCCACCTCACACTCCACGCCGATTATAAATAAGATTATGATCATTAAAAAATTGTACAAGCATAACTGAAGCTGTATCGTTTTTAACATTAACAACTGTTTTTTAGAGCGTTTACACAGGTTATAGTTTAGTCTAAAAAATAAAAAAAACAACACATGAACATCAAAGTATCTAAAAAAAAAAAAATGGCAAGCCTTATTGTATTGCAGTTACGCTCCACATGGCAAAAACAAAAACAACACGGTCTCACTCCACTATTTGAGAAGGACTGAGTTAGACTGATTTGGAGAATTCATTCTGAAAAACAATCATGCTGCCAACACATGACTTGATTTTGACCATAACTTAATATTTCTGAAAACATTTAACCGACTACCCTGTACTACCGATAATAGATAATACACAAATAGAAAGAGTATGAGTTGAAACTAGAAAGAATAAAATAAAATCTTCTCAAAATCACTTGTAAATCACACCCAGAAAAAACTATCAAACTCCAAAGCAGTACAGGGGAGACAAAAACAAAAAACAACATTTTGGAACAGAGGTCATTACACACTTTACACTACATTATTTAGTTTTTTTAACCATGTACCCCATATTGAACGCTATGGAGATCGGTACATTGTACTGTAATGTGTAGAGGTCCTGTAAAATCACCTTTGATATGCACGCTTCAAATAAAAGCAATAAGAACTATAAAAAATGCAGGATACACACACCACATAAACACACTGTTTATAAAATCACATTTGTTGAAACTTTTGTTCATTTTAAAACTGACTTCTTGGGACATTTTTGCAGTGGATTTATTGTCGTCCGTCAGGGGGGTTAGAAAGGCATTTTGTGATGGAAACCCCATCGCCTGTTTTGCCAAGCAAGCCCCTCCCTCAGGGCTGAATTCTCCCAAATTCCATTGGGATCCAACCACATCCATGTATTAGCATTACGATAAATCAAAATGTCAGTCCGATGAACATTGAGCCTGTTGATCAAGGCAACCTCACCTTAGGTCAATTAGGGACACAGATCTTTAGGCCTTGGACTGACAAGGGATCAAACAAAACTCATCAAGGCCTCCTCTGCACTTTGACAGTTCCTCAGCCCCTGAGTGAAAATCAGAGCGTAACATCTCCCGCCCGCGTTTTGTTTATTATCCCCACATGAATCATTCACAGCTTTTCTTCCCGCTTGCATCACTGACACCGAGATGATGGCATGTCACTTTTTGTTTAATGTACTTCCCAAGTCCCATTGGAGAATTTACTGCTGCGAGGATGCTTTATATGACTGGCTTCCTGTGTAATCATAATTGAGTCTATCGCCTCAAAGCCGAAGCCAGTGGTAGGACGTAACTACAAACTGCAAGGACGGCCACCGGATTGCAGGAGAGTGCCACATTACGGAAAACCGCCTTCGGGCTTTCGGCATTCTAATATTAATCCATAGAAGAATTCAATAAAATTTCTCCTGAGTTGAACTTAGAAACCTGCACTGACATTTTTTACCCGTAAATTTTCAATGCGCTGGATGTGAGTGAGTAATATAAATCATGCCCGTTTATTTTTAGAAATGCACTTTGCTACTGTACAGCTGCTATTTACAGTATATATGTGTATATGCATATATTAGAGATGCTGTGCTGAGGCCGATGCCAGAGTTGGATTTTATGATTACCTTGAGCAAAAATAATATTGCGGTATGAAAATTCCAGCTCTATGGTTTTTCCATTGAACACAATCTATTTTTGAACATCGTTTTTTAAATATTCGGTACCTGAAAAAATGTGTACCATGTTTACTACAATGACATAAATGAATAAATACATGAACACTCTTCTTGTTTTTAATAGTTTTTATCAAGACACAGTGCCCCGTCATGTTAATCACTTGTAACCCTAAAAATTGTCTTTGAGAGATTGAGAGATGTCTTATAAGACCTAAAAAGGGCACGTAAGGCCTGCTAAGTGTCATAACTTGATTTCGATTGGTAAAACTTCGCCCAGTCATCTCCCAAAAATGGGCAGCATCATCAAAATTCTGCTTATTCATTGGTTTAGACAAGCAAATGTGTCATATCCTTGAGCATGTTCTTCAGATCCCAAGAGGTTAAAACAAAGATCGCCACCTTATCTTCCATGTACGCCAAGGTTAAAAAAAAACCAACAAAAATAAAGCGATTTCCATCCAATTATTTTCAAAGCCGCGGCTCTTCAAGCAGCCAATCAAATTCTGTTCCGTTTCAACAACCCCTTAGTCAGATTAAGCAAAAAGGAAAAGCACTCATTACCCATTATGGGCAGTATTATACTTTTTTTTTTTTAATTATAGATAATATTGGATTGAAACCTTGACTTTTTCACTCTATTGTAAACCAATAACCTGGTTATTAGACTATGCTCGCTGAGGCATAAAAAACAGGGACGTTATGCTGACTTTGGGAACAAAACAGTTTAATAAAACTGCGAGAATTTAGAGCGTGTGAGGTTATATATGGTGAAGTTTTGTTCATTAATTAGATCGATCGAATGGTCCAAAGGGCAATGGAAAAATGGAGAAACAGCTTTTGAAAGGAGAATTTATCAGCAGATGCTCGATGTGAAATTAATCAGTCGCGCTAAAACAGTTGAAGACATCTGGTCTTTTTCCAGATGCTGGTTCAGAAATCGCCTTTGCCCTGCAAAAAGTCATTCAAAAAAGTTGAACATTTTGGATTACTGCGATTGCACAAAAGATGACCTGGCGATACTGGGATAGTCTTTTTTCATAGAGCATCTGACAGACCCGTTGCAACAAATGTGGCCCAAGGCTCCGTACAGAAAAATATACTCCTGCCGTGGGCTTTTTTTTTTGGGGGTGGGGGGGTCACAAATTAGCACGAGTGAGCAAACGTGCAGCATCCCGCGGGAGGAGCAGCGAGCTGTCGGTCGTCAGATCTATTCTCGGCGAGCGGCAGCCGTCGCGCTAGCAGACTGGTGCGAGGCCGCTGCTGACAGCTTTAATAGTAATCAATCATCTGTCCCTGGGCGCGCTCGCCATTTGATAAGGGCGACATCGAGGGAAATAAGGCGAAGCTGTTATTTGATGCTATCTCGGAATTGTTTTTACCTCCTCTGTGGATTCGGTGGAAATGTAAATATTAAAATTGAAGTTACAAAAGTAACACGATTACTGTCATAATCAGGATGGAGAAAATTCATTCAAAGAAGAATGCCTCAAAATGGACAAATTGAGACTTTTTTTAAATGCAATTTCAAATTGTCTGTCTAGTACAGGGATCACTTTATCCCTATGGTCTATCACTTGTAAACTACAGTATTTGCAGAACAGGCCTGCGGGCTCCTCGTGTGATTCATGGGGGCTTCCTGCGGGCACCACATTGGTACCCCCTGATCCAGTATGCTTTGTTCAAATTTTATAACAAATTCTAGAGTTTCTTTTTAGGACGCAGGGCAAAGGGCAAACTGACCATAAATGGCTACTTCAAATTGTAATAGCGTTTCCGTAATAGTGCAACAAGTGATCCATTTAATCAACAACCAATCAATAATCAAGTTAATCAATGATTATTTTTGATAAATGAATTAGCATTCAGAAACCTAAGATTGTCTATATATACTTTATTCCAGATTATCAACAGTAAACAGTCTCAGGTTTCTCGTGTACTCTAAAAAGCAGACAGTTTATCATTGTTTTGAATCAAAATGAGACAATTACAAAAGAAAGCTTTTATTTTGAAAGGCAAGGATCAATGTTTTAGCCAATTTTGAGAAATGCTATTCACCAAACCAGTAAATGAGTCATTAAACGATTTTTTGCATTTTATGCTGTCAATTTGGAAAGTATATCATTTTTGGGGGGGACTAGATAAAAATTAAAACATTTTTCAAATCTGCTTCATTGACAAAATAATTGACAGATGCATTACTTGTTGGTTGTATCCTAAGCTTTATGGCGAGTCATCAAACATCTTTGTCATTTTCAGACCACAAGCAATAGAAATCTTGGCAATCTAACACTATCCTTCTAGCGTACACTCTTCGAATTTGGTAGAAATTGAAGCAAATCTCTTTAAGATTTTGCTTTTAACATCTCGAAAAGGCAAAGAAAACCTAATTTAATCACAAATGACTGATTTCTTCTACATTTTCTCGAATGATGTAAAGGTTCACATTTGTCAAGGATGGGTTTGTCTTTGAAGAACTCCAGGAAATGACTGCTTCAAACCAAAATGAAAATGTCAACAGAAACCTTTTCTCTCAGAGAAAAAAAAGGAAAGGCAATGGAAAGAGTTTCTAATTACGTCTGTAACATTATACCCACAGTTTAACCTTGTCTTTTCTCTTTTCTCTATGGCCACTTATTGGATGTAAAAAAAGCAACCCGTAGGCGTTTTAAAATCAAATGCGGCAAGTTAATTCTCCTTGCAATGCTCCGCTCGCAGTCACTGGGGTTTTAGAATTAAGATGATTTGGCCACAGCAAAAAATATGACAGTTTTTCATGCATATAAAATTTAGAGGTGGTCACCTCCACATAATTTTAGGGCACCTCTCACTAAATCTGAAAAAAAAAGTAGTTGGATTCTTTCGAACTGCAGAGGAATGATTACACATCAGAAACAGTTGGAAGTCACAACTGAAAGCATCAATTCATTTTCTTATCAATTGCGAGCTTTGTAGATATCCGAGCAGGTAAATACCGTACTTTCCATACCGTGAGGCACAAATAAAGGTCTTTAATTTTCTAGAAAAAATCTTTTTGTGAAACGTTGGTAAGCCTTCCGCTTAACTGAGTGTTGGATCATTTTCCGCTGACACTGGGACGTAAGGGAAGAAACGCACATACTCTGTATGCTAACAGTGATAAACCAATCAGAGGTTAGGGTTACGTACGTAATACATACAGTATATACACTGTGAGCAATTAAACAAATTGGAGAACTTTACGAACGTTTCTTGCCAACTATGTTTGAGCGTGCACCTTTTTTTAGACCCCTAAATGGAGACTGCGCCTAATAATATGGCCGTTTTGTTTTTTAGGAGACCCTGCGTATCAGATCTTGTGGAAAATGTGCGTTTGTGACTCACTATTGTGGCTTTTCCACATGATGGCGGCTCTCTCACAAGGCGCTCGAAAATGCTAGTGGACTCTATGTGGGGAAGATGTTTCTTTGGAGTGTAGCTAGCTAGCTAAATGCACATAACAATTGCAACAGATTATTGCTGATGTAAACAAAGGCACCCAAGATTTTATACAGTATGAGACTCATAGCTCAGGTCTCATATGGTACTGAGCAGCATTTTATTCTTAATTTATTAACAAATATATAAACATACACAGTCTATATGACTATTATTCTGCCAAGTGTTGTTTTGGCATTGTTGTCTTTTTAAAGGTCGACAATGAATCAAATCTAAATGTCATACCGTATGGATTCTACACTCGTTTTGGTGAGAGTAACACAGAAATAATATGGCACATAATAATTCAGATCACTGGTATGTATAATATATTACATTTTGGATGACGTGTGGAATATCCAGGAGTGTCCTCCTTGGCCTTTTACCGCTGTGCCCACCTCCGACAACATCTTGTGCAATTATAGCCGGACAAGCTAACAAGAGCTCCCAAGTGATGCTGTCAGTGTGGCCGCTGCCATGCCTGCAAAAACGTCTCATTACTCAGCCAGGGATCTCCTCTACAAAGACGGAAAAAAGTCATTAGGAAGGAATAAGCCAGAGAAATGAGCAGCTACCTCCACCTGCCCTCTGTCTCGCCCATGAATAAATGACACTCTGCTACTTTTGCTTCGCTCTTCCTGTGCTTTAGTCTTCATAAATGAAGTGTGAGATTACTGAAGTGTGTTTGAATTCCGACTAATGAGGCTCACTGTATTACTCTCAGACGATTTAACTCGTCAGGAATTCAAGTCAAATTTTTAAGATGTGATGGCCCAGTTCAGGAAAAGTGTGTCACTGAGATCATTTGAGCAATATCGCAATATACTGCTTCAAACCCCGCTAATATTAAGTACCCTGTGAGGATTGTAAAAGATTTTTGTACCAAATCTTTTAGTATTATACGCTAAATCAGTGTTTCTCAATTAGTGGTGCACCCCCCCAGGGGTGATGCCAGGGGGGTGCGGATGACCCCAGGGAAAAGGCTTTGTTTTTGTCATGTGAAATGTATTGCAATAAAACAAGAACTTTAATCTTTTTTTTTTTTCAGGCACTTTGATGATTTTTTTTTTCAGATTTAGACTAAGTTGTAACCTGTATACACGCTGTATAAAATAGTTAACAGTTGTTGAAAGTTGATTTATATCTCTTTTTCCTTTTGTTAATGTTAAAAAGTATACAGATTAAAAAGTATACAGATTTAGGTATACTTATGGGGGGGGCAAAATATAATTGAGAAGCACTGGTCTAAATGGAGTGAATTGTCTTATACCACACTGGAATTTGAGTGACTAGTTTCATCTCTCTCATATTGTAAATGAAATGAATTGGATTGGATGGATTGGATCATACCATGAGTCTTCATGTCATATTTGGAGTAAGTTGTATTATATCTTGCTAGGACAGAGTGGAAAGTGTTCTTCTGGACCTTAGAAACGGTTTGAGTTCCACCAAATTGGCACATCCATGAAATTATACTTTTTTTTCTGAAATTCACTGAGGATTAATCCTCCATGCATTGATATCACAGAATCTATGAATATATTTTTAAAAAATATTTGATGAAGGCAATTAACAATTTGCTATTCTTGTCCCGAAACATACTGTGTACATGGAAAATGAACAAGTATATAAGCGTTAAGAGATTCCAGTGTCTTTGTTTTCATGTAAATGAGATAATAGCTAACATGAAAGTAAAACCCAAGCTTTGTTGCTGTTTTGCAATTCAAAGAATGTGAATGCAAAAAAAAAAAAAAAAAAAACCCAAAACTGTAAAAGCAACACTAAAAAAGTCCAAAAGGTTCCACCTCATTATTTCCTTGTTTCATCCTCATTTTCCTCATGAAACCAAAGCAAAGCGTGAAGTCGACTGACAGAAGGCGGTCCATGCGTCGCAGCCTTTGGCCTTGTGTGCGTGTGCGTGGGTGTGCGTGTTCACACTTGGCACCAAGACGCATATTCGCAGCCAACACCTTCCACCTGCCAACTGATGACGCCCTCCCCTAGAAAATATTTAAAAAAATAAAAGAGTGCCCCCCTTAGCTTCTTGGAAGTTGTAGCATTCATCTTCAGGTTTAGACTCAACTAAATTGGTCACAAATGCGATAAAGATATTTCTATAGATTTTTTGTATTTTATGTACTTTCTTGGTTATTGACATGGTAGTATGACTTAAGTCTGTGTTTATTAGGAAGTTAGCATTTAGAGCTAACAATTCCTAACATGATTTTACATCTAATAAGGGTAATATATTTATATACTTTGCTGACAACAAAAGTTGTTAGCCATTTATTTAACCACATAATTTAATCCAGAGCCTGCTTTCATCTAGGTTTATAGCTAATATTAGCATTTTAAGCTAACAACAACATCTTTGCATATCAGAATGATAACATTGTGGTATAGTTTCCTGATTTACACCACGCTCCCTCGGCTAATTTTACACCCATGGTTCTCACCACCGCTGTGTCGTCACGCCTTTGAAACCAAACACTCCCACACCCCGCCTTTCCTCCCTCCACCCTTTATTGGATCGGGATGTTAAAGTGATGCATTGTGGGAGACGGTAATCTAATCCCGACGCTGAAGGCGGCGCATCCCTCCACGTGATTGGACAATTTGTCTTAATAAAGCCACATCATCACCATCAATGCCGCGCTCCCTCTCGAGTCACACACACACACACACACACACACACACACACACACACACACACAGACCTACGCACACATGAACTACAACCTGGATTTGACACTTTTTTTTTTTACCATGTTGTGTAAAACTCATTCACAGATTGTAAAGAAAATCCACATGGTTTAATCCGTAGAATACAAAACGATTAGTGGGGAACGACATGCACGTTGAGGGATATTGCTGTCAGGAAGGGATTTCGAGCCTTGGATGTAAAAGTGGAGACGTACATTATGAGGGCTCTTAAATGCAACTATGTTGGTACAAAAAATGACATGGGAAGCTATCTATCTATCTATCTATCTATCTATCTATCTATCTATCTATCTATCTATCTATCTATCTATCTATCTATCTATCTATCTATCTATCTATCTGTTTATCTGTCTGCCTGTCTGTCTGTCTTCACCAGTGTTGGACAAATCGCAGTTTTTTCGTGTTGGTTACTCCTTAACTTGTATGCTGCCTTTGCATGCTCCTAGAGGGGAAAATAAAATCAAAGTATGTCTGCGTAGTTTGCTTAGCGGCTTTTTGTGAGGACTGGTCTCAGATGTTGGAGTCGGTCACTATTACACGTCTAAACTTCCCCCAGTCATGTACTTCTGACCGTCGCAGGCCTCGAGGGAGGTGACATTCGGGCTTGTCAGCTTACGTTTCAGTCAAAGCAGAAGTATCGATGCCATGCCTGGACGCTGACTCTTGACTGTCTGAGTTTTGAGGAAGATTTGATGGTGATTATTATCCCCAGGGAGGGTTAATACTCCGTGATGGTTCATCGTTTTCTTCGTTTCTTAGTGGACTGAAGCCAAATCATGTCTGTTTGACAAAGATATTTTAAACTGTATATGGCATTTTGGATTACAGGGTTGTTTTCGGGTGAAGCAACACATGTAGACAGACAATATGACAACACTAACTGGCATATATTCTTTATCCTCTCTTAAAACAGTTTAAAAAGTCACAGTTGTTTTGAAAGTCTATTCACATAACTGTATTGTACTATCCCAAGGTGGCCACACTCACGAGAAAAAAACGCAAAAAGTGCAAGTAAGAGTTGGTCATGTTGACGTCATGGTGCTTTACGAGATGGAGTATCACCTCTGTAGACCTCATTTCAGTCGTCATCAATGGATTAACTTTGCTGAACTCTCGCCGGGCCTCCGGTGTCTTTTTAATGAACGCTGTTCTTGTTCCTGCAGGCTCGGCTTCTCTGCAGTGGTGTCACATTCACCCCGTGCTCGTGTCGCGTGATTGTGTGTGGGTTAAAAAAAAAAAAAGAACAATTCCTACAATGTCTCAGTGACGGGACTGCAGGGTTCATGTCAGGTGGCCTAATTAGTCACTGGATGCGTCATACACTTAAGACCACTAAATGCCTCCCTCAAATAGACCCTGTCCTTTATAGAGCGGTGTGCCAAGTGAACACTTTTGCTAAGCAAAACAGCAGTACTTACTGAGGCACCTAAATATTTTGAGATAAAGTCCATACTTAATTTGATTGAAAAACCAGAGGTGTCATATTTAAATAAGCTTTAATCAACCCCGTTTCATATTAAAACTGCTTATGTACAGTACACATATTTTTGCTTTGTGATATTTTTCAGCAATAATCTGCACATTTATTTAATAATTTATTTCAGTCACATCTATTTAATATGCTTCAGTTCAAATAATTTATACTATTGTTAAGAGCCTATAGCCCACTTTATTCTTTCCACAGTGTATGTGTAATGTGCATATAGATTGCATTGGGCATATTGGCAAATTAATTTCGGAATAAATTGGAGTTTTATGCTACCGCTATTTCCAACCAGGAAGTAAAATGCCTCTTTCGCAGAGACCACGTTTCTTACTGTGTGGCCGCCTTGCCTCTTTCATGACGTAGCTCAACGGCAGCAGACCACGCAATATGCATCTATCCATCGTCTTAAGAGCTAATCCTCACGAGGCTCTCAGCTGATGGAGTCTATTCCAACAGTTTGAATGTGGGGCCAAAAACAGGCATTTTACTGACATTAAAATGCAAAACTGTGTCGATACACCACTCTCACAAACAAAGGTTCCGCCTAACAAGTCAGTCATAACAATCGTTCCGCTCACTGGTGAATGATATACTACTGACGCTTATTGTTTGGCTGTGTGCTTCCAAATACACATTTCAGCCACTTCAGTATTTCAATATTAAATTGTTGTAGCTAATAAATGCAACGTTGCCGTTTACTTGGCTGACTTGGTGCAAAATCTCTCCTCCTCAGCTCCGGAACCGAAACAAAACTGAAAGACATGGATTAGGTCCTCGTGTTTCTTCTCTTACACAAGCGGTGTGCGGAGCCGCAGGAGTGTTGGGAATTGTGTCTTTCTCCTTTCGTCATAAGCACACTTCAAGCTTGATCTGCACGTGCACGGCCAGTGCAAGAGCGCAGAATAAGCAAGGAATGCTTAGAAATACATCAATAACGGGGAAAAAAAACACAGGAGTGTTTAGGGTGATAAATCAATATTGGAATATGAATAATAATACATATGTGACATGTTTTGACAAAACCAAGCATAGTTTTGAGTTATTGACATTAATGCAAACATGAGGGAGAAATGTCCATTTTTGGATTTCTAAAAAAAAAAAAAAACAACCTCAACACAAGCGGCCAATGAGTTTCTTCTGTAGGGTGTCCGGGCTCTGCCTTAGCGATAAGGTGAGAAGGTCTTTCATCTGGGAGGGGCTCAGTGTCAAGTTGTTGCTCCTCCATGTTGAGGAGCCAGTTGAGGTGGTTTGGTCTGGTTAGGATGCCTCCCTGATGACACCTGCCTGGTGAGGTGTTCTGGGCATGTCCCAGTGGGACGAGGCCCCGGGGACGACCCAGGGCATACTGGAGAGACCATATCTCTCGGCTGGCCTGGGAACGCCTGGGGATCTTCTGGGAGAAGCTGGACGAAGTGGCCGGGGAAAGAGAAGTATGGGCTGCCCCCGTGACCCAACCTCAGATGAAGACGGATAGATGAATTCAATAACACGCATTCTTTAACAATTGCTTCCATGAAGCTCTACATGTACATCTACAAAAATATTACAATAACAAAGTGGATTAATTGCATCCACAAATAACACCACAATCTTGTATTTTAATCCTTCATGCGGGTCATCACAGTGAAGCAAATCCCAGCGCAGGGGAAAGTACACTGGTGTTTTTTTTTTCTGCAATAATCCCTATTTCTACTTTTTTTTCATTTAACATATAATGTTTCTCATGGATGAATGGTCACAGGCTCTGTTACTGAAGCACTCAAAGAGAAGAGGCCTAATGAGTTTAATTTCTGTCCCCTTCTGATCACATAAATAAGTCTTGAAAGCTTCCCCATTAGTCCTCTCCCTGAGCACACAGTGGTATTCTTTTATTTACACTGGCAGCCTTCTGTCAAGTCAGGCAAAGACATGACATCAACAAAGACAGCAAAACGGAACAATCTATAGGCACAAGAAATAACATTGTCAAACATTCAAGAATACAATGAAAACCATTTGCACGGTTCTTTGGAAATATCTCACAGTTCATTTAGGTGTGATATTGATACAATTTCCATTAGTTGTAATAAATGTTTGTCTGTTGTCAGGTCCTTGGGGGAGGTGCATGGGCAGCGACTGTGGCCCGGGGGGCAGCCAGAGCCGGGCAGTGTGGTGCGCCCACGTAGAGGGCTGGACTACTTTGCACACCAATTGTGACCAGTCGCGACGTCCGTCCAACCAGAGGAACTGTTTCCGCGTGTGCGACTGGCACAAGGACTTATACGACTGGCGTCTGGGTCCCTGGAACCCATGCGTTTCTGTGTCCTCCAGGGCCTCGGGGGCCCCGCGGCCCTTGACCTGCAGCAGGGGCGAGGAGGGTATCCAGACGCGGGAGGTGAGCTGCAACCTCAAGTCGGATGGCTCCCCTGCAGAGGACGCCATTTGCGAGTACTTCGAACCCCAGCCCCGCTTGGAGCAAGCCTGCCTGATCCCGTGTCCGCAGGACTGCGTTGTTTCCGACTACTCCCCATGGACGTCCTGCTCAAAAACCTGCGGGACGGGCCTCCGCAACCGGGTCCGAAGCGTCCTGGTCCCGCCGCTGTTTGGAGGATCCATCTGTCCCAATTTGACTGAGTTCCAGTCTTGCAAACTGGGGCCCTGCGCAGGACCGGAGGGCATGTACAGCCTGAGGGTGGGCGCCTGGACACCCTGCATCCTGCCTCAAACTCGAACGGTGCGCCAGGCCAAGCGGCGCAAGGGGAAAGGCCAGGGAGGAGGCGGAGCCAAGGATCCAGAGACCAGGGAGCTGATTCAGAAGAAACGGAGCAGGAACCGGCTCAATCGGCAGGAGAGTTCCTCCTGGGATGTCCAGGTGGGATACCAGACCCGAGACGTCAACTGCGTTCACAGGAACAGCAGCTCAGTTCCACGCAAGTGAGTTTCACTTTCACTATTTCACCTCATTTCACTCTCTGTAACTTATAACCCTAACTGTAATGTACAACGCAGACATAAGTAATGGAAATTTCACATTAGCGGTTGTGCTCTCTCGAGTTCTTAGTTACTTCTGGATCTCAATTGGGATTGGCCTACTATGAGAAAACGAAAATATTTTGACAAATGGGCACCAATCAAAAGGAGGGGACCACTTGATGAAAGTGCAAATTTTACAGGGAACCAAGAAAAAGATGACAAAACAAAAAGTAAGGTTGAAGACAGTGAAGTGGTATTGGTTAATTTTTCACACTTTTTTTTTTTAACGAAATTCAAGCGTGAAATACAGAATAAAACAGACAATTTTGCAGCAAAGGTATATTTTGCATTTTTCTCAAAATGGTGGTTCTCGGAGCTATATAGTTAAAGAATTCATAGATAAACAAAATGAGATTTTAGGAGACATTTTAGGATGGTGAAAATTAAAAAATTATAATCTTTATTTACATTCAGCCATGATGTCATGCTACAAAGTTGGGCTAGCTATCACTATGCTTTTAAGCTACAATATTATTGTATGCTGTGTTAACAAAAGTTCTTTGACTATTTTGCTCCCTGATTTCAAATGGACTCTCACACTTGTATAGTGATTTTTTGCTAGACAATTATACCACGCTATGATGTCTCACTAATATCTTACACGCTGACGTTACGCTACGAAACTAGGCTATATTGTTATGCTAATTTAGTGTAGGACTCTTAGCCGCTAAGATGTTAGCCTAAGATGTTGGACCATGAAGTTCTGCTGCAATTTTACACAAAGAATTTCGGTTATAATTTCACACGTTTATTTCACGCTACTATGTTACACTCTTACATTGTGCTACAACGCTAAGAGATTACGCTGTGTTAAACATCAAGCATTGTTTAAAGTGAGTTGTGTAAGGTGGTCACGGATGATAGCTAATAAGCAGTGTCTTCTGTTTCTTTTCCTTCGTAAAAGAACTTCCATAGTGTCTGCTATTGTTTCCTAGCACTGTTTTCTCTGCTCTTTAATCTCCAGGAAAGCTTTGCAGGCGAACCTCCATTCTCGTGAGCCCCCATTCACGCGTCCCAGTGGTGCAGGATGTGATGTGATGTATTATGCACTAAACGTGTTCATTCATGTTTCTCGCCTGCGACGCCCATCAAAAGTTTCAGAGAACAAGCGGCTGCGTGGCCCCCCACGTCCATGAATATTCATCCGTCCTCTGCCGGCCTTGTTGATTCCTCACATTGATATATTCATGCTTGTTTTTCCACAACTTTGGCAAAAAGTACAGAAAACTTCAAACTAACAGCACACACTATTGGCACCGTTATGTCTGACGCGCAGGAAGCCCTCGTTATGGCCATATATATACTGTGTATATATATATATATATATATATATATATATATATATATATATATATATATATATATATATATATATATATATATATATATATATACACAGTATATATACAGTATATATATTCATATTTATATTTATATATAATGAAGCTGTAGCCTGTGCAGTACTATACTGTAAGTTCCATGCTATCATCCACCACATGGTGACTAGTAAGCCTCATTAGTATCCACTGTGACTCTGTGTGTGGAACTCACATCAACATCGTTTGAGGGTCTAAGCTGCAGTTTCCAAAAGTCCCCCCCCGTCCCCCCAGGGTGTACGTCGAGTCATTAGAAATGTTCTAAACCAAAGCCGACGACTTCTCAGCTCTGAATTTTCTTTCCCCCGGAGGCCGCGTAGCTGACGAGCTATTAGTGCTAATTCCACCGCTGCTTCATTTGGAAAGCTCTCGTTTAAGCGTGTCACTTCAGGCACAACACGCGTTATTTTGAAACACCTATGCGTGTGTGTGCATGCGATCTTTTGTTATGATGTCATACTGCTAGCCTAGGTCTTATTACAATGCTACAATGGTAGGTTACAGTATCAAGCCATGATATGATATGTCATTTTGAAAGCTCATTGAAACATCCCACCTCAAGGACAATACACACATCTATTGCGTGAGTGTGTGTGGCCTATGCGTGTGTTTTATTTGTTTGTATCACACAGTGTCAAATGACAATATTTTCAATGAACTGTCACACCAATGCTACGAGCAAGCGCTCTGTGTTTAAACACAAAACCTTTTTGTTAGCCCTCATTTAACACAGTGAGCTGAGACATTTCCTGCGTGCTTCATTAATTGTTAAAGATGAAATATGAGTGTTCATGCTATGCCAAGCTAGAAGGAAGGAATTAAGCAGCCTTAGAGCAATGATTAAGTAAATCTTGTAACATTATGTTGTGATGCTGCAGTATTATGCAGCAGAATTACTTGATGTTGTTACACGCTATGAAATTAAACTCTGATGCTTGGTGTTAGGCTACGATGGTGTTCTACGATGTGGTGCTATGTTGTAGTACTAGACTGTGGTGGTGCCATGTTGTGTTATGGCGCTATACTAAAATTAGGTTGCGTTATGAGGTTAGTTACATTTGGCTACAATGTTGCGCTAAGCTGTCAAGCTACCGTATTTTCCGCACTATAAGGCGCACCTAAAAGCCTTAATTTTTTTAAAAAGCTGATGGTGCGCCTTATAATCAGGTGCACCTTATATATGGATCAATATTTAGATTGGGATTCGTAGATGGGGAATGAACTGTTAAAGTAAGCTTTACCTGTTTCTTTTCTGTGTTTACAGTTGAACAAGGTTGGTCATATTGTCATTGAGTTATTATGCTATTGCGTGTTTATAGTTATTATTTGAGTTATTATTATTATTATTACTTTGAGTATTACTGTATTGTGATTGAAAATTGAAAAAGTGTCATTAATTGAGGGTGCGCCTTATAATCCGGTGCGCCTTATAGTGCGAAAAATAAGGTACTTTAAGATGTAACACTATGATGTTGTGCTGTGCTAACATGTTATATGAGGTCATCTGGTTAAACTATATGCTGACAAGGTCACGCTATGATATTATGGTATGATGTTAGCTATGCTGTTGCAGTACAATTTTACTTATGACGTTACATGACAATGTCTTGCAATGACGTCACACTACAATGTCAGGCTATGATGCTGTGTTATGATGGTGTAGTGCAATGCCTTGTGAAAAATGTCAGCCTCCAATGTCAAGCTATGACGTCATTATGATGCAGCCAATGAGTGTACAAACGCATCAATGGATACACTTTCCCATTTATTTCAGGTTATAATTTTTTCGTTGTCTAATTTACATTTATCCCCCAAAGCAATTTTATACCTAAATGTCATTCTTGTGTTGATCTCTTTTAAATGAAAAAATTGTGTCAAAATCCAAACAATAAGTAAAATGTGATCCTTCTCTGTGCCCTCAGTTTGTGTACACCGAGGGAGGCGCCTCTAACCATCCAGTCGTGCGTACTTCCAAGAGATTGCCAGCTGAGCGACTGGAGCGACTGGTCACCCTGTTCCAAGTCCTGCTCGGACTCGGACTCGGACTCGTCCGGGGGCTGGCGAGAGCGCCGCAGACAAGTGCTGCAGTTCCCCACGGGCGAAGGAGCAGAGTGCCCGACGCTAAAGGAACGGGAACCCTGTGAGCCCCAGGGGGATGACGTGATGCCCTGCGCCATGTGAGTGGTCGGGTTCACTAGTATCTTGGATAAGATCGTCATGAAACTGCCTGACTTGACTCATTCATGCATGAGACTCACTCTAGACTCAGTAAATGCCATTGATAGCAATCTAAGTCCGAAATCTACAGTAGTTCTGTCTGAGTTCAGGTCATATCTCAAAGATATAGCATCAAATTGAACTCGTATGACTTAATCCGAATGTTATCTAATGTAATCTGACATCAGATCAAATGTAAATGGATTGTGCCTGATAAGCCTTTTCTCGCCTCCCAGCTATACCTGGAGGACCACCGAGTGGTCAGATTGCCGTGTGGACTTGCTGCTGGGCCAGCAGGACCGCCGCCGCGCCAACCTGACTGGACTGTGTGGTGGGGGTCTACAGACCCGAGAAATTTACTGTGTCCAATCCAACGCTGAGCTCATCAAGTATGTCAGCGAAATGCAGGAAAGAGACAAAGGTAAACAGTGAAAATGCTCAACTTTGTTGCTAACTAAAACAGCAATACCTAGTACTGAGGCTTGATCAAGTGTACAGGTTCGTGGTGAAGGAAAAGGATACGATACTGTGTCATAAGAGAAGACGATTAACTACAAAATCAATTTTAACATCGATGTTTCCAAAACCATATCATACAATTGCACTTACAAGCTTAAATGTGTTGTGTTGGATTTAAACACCCTGATGCACACTCTCTCTGTCACACCCGCACAGACACACACACACACACACACCTTGATGAGTAGCGCGGTTATCTCTGAGGAGCAGGAGCTCTCTCGGCTGGCGGGTGTTCATGAGCGGGCACGGGTCTTATAATCTCTCAGCGAGTCAGCGAGGTCCACCATTTATAAATCCAGCTTCATGCAGAAGCACATCAGCATATGCAAAACACACACTGTGACTGACCTCAAATCAGATCTGAAATTGTCAATGACAAATTTATAGTATTAGATTTGACTCACCACAAATCCGTTCTTAAGGCCTTATCTGATTTATGTATATGACGCTTGTTTATGAGATGGCTTTAAGATCAAACTGACCTTGGATCAGATCTTAGTCATCCATGTAGTCATCCTTAGTTTACCATGGTCATAAAAAGTAAAACTTTCAATAACCGCTAATAATATATCACCAGTAAAGAACACTTTTTCTTTTTTTTTAATCTAACAAGGAGGTGTTTAAGTGTGGCAGAAAATAAGTAGATGGCAAACGTTGTTTTTTGTTGGAGAGTACGGAGGAGATCTTTGTCGGACTGAAACATCAAGCTGGAGATTATGACACGTTAAAGTGTCTAAACTTATAAATGTGACGAATTTGGATGATGTCACCAGACATGATTGGAGAGATGATTGGATAAAACTTTACCAATCAAAATCAAGTCATGATGCTTAGCATGGCCTCTTTTGCATCTCACAAGATGACTCTCAAGACGTGACTTCAAAATGGTATTGTATGTGCTAAATTGTAAAGGTTCTAAGTGATATTGCCAATGTCAGAAATGTTTAGAAGTCTAGTGGCTCCCACTGAGGACATACATGAAAACACGATGCAGTTAATCAGTAATAGGGCTAGTGATATGGTATCGCTGACGCTTGCAGAGTTGACTGAACAAGCCGCCTCTGAAAATACTTGGAGGGCAGTTACTGTTTTTTTTTTTTTTTTCCAAATACTTTCTTGGCATGTATGGAGGACAAGGAAATCTAGGTCTTAAACATCGCTTAGGGCATTGACTAGCTAAGAACAATTCAAAAACAAGAAGAGTGGTAATATATCGCTTTATTTAGTCACTCTTTTATACTTTCCTGATGTCCCAAATATTCATCATTTTGTCTTGTTTAAAAAAGTAAATTGTGTTGAATGAAAAAAAAATGGAGCTGTTATTTTATTAGCGTGACAGTGTGCAAATTTTTCTCATGGTTATCACAGCGTCAGACTCTAATATGAGCCCAATACCTTCCATCTCACCATGCTAGTGCCCTGTCCCCGTATGTGTAGCTAATAGCTAACGGCCCGTAGCTTGCGTAGTTAGCCTAGCTAGTAGTAAATTAGTGTTGTCTGTCCTCCCTGTTATTGCAGCGAGTCAGACCCAAAGACAACAGAAGCCTAGCGTACCCCCACTCCTCTCTATCTCCTTCCACATCACAGGTAGGTAGTCTGAGTTAAATACTCCCGTCAACCCTCATTTTCCTTTAGCGGCTTCCTCTTCTCTCCTCTCCCTTCCCTTTCCTTTTTTTTTTTCCTCCCTCTCATTTTTCATCCTCGTCCTTCTCTTCCTTTTCTCTATATCCTTCCGCATCACAGCTTGTAGTCTGCCTTCATCTTCTTCTTCTTCACGCTCTTCCTCATCACCGTGCACGTTCCTGGAAGTTGCTTTTTACATTTGCTGACACCCGATCCTCACAACTCCTCGCCATTCACTTTCATCTCTACTCCACCAGCTCCTTTTTTGTTTTCTTTCACATTCCTTCATCGCCTCGTGCGGACTCTTTCCACATCCTCTCCTTACATCCCTACTCTTCTTCTTTCCTCATTATATTTCTAACAGTTTATTCTCATCATTTTAGGACATTTGGTTTGGCTGCACTGCTTCAAGTAAATGTAGTTTGGATACAACCTATGATTCAGTTTGTTTTTTTTTTCCCAGTATTTATAAATGTTGTAGATTGAGTCATCTATATCATCAAGAAATATTGATGGAATTACAGTATTTCCTAAAACAAACAAACAAACAAAAACCTTCAAGTAGGCACATCTTTCCCAGATTAGAGTTTTGCATATCTTGGTGTTTTCGCAGTCAACTTAATGATGTGGATGATGCTTTATAACCTGGAATGACTCTCAGTTCACAGGTATACATCAGCTTGAATTTCCTTTTCTCTTAATGTGTCTAAGATTGTATCAACTTGATTTTGATTTTTTTTATTCCCCGAAACTTTTCACCGGTGCATTTTTTTTGCCTTTTTTGACTTTTCAAATGAATCATCAAATCATCCTATAAACGAATATAAATGTCATTATTTCACATTTGTTTCTTTTTCCCATAAAATTTAGGTGATGTGGTATTGTGACATACTCCAAGTGATATTGCTGGCACACTGTTATTACATCATTTTTAAGTGAATCGTCAAATCAGCTTTCCCCATCTAAATAAATAAAAATGCCATTATTTCCATTTGTTACATGTTTCCAAAAAAGCCCAACAAAAAATTGCATGGTAGTGTAAACATTGTAACATACACCAGATGATATCACTGGCATAGTTGTGTCCAAATACAATTTTTTTAGGTGAATCATCAAATCATCTTTCAATTAAATGAATAAAAATTTAATTATTTCTCCATTCATAACAAATTTCCATAAAACCCAACAAAAATGTGTGTGATATTGTAAATATTGTCACATACTCCAGATGATATTACTGGCACAGTTATGTGTTGTTACATTGTACTTTTGTACTATAAGAAAGTTTGTTTTTTTCTTTTAAATAATTGCTTGAACGTGCCAACGTTGGCTTTAAGCGGCAGATTAAGTCGGGTTAAGACCTAACTGAAGGCCCACGCACTAAATGCGCCGCCCACCACTGGCTAAAACCATATGCAAATGAGCTTTCAGCACTGTCAGTCAACACAAGAGGAAACAAAGCGGGCACTCGTTAGGTGTATTTTCCTAACGAGGCGTGGATTAACAGGGCTCCACAAGCCACCGTTTAACATGCGTGCGCGTGTGTGCGTGCGTGTTTACTAGAGGAATTATTTATAAGTGCAATTGGCCTCTTTGCATTTCAAAAGCCCCCACTTGACTCGTGCGCTGAGGATTTGTGATTCAGCTCTTCCGATTTTAAGCCCCTGCATGTCTTACAGGAGCACAAGTTGTATTTTGATGATTTTTTTTTTTTTTTTTTTTCCAATGGTGGAAATATTAGGATCTCTGTGTGGGAGCAAAGTGGAGATCAGCATTTCCTCCGTGCCTGAGTAGAGAAATATTTAACTTTTCAAGAACAGCGCGAATTAAAGGCCAATGCAATTTGTTCTGAAGCACCTGGCCAGGTTTATTATTGAAATTGGAATAATCTGCCCCTCATCATAAAATCTGTACAGGCCATGTTTTGAAGTCATTCTGGAAAATTAAAAGTACTTCCCATTAATGTCCTTTCTATCCTTTACCTCATAGCGACCCGTCCGGTGGAAAACCGTCTGTGCGGCGGTTCCGTTCCCGCCCGCTCGCAGCTGTGCCAGTTGGCCTGTCCTGTAGAGTGCCAAGTGTCTCCTTGGGGTGCGTGGGGGCCGTGCACCTTTGAGAGCTGTGACGAGCAGTCCGCCAAGAAAGGTAACACGAATTCATCGGACACTGAGCCAATTGTAGCAAATACCGTGATTCCTCCGATACAAGACTTTTTTTTTTTTTTTTCCAAAAAATGAATGTGAAAAGTATGGGTGCATCCTCTAAATGATAACTTAAAGATTGGATTTTTTTTTCCAACACCGTTCGAGGAAGATTGATCTGACAGCCACATAAGCTGAGTTTTGACGCACTGATTCTGGATGTATTCTTTCTTAGGATACTTACAATAACAGGACAAGCTAGAGGCGTAAGTCAGCAGCCAGTGCCTGTTGCAGCTAACAGCAGATTGTGTTAGCTTAGGTTGTCATGGCATTATTTTCATTAAAAGAAGTGAACAGGCTGAACCGCCGTTCGAGTCCATCTTTGTTCACACGCAGGAATATTACTAAAACAGAGAGGGTCAAGTAAATGTTATAATGTCTCCAAATGATTCAATTAATTGTATGCAGCCGAGTGCTCAGTTAGAGAACGCGTTATTCTATTTAACCCGTTTATGAATTGTGCTCTGTTGGCATATAAACAAAATCATAAACTTGGTGAAACACAGATGGTGCGTAACGTAGGGTATGTATGGCAAAATGAACTCGAGCTGCGTCACGAGAAAAAAAAACAAAAAAACAACTGCTTCGAGCGCATTTAACGTTACACTGGCGCGGCATTCACTGACCGCTCACAATGTGGGAAATCTGAAACACACTTATCTTAACCTGCAACAAATATATAACTTACGGCTATGAACATAATAAAATATGAAGAATTTACAAAAGATGAGATGTATTCTGTTTTGCCATAGTTTTTACATTGTCGCTAAACTTTTGGTGCACCCTTTACACGGTAACAAAGAAAACACCAGAATTTGACCCCAAAATTAAAGGTGCCTCCTATATTTGGGGAATTATGGTATCTTGTGTACTGAATTCCATGTGTGCTCTATGCAATCTTTTCTTTTTCCTGCAAGATGTACCCTGCAGAATCATTTGTTGTAAAAGATTTAGTGTTCATGCTTTACAGTGCACTAAAAGCCTTCCACACTTGACTTATGGCACCGCAATAAACTTTATTGAAAATTAACATGCAATCTTCGTAACGCAGACGGACGACTAGAAGCCTTATATAGCTCAAATACTTCGTTGAAATTAACATGCAATCTTCATAACGCAGACGGATGACTGGAAGCCGTATATTGCTAAAATGGTCTCAGAAAATCTCGAAGCATCCCACAAAAATGCAAATGTATGATGGAGTGTCATGGAATTTTAATCTTATTCCAGCTGAACATATGGCTTCCGAGTGCACTGAATAGTTGATGATTTTCATGTTGGTTAAAAAAACATGAGAAGTATACCATTTCCGTGCTTGTCCTAATGTCCATGTTGAGCAAAACATGTTGTACGTAAAGGTCACTCAAGACCAAAATGGGAACAAAATTATGATTACTTTTCAACCAAAGCTCCAAATCGATCATGTTTACGAAAACTCACAAACTTCATTTTTACGTTTCGCTAAAGAGAACATTCCAAAAGCACAAGAGTCATTTTCCTTGTTTCAGGCTTCAAACTGAGAAGACGCCAGATTACCAACGAGCCCACGGGCGGCCCCGCCAACTGCCCGCACCTGGTGGAGGCGCTGCCCTGCGACCAACCCAGCTGCTACACCTGGCGAATAGTGGACCTGGACCGATGCGTTCCCATAGACCAAAAACAGTGCGGGCCCGGCACGCAGCTCGTTCGGGTCCAGTGCGTCAACAGCAACGGTGAGCTAACGCGGTCACGGTTACCTGTCACACCGAAAACAACATCGTTTGGCCGCAAATGGAGTCGGCTGTGTTCACATCCACGACGACGCTAACCCCCCTTTTTAACGCCATCTTCTAAAACAGTGGTTCTCAAACCTTTCTCAGTGATGTACTACCTGTGAAATATGTTTTCAGCCAAGTATCCCTTAATCAGTACAAAGAATTTTGGGGTTTAAAATTTTTTTTGTATATTTGCAAAATGGTTCAAGTTTCTCAACCATCACGGATTTTTTGGAAATGTATACATCAGGGGTGGCCAAGTCCGGTCCTCGAGAGTCAGAATCCGGCCTGTTTTCTGTGTTTCCCTTCAACCAACACACCTGATTCCAATCAGAGTCATTATCAGGATTCTGTGAAGCATACTGGTGAGTTAATCATTTGAATCAGGTGTATTGGTTGAAGGGAAAGATCGAAAACAGGCCGGATTGTGGATCTTTCGGACCGGACTAAACCACCCCTGCTCTAGATTGTCCTCACGTAAACGCGTTTTGAAGAACTCTAAATTGACCTTGATGTTCATGAAAATATTCACTGAAGGTCCTAAATAGTTGGGAGGTATGTATGAGTGACAGATGATCACTTTGGGAACGACTCCAGCTTTCTGCGACGACACTAAACGGACTATAAAGATCGGGCGCTGCACTTCTTTCTTCGTGAAAAAAAAGACTTCCCCGCTTTGATGATTTTTATGCATGACACAACATTTTTCTCGACTCGCCGCCCGCCATAACGCTGACTCCAACCTCCTCTCCTTCCACAAGCAATTAACTCTACCACTAAATCAAATCAGCTTTTAAGCGTGTCTTCCTTCTTGTGACTTTTAGTGCTACTTTTTTTTTTTCTTGTATCCTTCACTGGATGTTTTGTTTTATTTGGTCTCATGAAAAATCACAGCTATCAGTGTGTTATTCACTTGTAAATTTTCGCACTCGGCACGTGAATGGACTAGTCCTTGATGCTTCCAGTGAAGAGACAAACCACAATTGATTGATCCGCCCGCCTCCGATCCCTCATCTGTCGGATGAAAATGGATTTTCTTCTTCTTTGGTTTTTTTTTCCTCCTTCCTCTGAGAGAGAAAAGGTCATACAAGCAACAAGTGAAGGTTGCTCATTAAAAATAGAGATGGTCTCCTTGTCGTTGGGATTTTTCAATTTTGAGTGATGCCCATCTGCTTGAAATTTCCGAGGACTAAAACTTGTGCCTAGAAAATTCGAAATCATCTTAAGAATAGGTGAATGGCAGATTTACTGGATTGTGGTTGTTTGTTTTGACGTTTTGCAAACTCAAGATATTGGTTAACTAAAATCAAAACACTTGTTTTTTATGTATGTATGCTAACGCAAATGCTAATGATATTTGATCCTAAAACGATCATCAAAATAATCAATATACGGGTTTCCCTTGCATTCTCTTATGGTGACCTCACAGATGCCATGGTTTTATCAGCCTTATTAATAATTCATATGCTCCCCGGTGTAAATTCCACATGGATTTATCATTTTGATTTTATTCCATATGCCACTGCCACTCAAGTAATGGAGGGTGCATCCATATGAAAAATGTAATGCGTAAACGAGGTCTAACTCAGCCGCCGTGTCAATATGCTCCACATATGTGAAGTCTTTTGAATTATTACTGCAGGGAGGTCCACTAAATAGAGTCGATGATGCTGATATTACGTAGTGGAACACCACTTTATTCTTTTGAACACTCTCAACAGGTCATGGGCACAAAGAGAGCTAATGAACGCTATGCCAGTGTTAGAAAAAGAAAAATAATCGAACAATTTTTCATGACAAGAAGACTAAAAATTGTAAAATGGCAGTCAAAGTGACAAGAAAATGAGCAAATATTAAATGAAGGGACAATATCCATATTTTGAGGAAAACACACTAAAGGTAAAAAATATAATAGACTCACACAAAAGGAATGTTTGAAAATATTTTGTATAAATATACAAATATTAGAAAAATACTAAAAAGGAAAAAACTGAAACAAAAAAGAATAATCTACATTGAAAAAAGTAATATATAAAATGATTTCACAAAAAATCCAATTAAAAATAATAATAAATAAGAAAATAATTTTTCCTCGGACCATAGCAATGCCATAATTGCCTGGGTCATATTTTTTTTTAAGTTTTTTTGGAAAACAAGACCAAAAAAAACATTTTTAGAGCACGCATTGGTTATTTTATTAGATTTTCGTTTTGCTTACTTGTTTACATACCTGGTCTTTTTTGGTAGACTATCAACAAACAAAACAATGTATTTTAAAAGCTGTGTTTTTTTCTCGTTATTGAAATGTGAATTAGGCTATTATGTGGTTGACAAACACAAAATCAAGCACAGAGGTGAGTTGTAAAATGTAAAAATATACAGTACTGTATTTCTACGCATTTGGAACATAAATGATCATAGCAAATATTAGAAACATGATGAATTACATCTAAAAACCCTGAAAATTTCAAAACTTTGTGGAAAAACTCAAATCAACAAAATGAAATTCCTGTGAGCTGACACCTTTTTTTATTTTTTTTTGTGTCACTTTTTTGTTCAGGAGTCCCAGTGGATGAGAGCCTGTGCTCGTCCACGCCGCCTCCGGATCCCGTGGCCTGCCAGGTGCCTTGCTCCAGGGACTGCGTTCTCAGCGACTGGACGGCGTGGTCCACCTGCTCGCAGACCTGCTCCAGTAAGACCGTTGAGGGAAAACAGATGAGGACGCGATCCATTCTGGCTTACAACGCCGGCGAGGGTGAGCTTTCGAGTGCCAATCACATCACGTTTTTCATACGCTACCCCGGAAAAATTTGGGATATTGGGTTTTGAGTGAAGTTTTCAAGATGCATGATTATATATTGTCACGGAATTCAAGGAGTTCAAAGGTCATTTTTAGAGATTAAAATGTCAATGCTTCAAACGGAACTTTCCGAAAGCAATGTGGCGCTGACTTTGGAGTGTCACAGTGTGTCATCAGAAGGTTTTAACAGAAAGACCGGAAATCAGAAAAAGACATAGAATTGGATTCCCTTCGGGAGAATCGCCTGTATTTCAGCTTCTTTCGGTATAACATGCAAAAAAATCTGAAAATCTCTAAAGTGGGACTTTCAAAACCTGACAGAGGATTAAATTAAGATCACCTGGAAGTCTAAAGTACATTTTAGGCCTTGTCTACATGTAGATCGAAGTTCTTGCAAACGCATACGTTTTGCTCTATTTGCTATATGTGGCCGTTTTTTTTTTTTTCATCGTAATCAAATGTTTCAAAACCTGCGTTTAATGGCTTGAATGGAGATTTGCGTCATAGTGTTACTTTTTTCCTGCCAATGACGCAGATACTGGTGATATCAGAGGCGGAAGTTCTTTCTGATTGGACAGAATTTGGCGAAGTACTGCTACCTAGCGACTTGGCATGCTTGTACACAAATTGGAAACCGCACCATGCGGTTTCGTAGACGCAACTTCTTTAAACAAACAACAATGACGAGGGGGAGACTATGCGGATTTAAATAAGATGGTTACATGTAGACAGGGCCTTAGTTTCATCCTGAATTTTTCTTCCACAGCCCAATCTTGCCAACTTTTTGTGAGCTAGATGTGACATCATTTCCTGTTTGTCCTTGCTGATTACAAGTGTGTGTTTGTTTTGTTTGTCCTCACTCACAGTCACTGACATGGTTGTGGCCTGGATCACAGTAATGGAGGGTATTGATAAGTGACTTTTTTTTTTTTTTAATTGATAACAGACTAGTTTGAGATGTCTAGTTAGCTTAATTAGCGTGTTAGCACTTTCTAAATACAGTCGTGAGTGGCAGTTTTGTAGTTGGAATTCTGGCTATTTTATTGTTATTGGTTTGTTTGACTCACTTGATTAATATAGTTTTTCTTCTGAAAGGTCTTTCACGGGTGCCCAAATTTCCTGAGCTTTTGGGTAAAGATTTGCTGTAAATAGACAAATAGTTATAGATGTGGTTGTCTTAGAACAGTCTGGATTTATGGATGCTTTGAACATAAAGAAAATGTTAGTTAATTATTGTATTTGTTATGTTTAACCCTTGTGCAGTATTTTGTCCAATCATTTGATGCAGCGCATTGAAAGGAGACAGGGAGCTGAAATTTCAACCAGATGGGGACACCATGTCATAGTTGAACAAGGCACGTGCACTTGGTTATCTCAACTACCAGGAGTGTGCCATCCATTGGCTAAAATACTACCAGAATGTTGCGAAAGAAAATGACCTCGAAATCATTAAAATAGTGCACAAGGGATAACAATACTCACGCGAGTATCAGTATACTGCAAAAGGGGAAAAAATATTGGAGTAACTTAAAGTAGTACCGTATTTTCCACACTATAAGGTGCACCTAAAAGCCTTTTTTTTTTTTTAAAGTTGATGGTGCGTCTTATAATCCGGTGCGCCTTATATATGGATCAATATTGAGATTGGGATTCAGAGATGATGAATGAACTGATAAGATAAACTTTACCTGTTTCTTTTGTGTGTTTATACTTGAACAAGGTTTGTCATATTGACCTTGAGTTATTATGCTATTGAGAGTTTAGAGTTATTATTTGAGTTATCTTTGTTATTACCGGTACTTTGAGTATTACTTTATTGTGATTGCACTGGAGGAAAAGTTCCCTGATATAAATGTTGCACTACATGTTATTCTGTACCTTGCTGTTAAAAGAAAAACTGTCACGGAAATACTAATAAAATAAAACATTAGACAGTTGTTTATTCATTTTGGGAGTGAATGGAGTTGTCAGAAAGCTGGTTTGTAATCTACTAATAAAGTTTGAGTGCTTCTACTGTTGTGTCTTATAATGTGGTGTGCCTTATATATGGAAAAAGTTTTAAAATATGTCATTAATTGAGGGTGCGCTTTATAGTACGGAAAGTACGGTACATCATCAAAGGTAAGATTCACTCTACAATTTAACTAAAAGCACACTAAATGACTAACTTCATTTTTAACCGTTTGTGGGAGCGGTAGAATTATTAAAAACAATGTTATTTATAATCACTGATAAAATGGATCTGGAATGGATCCCCTGATATAAACAGGGATTGACTATTCCATTGCATATCCCCTGACAAACTGTGTCTCATCCCAAGGTGGTGCCACGTGCCCCAACAGCAGCTCGCTGCAGGAGGTCCGTAACTGCAACGAGCACGCCTGCACCGTGTACCACTGGCAGACGGGCCCCTGGGGGCCCTGTGCCGAGGACCCCTCATCTGTGCCCCTCAACGCCACCTCGGCGGTAGCAACGGTGGACCTGGGGAGCTGCTCCAAGGGGGTCCAGACAAGAAAAGTCATGTGCGTTCGTGTCAACGTGGGACAGGTGCCCCCCAAAAAGTATGTTCTGTTGCCGTCTGCTATGTTTAGACTTGTTGATGTTTATTGTAAAAGCATCAAATTCATTTATATTAAAAGTCCACTGTACTGTATTTACAAGAGTTTATTTGGCTAAAATCCTTAGAGAATGATGTTGGAGAAAATAAGCCAAAAATGGTCAAAATATTACACATGGGTTAAAAAATACAAAAATGAATCCGTGTCCCTTTCTCAAGGTTTCTCCTACTTCAGGTATGATTTTTAGGTTTTTCTTGCCCTCGTGAGAACTTTGTTCATGAGATGGCATGGTATGATTTGTGAAGATCTCTGTGACTCTTTCAATTGAGACTCTTTTGTGATTAAGGTCTATATAAATAATTTGACTTGACTTAAACAAAATCACGCAAATTGTACTGAAAAATACACAAATAAACGCTAAAAAAATCACAAGTATAACATTAAAGATGCAAAACTACTAGATGAAATACTGTATATAAAAGTTTTTTAAAAATGCAATTTGAGAAAAAATGTTTTATGTATGAGAATGAAACTTTATGAAAAGGTATGTATTTTCTGCCATATACAATATTTCACATTGGGATGCATATGAATTTTATCACGATTTTTTTTTCCCAGTTATTCATAATACATGCAACCTTAGGCAATAGAAATAATTTCACACACCAGGTCTCCACTTCAACCATTCATACACTTGTTATTTCAAGAAGGAACTTTGCAGCAGTGTTTGGCAACTGAAAAAATTGAAAGGCACAATGCGCCGAAAGACAGGTGCTCAAAGTGAAATTGCTGTTTTTAAAAAATACGGAATAAAATTGTAACAAACAAAAATAATGACAGCCTTAGCTCTCCCGAGTGGTATCTTTCCTGTGCAGCCAGGCTTGAATAAATAAAAATCAAATGTGCGCTTTCCAGGAAGCCTAATTAGCGGGTGCCACTTGTCAGTGATGATAATGACAGTAATTAAGTAGCATTGATACTTAAAGGCAATTTAATCAGCATACGGATGCTAATAAATATTTCTGCTTTTGCTCCAAGGACTGAATGACTAAATGACAGTTTGCACCATGGAAGAATGAAAACAGAAAATGTGTGATTATGAAACCAGAAATATGCTACTGTAGTATAAACTCCCTCTACTTTAATCCTTGTGCAGCATTTTATCCATTTTTGGATCATTTTCTTCCACATCATTCTTGCATTCTTTTGGCCAAGGGGTCGCACATGGCTGGTAGTGTAATAACGAAGTGGTCGTCCCATATTAATTTTTCACATGTTGTCACCATCTGGGTGAAATTTCAGCTCCTTGATGTCTTCTTTAAATGCTGGAAAGGAGTGGTTCTCAAATGGGGTTACCCCTGGGGGTTTTATCCAAAAACAATTATTGCAGTAATTAAATGTTTTGGGAAAATTTAAATTCAATAAACAAATGTTATGTTCAGTAGGTTGTACGATTTCATTATTTCAAAAACCCAGATTCTCCCCCATAACTAGAATGGTTCAACCCAACTTGATCTTTACAATGATCCCAGGAAAGGAGACTTTGTTTGATATTTTTCTGTGGAAACATATTTTTTTCTAATTATTTTTGTGAACAGGTCTGTCCCTTTATGTTGATTATTTATTGTGGGCAAATATTTGTCAATAATTCAGTTCATGATTTATTTTTCTCAACAGAAATCCCCCAAAAGGAAACTTTATGTTTAATATTTCTCTGTGGACAAATATTTATTTATAAGTATTTCTTTTTGACAACAGGTCTGACACTTTAGGTTGATCATTTTTTTGTGGACAAATATTCATGAATAATTAAGTTGATGATTTCATTTTCTGAAAAGGTCTCTACTATGATCCCAAAAGAGGACACTTTCTGTTTTAATATTTTTGTGTGCACAAATATTTATAATTATTTCTTTTTGAGAAAAGGTCTGACACTTGATTATTTTTTGTGGACAAATATATACTAATAATTAAGCTGTTTCTTTTTTTATAACAGATCTCTTATATAATCCAAAATAGGACACTTTAGGTTGATTATTTTTTGTGGACAAACAAACAAATGAAGTTTGAAAGGTTTTAAATGTTATTAATTTAGATGTCGATGGCATGTTTTAAGTCTTTTTTTTTTAACCTAAAAATTATTTGCACTGGCTGAAAATGTATTTCACAGGGGGTACATCTCTGAAAAAGATTGAGAAATACTGCTGTAAAGATCCAAGGATTGGACAAAATACCGCACAAGGGTTCAATGCATAGAAACCGACAAAAGTATTATCACTTTTTTTTTTTTGCTGTCAAGAACAGGTAGACTTTGGTGTACAAAAAGTAAGCAGCCTCCTTTTCTTTTGAAGTTAGTTCCATCTGTGCCTGTGCGCAGGTGTCCAGACGGTCCTCGGCCTAGCACGGTGCGTTCGTGTCAGCTGCCCTGCAAGAAAGATTGCATCATGACCCCTTTTAGCGAATGGACGCCCTGCCCCGATTCTTGTGACGCAGGTATGCCAAGCAAAACAACAAAAAAAAAATTGCTTCTGAGCTCACATTACCTTGCTGATGGTGAATCATTCGCATGGCTGGAAAACAGACAGCGTTGTTTTTTTTTTGTTTTGTTTTTTCTTATAGTCTGTGCCAGGACATTTTGCTTTCATTCAATGTACTTTTCAGACAGACTTTGTACAGTTCATTTATCAGATGCTATTTAGAGCAACTTACTATAGGAAGACTGAACTTTAAGGCTGCTATTTTTGTCATCAAGTCAAATTCATAGTGCAGTCAAACTGCGCCGTGGGTTGAGTTTTCTTTCTTTTGGTATTTTGGTGGATTTCCATATTTAGAAATAGATGTTTGCGCCGTTGCGGGAGTGAACATAGCAAACTTGATTCCTGACCAGTCAAAGCCTCATCTCTAATTAGCTTTAAAAATCAGTGCAGGAAAGGTATGCAGTCTACATGGTGGAATCATAATGGACATGCAATGTTTTCTGTTTGAGGACTATTGATTACCTTTATTTATTTTCAGTTAATTTTGGGAAAACAAGCATGCAGTCGAAACTGATTTTGATGTTTGCAAAAATGTACACAATTGAGGACTATTAAATTGTCTTTATTTACAAAAAACGGATGGAGGGTAAAAAATGATATTTATATGCAGTAAATGGATATTTCAGGTTGGCTTTAATTTCACCCAAATATGTGCTTAATGTGATTTAAATTGCATTTAATGTATGATTGGTTCATTGAAGATTTTTCTTTGGTCGTTCTACAAAAGCACACATAAGATGTTTATTGCAAACTAAATTACAATTGATGTTTACGAAAATATCATTTAGGATCATTAACTCATTCAGTCCCAAAGACGTATTTTTACGTCTTTACGGAGTCCAGACATTCAACCCCAAGTACTTTCTTTTACAGTATGTTTTTTTCAAACATTTGGGTAAAGGAGGGTCTGAAAATAGCAGGCACTGAATGAGTTAAATGCTCTGATTTGCCTGTTTAAATGCTCTGATTTGCCTGTTTATGTTAACTCATTCACTGCCATTGACGGCTATAGATGTCGAAAACTCATTTTCAAGGCAATGCCATTCGACGATGAAAGTCAAAAATTCATTACACCTGGACTGGACAGAGATAATGAAAACACGCAATTCAGGAATTGTGACTTGTTTTATAAAAATTGTTTCATTCTAACCATTGGACATCTTTTAAAATATGTATATGTGTAGTTTTATGAGGACATTTTGACTTGAGTTATCGGTAGACGTCACAGTCTTGAACGGGCAGCATCAGTCTCATTAGCTAGCCAACCCCGCGCACCCTTGTCTTCTTACGCGTAATTAATTTGACAGATCCACGACCTCTGGATGAACTTGTTGTTTTTTTTCTTTCGCGTGTCAGCAAAGATGTCGTTGATGTTTCCACGCTGCCCAAGCAAAACACGCTCAGGTTGAGGTCACACAAACACTCGTTATCGTCCACATTGACCACCTCGTGGCATCAATAACTTTGCATTTTAATTGGACTCCGCTTCAGCTTGGTCGATAAACATATACGCACCTGCCAGTTTATTAGGTACAATAAAAGGCTCGTATCAAAAACATTCTGCTTGCACAAAGATAATCATGGTCATTTTTTCACTGGATTACGAGAGTTTGAATAGAAAAAGAAAACATTTTGGAAAAGTTTTGCAAAAATTGGACAATTTTCTGTTATTACACATTTACATGCATTCATCAAGTTAAGATTCCAAATGATCGTTGTAAAAGATGTTAACTCTGCTAAAACTCATAAGTACCTTCTTTTTTTAGGAAGATGCTTTGGATTTACGGAAAACGGAATTGTTTTGTTGGTTGAAAAAAAATACTCTCAATTGTTTTTGTTGACAAAATAACCTTAGTTTCATTTATCTCTACTAGTTTCAAAAATATGTTGGGTAAAAACTCCAAAATAATTAGCAAAATAGAGCAATTTAAGAAAAAAAAACTGCAATTTAACACACTTGGTTGTCTGATATTTACAAAAACATTACATGACTTAAAGGGACAATGTGTAAGATTTATGGACAGCAGGATGTGCTGCATTTACCATTGTCCGTAGCTATAACAAACATGGCCGCTTGGGGAGAAGTGCCACCCCCCGTGTAATGAAATGTAATGCTAGCTCATCCTACGATTATATTTAAAACATACCATTGATCATTGAGAACAAATTTATTTACAAGTTTTTGAAATTTATAATCATTTAATTGTTTATTTTTAGTGAAAAACGGTCTAAATCTTACACATTGTCCCTTTAAGTTGTTTTATGTGCAAAAACACATTCTTTGGTTTGATTGATGCTTGATGTTATTAAAACACATATGACAAGGTTCAGTGAAAAATCTAGCTTACATTCAATGTTGACAAATGCGCTCTTAATTGTCTTTCATCTTTTCAAAACTACATTCAAAACAAGTCTCTTTCAAGATGTATACGAGTTAGATTGGTCTTTGATTTGTAAAAACAAATTTGGTTTATTGATGGCTCGACAAGGACTGTCACATCTGATGTTTATCAATATTTTTCTATTTTCGTTGAAGACCCAAAATAATCCTCTTTGATTGTGACCAGAATAATATTTTAATTTTCAGGACTCCATATGCTTTTATGTTTCCAAACATGCTTTGACTTGCGATGTTTACAAAAACTACTGGCCAGTTCTTAAGATGTATTTTAGGTAAATTGAGCATGCAAACGTTCTGTTCACTGTTTACTCTTGTCTTTGATGTTGTGTACCCGTGAAGCTAAATTTAGCTCACCAGTCGATGTTTTTGTCCCGACACTTGTCCTCTTAGATATCGGGCTCTGAATCGGGTCTACAGATATTCGCTTTAGAAAAACTGAAGTTTGTTTGATACCCTTCTCATCATGTGTCTCATCTCTCAGCTGGTAACGCTGTGAAGACCAAACAATACAGGAAGCGTCTGGTCATCCAAGCGCCTTTCAACGGAGGTCAGGAGTGTCCTGAAGTGCTGGAGGAGGACAGAGAATGCCAGCCGCCGTCAACGTGTCCAGGGTTCAGGTAAACCAAACCCATTTTACAATTCTTGAGTAGCCATTGATACCAAGGACCAATGTCAATATTACTTTTCATACATATGATTTCCCAAAAGGTAATCAATGAAATCATTTTCGAGGGGCTTATTTATCCCGATTTCGCAATTTTCAATAAAACTTCTAGAAATTGTACATTTTTCTCATTTCTGATTATAAAATGACCACAAGCGGGGACCTGATAGTAGTAACATATAAGCTGAGGGTTCCAAATAAAACATTTCGAGACAATGTAAAAATTTTTTTTAAATTGGGGGTTCAAGAAAATGCTGTTTCAAATAAGCAGCGCCCTTCGACTATTTTGAAGTGGCCTGCAGCACATTCTAAAAATAAAAATTTGTGACTGGTAAATTTCGATTTTTTATGAGTCCACATATTCAATCCTAGAGACTTAAGTAATTTAATACTTGAGTATCTGGGATTTAATGTCCTTAATGTAATTAAGTATCAATTTAATACTTAAACATGATCTGGGATTTAAATGTCTGGACTCTTAAAAAACATGAAAATACATCCCTGGCATTGAATGAGTTCATTTGAAACCCAAACTCAAGCATCGGACAATAATTTGACACAGAAGTGTCCAAACCTTTCCTAATTTGACACAGAAGTGTCCAAACCTTTCCTCCAAGGGTCACATTCAGAAAAATCACAAATTTTTATTTTTAGAATGATACTTAAATCGATACTTACGTAAATTAAGGACATTCATTTCCAGATATTTAAGTATGAAATTGATACTTAATATTCTGGGATTGACTGTCTGGACTCTGAAAAAAAAAACGTGAAAATACATCATTGGCATTGAAATAGTTAAGGCTTCAAGCTTGGGGTTTCAAATGATGGTTTCAAGCCAAGATTGGGGTTTGAAAAAAAGTGTCAATATGATGTCATTTTCCATCTTGATCTTGTGTTAAGAGTTTCTAAATAGGCTTACAAGCAAAAGTTGGTGTTTCAAACTTGGTCAGGGTTTCAAGAAAATGTTCGAGATTGAATTTAGGGTGAGTGTTTCCATCAAATGTCGGTGAATCAAAAGAGCCTTTCAAGCCTGGGTCAGGGTTTCAATACAACGTTAGACTTTGAAATGAAGGTTTCAAGCAAGCTTTACTTGCCTCGCACTTTTGCTTTTTGTCTGCAGATATGCAAAATATGTCACTCACACCTCTGGAAATATCTGCAGTGTACGTGCAGTGTGTGTGTGTATTAAAAGAAGTGTGGCTGCTTGTTTGAGTGTGTTGTCGGGTGTAATAAAAAGTGATGTGTGCAAAGGGACGTGTGTCGAGATGACTAATTAAGTTACAGCCATGCGGCGAGCGCCTTTGATGAGGTCTGCCTTCTTGTTTGTTTGCCTGTGCGCTCGCACCAAGACGGCACTAATAAACATGAAGATCGCTTGTCTTTGATGACCTCACATTCATATGACAACGTTTCCTTTCGCTTCGCCACTGGACCATTTTTTACAGTGTGATACGTACCTGTATGTTGCTGTCTTGAGATACAAGTGACCCAACTTGGGAGTATTTTGAGACCTGGGATGTCGATTGGATGATTATTTTGCTTTGATTTGGGAGTACACATTTGAGATAAGAGCACTGTATGCCTGAGTTGTAGATATTGGAAAAAAAACAGTTGTCAAGCTATATTTTTGCCACTTTTATCTAAACGTTATTGTCAAACCTTGATCCTTGTGCGGTATTTTGTCCAATCATTTGCTTTTTACATCAAGGGCATTTCACATCAAATGAAAGCAATGAAAGAAGACACTAAGGAGCTGAAATTTCACCCAGGTGGTAACGACATGTCAACATGACACGACCACTTAATAGTCACCCTACCAAGAGTGTGATTTCTTGGCCAAAATATTGCAAGAATTTTGTGAGAGAAAATGACCCAAAAACGGTCAAAATACTGCACAAGAATTAATGCTAACATACAATGGGAAATTTCTTTATCACGTGGGCTAAAAATTAGCATTGACATCATGTGGCAGTGTTGCCCTTCAAGCGATGAATATTTGAACACAAATGGTGCAGCAACACAAACCATATTATATAACAACATTCACAGGCACATTTTTTTTTATCCTCTGTGAAGAATAACTAAGATTACTGCTATACTGAAAATCTAAGAGAAAAGCAGTGTCACCAGTACAATTTACCCATCTGTCCAGGTGGAAATCCCACAAGTGGAGAAAGTGCCAGCTGGTTCCATGGTTTCTCAGGCAGGACCGACCCGGCGCTCAGGAGAACTGCGGGCCAGGACTTCAAACACGAGGTATTGTACAGAAGCCAAGATTCCCCATGTTTAGAAAAGCAACATGGCGGGCAGTACTTTTATTTTCCCTGGGTTTCAGTAGTCATCTCTTAATGCCACCACTATCTTGTCAACGCAATTGTAGAAACCATCTGTTCTATACAAAAACACGATATGACGTTGCACAGCTGTGCCTCATATTGTACATCCTCTTGAGCAGTTCCCAATCAATATTTATTGAATTTGTGACTTCCTGGTGTGGAGTCAACCCTCAAAGTCACTCATGCTCACCTTTATGGCTTTGCATAAGCCACACTACTTTAGTTCTTACTACCAAAGGTCAACTAACCAATCAGCATGCAATGGTCGGAACGCTCATAAGAAGAATACGGAGTTGGTAGACCCTGATCATCAGTTGACATGTTGTCACCATCTGGGTGAAATTTCAGCTCCCTAGTGTCTTCTTTCAATGCTTTCGTTTGATGTGAAATCAGGGCCTGATGGAACCGTTTCAGACCCGGAACATTTACTGAAAATACCGGGGAACATTAGGAAGTTCCCGATTTGTTCCTTGCGGTCTGAAAGCCACAGTATTTTATTACTAAAGCAGAGCAGTAAAAGAAGACGCGGAAGCCATACTAACAGCGAAGCTAACTTTATTACTGCTACGAACAGCAAATTATTACGTGCCTCGAGAAAAAATAATACAACTAATTAATCAGTGTGTTGGCGTATACAAAAAAATATAGTACATTAAATATTTATCGGCAATGTGGTTTGTGTTTGCTTACACTATTTCACACCGGGGAGTTTTCATTTTAGTTCTGCATAATGAAGTCTCGCAAAATGACGTCATAGCTGAAAACACACACGGCGCCATCTCAGATCCTCGCATTCATATCTGGATCGATGCCTCTGGAGGCTCACTCGGCAGTCTGGATTATTTGAGTCTCATTTCTCCCTTCACTTCAGGCCCGTGTCATCCATTTTTAATCCAAGGTGTCTACTTGATGTTTGGGAGGAGGCGCAGAACAGGAAGTGAGAAGCTAAACGTCATCTTGTTTCTTTATTATGCACAACGACGGCTGGGTGGAATCCTGGGTGGCTTTCATAAAAATTCAATTTAAGGGGTCACGCCCAATGATCAATTTCATTATGTTCTCGCCCCTATAGAGGACCACTAGGAGTGCTTATATTATATTCCATGGTCTTTCCTCGCTGGATTTCATTAGCGTGACATGAAAGACTTTCGCTCCCAAAATGAAAGTGACATTGGGACCTCAAAAGCACTTTGCTATGTGAAAACATAAATTGACTTTGAAGCTTACAAAACCACATGCATTATGTTAGGTACAGTGAAGACTCCAAATGGTGTTTGATGTTTACATAAACAAGTATAGTTAGTTTGGTTTCATGTTTTGCATGAAAATCACATCAGCTGAGTTTGTTGAAGATTCATAATTGTCTTTGATGCTTTGAAAAACAAATTCTAGACTCGACATTGTTTTTGATTACTCCCAAAACACGATAGGTCCGTTGATGATTTTAAATCCGGGGTCACTAATGTGTGTCTTTGTGAGCCCTTAAGGACCTGTTCTAAAAACAGCTCACCAGTCATGACACATTGTGATTTTCTAGGAATGTTCTATAAGTGAGTATTTGAAAATTGTATGGAATGCATTTTTACATAGTTATACAACAAAATTGCGATCGCTGCTCTGAATGGTCCATTCCAGACGAATATCAATAGGTCACACTATTTCTTTAAAACTACAAGTGTTCTCATTTTTTTTAAAGATGGTGTCTTTTTGTCACACACGTCTGGTTTACCGGCCTCCTCCCGCCTGTGGTCCCTTCTGAAGGTTTCTGATTTTCCCCAAATTGGGGTTGTTGAGTTTTTCCGTCCCCTTCTGGGAGTTTTGGGCAGGGTATGCTTTTGTGTACTTACAATGAAAAGATGTCTCTGTACAACTTCATTTTTGCAAAAGAAGTCTGGATATGTCCTCTTTTCACCTGATTCAGGGCTATGCAAATAAAATATAATTGGAAATTTAATATGCAAAAAATAGTTAGTAGTAATAGTTGAGTTTTTCGAAAACGTATATACTGTGTTGTGTTTGTTGACGAAACTGATTTTTACAGAAGCTAATTGTACCTTATCGTATTTTTTTTTTTTATTATTATTCATTTTTATTTGTGTCTTACGGTTAGGTGTCAAATGTAACTTTAAAATCACCCGCCTGGGTGGTAAGTAAAGATTTTTCCTTGGGCGAATGTCATTGACGTTACGTTGTCAAACAAGACTTTTGAGGTTGCGCTTTCCGTGCATCTTTTGAATGATTTGACAGCACCGCAGCGACCGTTCCCGCAGAGTGCGACGCTTGTTACCTTGAAGCGGACAGTAGACGAAACTCTCCGGAGGCGAGCAGATAAAAGCTGACCTCCAAACGATGTGCACGGAGCCAATGGGCCTAAAGATTGATCTGTCAACCAAAAATCCCTGCAACACGAGTCGCAGCCTTTATTGAAAGCGCCGTGCCACTGGAGGGCTTTTTGAATGGCCGGCGCTCTGTTTTCATTAACTTTTAAGTCGACCTCTGTGACTCCTGCGAGGCGGAGGACGAGCAAAGGCTCTCTCGGGCACGCCGACGTCCACTCGAGAGCGAGCCCTCCAGGCGTGCGATACACTCGCTCACCTTGTAGATTTCTAGAATTCTCTCCTCCGGAGTCCTCCTCCATCCCTCGCTGCTGGCCTCGCTGCTACTGTGTAGGTCGAGAATATACGCCCATGTAGGGTTTTTTTTGTTGTTGGTTTTTTTTTTTTTTTTTTTGGCCTCCTCTCAGAACAACTGAGCTGAAACACATTTAATGTTTTTAAAACTCTCAACGAAATAGAGAAAATCAGTGTTAACACAGTTACGAGAAGTATAAGTAATAACTAATAACATCTAAATTAAATGAGAAACATACCAAACATAATTGTTTGGGTTGTTAAATGCACTTGTAGTAATTGTCTTTAATGTTTAAAAAACATTAGGCACGTTGAAAACGAACTTGTATTTGTTGTTAACCTATTCAATCCCAAACAGGTATTTTTATGTTTTTTTTTTTGTTTTTTTTTTTTAAGTCCAGTCTATTCATCTAGGTACTTTTATGCTTTTTTTCCAAGCATTTAGGTAAAAGAGGTTCTAAAAAAATGCCTGGCACTAAATGAATTAAGTACTCATGTAATCAATTACTTAAGTACTCAAGTAATCAATTACTTTAGTAACCGTTTTCTTTAGTACCTGAAGTAATCGCCAGGAAAACAAGTACTATTTACTCAAAGTAATTGACTATTTTAATACTTAACCACATAAAGTAGTCAATTAACAAAAGTAAAAGATAGTGTAATTCATTAATTTAGTTCAAACCGTTTTTAGAGCCTCCTTTAAGCAAACACTTGAATAAAATTGAAAGAAATGTAAAGAAGTACCAAGGTCTAAAAGTCTGATCTCTTAAATCTCTGATCTCTGAGGCTTCCTCCCACACGGCAAAAACATGCATGGCAGGTGAATTGGACATACTAAATTGTCCTTAGGTGTAATTGGGTGTGTCAATGGTTGTTGGTCTCTGTGTGACCTGAGATTGGCTGACCAATTCAGGGTTTCCCGAAGCCAACTGAAATGTGTTGTTCACTGTAAGCTATTTAATCTTGTTATGTTTTTTTTTTCATTCACATATTGTTGACCTGAAACCTTTTAAGTTAATTGGTCCTCGAATATTTTGCCGAGAGCCTCCTTTGACTCCATATTATTGCATCCTGTGGTGCATCCAGCCGTGTCGTGTCGGCAGCTGGACGGGACGCAGGTGGACGTTGGCGAGTGTCTTCAGCTGGCTCGCAGCATGCCCGCCCTCACCCAACGCTGCCAGCTGCCCTGCCAGGACGACTGCCAGCTCACCAACTGGTCCAAGTTCTCGTCCTGTTCGGCCGACTGCGTGGGGGTACGCACCCGGAAGAGGGCGCTAATCGGTAAGCCGTTCACCCTTCACATACCTTGAGATACGAGCGACCAGAGAATTGACTCTGCCTTGTGTCCACCACCACAGGGAGGAGCAAGAAGAAAGACAAGTGCAAAAACACGCAGATGTACCCTCTGAGCGAAACTCAGTACTGCCCATGTGACAAGTACAACGCTCAGCCGGTGGGCAACTGGTCCGACTGCATCCTCCCCGAAGGGGGTCGCATTGAGAGCGCCCTGGGGTTGAAGGTGACGGGTGACATCAAGGAGTGCGGGCAGGGTTACCGATACCAAGCTATGGTCTGTTACGACCAGGACGGACGCCTGGTGGAGACGGCCAGATGCAACAGTCACGGTAATACATCAAATATATTGTCAATTAACATTTGGACATCTTAGGCATGGTAGAAAAGTAGTAAGGATGGACGAGACACAAATCCCAGGACATGAGGTGTCTCACGAGAGATGAGAGAATATTTTGGCAAAATGTGAGCATGCAAATGGGAGAGGCACTTTGTGTGTGTGTGTGTGTGTGTGTGTATGTGTATACAGTGGTACCTCGGTACTCGACCATAATCCGTTCCGAGGTGGTGGTCGAGCACCGATTTGGTCGAACACCGAAACCAATTTTCCCATAAGAAATAATGGAAACTATTTTAATCCGTTTTTACCATTAAGAAAAATACCTAAAATATTATAAGAACATGTATCTAAACAACAATGAGGACGTAAATGTGCACAAGCGGTACATGATAAAGATATATAAAGCATTATTAAGCATTTTGTATAATTTACTTACGTTTTGGAGAGTGGCTGATGGCATACGGGAATGGATGCGGCGAGGACGGGAGGGAGGGTTAATCCTTGGAAGGGGAATCCCCTTTCATGATGACGCTAGGTAACGCGCCTTAAGGGGTTTTCTCCCTTCTCTCTCTCTTCTGTGGAGGTAAATCTGGCTGGGCAGTAGCCTTCCTCTTTTCTTTAAGAAGGAACCTGTCCATTGTAAGTTGCTTCTGCCTTTTTTGTTTGTCTCTTCCGTTCGATAGTGGTCCTCACTGTTTTTCTCTTTGCCTTCCCCTTATCACTATCTCTCTTAGGACCCATCATTAAGGGCTAGCGCAACACAAAAAAGTTGAAAATTGGGAAGAAATACGTACTCAAACAAACTGCGTAAGTCCTACTCCGTTGGCGGTCTGAGTTGAACTGGCGCTTGAACTGGCCGAAAAGAGCCGAGGAGCGCGTTCGGGTCGGCTCGGCTAGGCTCGGCTAGTCGAGCACGGCTAGGCTCGGCTAGTCGAGCACCGAAAATCTGATCGAGGTCCGATGCATTACCTACTTGATTTTTTTGGTCGAGCACCGATTTGGCCGAGTATAGAGGCGTTCGAGGACCGAGGTACCACTGTATATATATATATATATATATATATATATATATATATATATATATATATATATATATATATATATATATATATATATATATGCAGCTAACTATTTTTGTCATGGATAAGCTACACCGATCTATGAGCCACAGAAGAGATGGATGGATATTTTCAACATACCACCGACAAAATACTACAAAGTTAAATAGCAGTTCAAACTAAAAATCAATCATTTTGATTGTTACGTTACAAATGATTACAGAATTTTTTTGGTTTAATACTATATTTTTAAACCTTTTTTGGGCACAGAGCACAATTGATTCACATATTTTCAATTCTATTTCATAGGTGTTCCATAAATGGACACCTTGAACAGATTTACACATTTGCTTTTTTAAGTGGTATGTGTCCAGGTGCCCAGCAAAAAAAAAAAAAAAAAAATCCTGCAGATAAGCCACAGTGGACTATAAACCGCTGGGCTCAAATCACGAGAAAAAAGATGTGTCTTTTAGTCAGAATAATATGCTATAGAATCAACATTACATACTAATCATATAATAGATATTATGTACATCATAGACAGCATTATACACAGTGATTTTTTTTGTGCAGCACTTGTACCAACAGCAGGACATAAATGTTATTTTTCAATCACATGATTTCTAATTCAGACATAATTGTTGCCCTTGTCAACATTGCAATGGAGTGTTGAATAGTCTCTTTTGTTTGTGTTGTTTGCTTGTGGGTTTCTTGGATTATGTTTTTGTCTTTGACACTTTCTACACCGACGCACTTTGTTGCACACAGATTGAATCAGCACCGACACACTTACTGTACCCACTTTCACACTCTTAGATCTTGTGTTTGTCGGAATACTTGTTTCTGTTGTTTTCACTTATGTTAGCGTGACGCTACATGGCAGCTTTTAGGAGCCCACAAAAAAGTGTCAGCCTGCCATATAAATTCAGTTATCTTAAAAAAAGAAAAACCCTCAAAATGAGGTTTTCTTGACTTAAGCCGACTTGCATTTGACCACATCAATGAGGAAAATGCCATTTTGTTCACTTATCAAAATTGTTACAATTATTATTATTATTGCATAATGCTGATTAAATAATGTTTTTATTTTAGATTTTTCCATCATCCATTCATTTTATTTTATTTGCATAATCAAGTATATTTTACATGTTATGGGATGTTTAGTTCAGTTTAAAATCATTTATAAGGCATAAAATATAGTTTTAGCAACACAAAATCTGTTGTTTATTCATTATTTTATTTGCAGAATCAAGTTGACATTTTACAGTATTTTTAATTCAATAAAACAATACCATAAAATAAATGAAATACAATACATAAAATACAATACCATTGTATGCCTTAAACTCACACATTTCAATTAGATTTTAAGGTAAATCTAAGGTAAATCTAGTTTGTGATACATATATATATATATATATATATATATATATATATATATATATATATATATATATATATATATATATATATATATATATATATATATCACAAACTAGATTTACTATTTTATTAGATTTATTATTTTATGTATTCACATATATGTATGTATATGTACAGTATATGTATATCTCTGTGCGTGTGTAAAAAATATACGAATTAGTTTGCTTTTATGTACGTAATTTTTTGACCAAAGCCGTATCTTTTTGCTGCTACCATCCCAATAAGTCGAGGTCTGCTAAAGGCTTATCTGAGGCAAAGGGCTTTTGTTTGACAATTTAGCAGGCCTCCTTTTCCGCCGCGCTCCGTCGGCGTCCTTCCCGTCCGACTTGTCAGCTCTTATCTGGGATGGGAAGTACATCAAGCGGAGAATTCTGGAGACTGGTTGGGAAATTGCCGCCAAACAGAACGTGCGAGACATTTAAATTGTATGAATGCAACAAAAACAAAGACGTTTGTAAGGCATGGATTTGTTGAATTTCTCTCACTTTATTGTTTGTCTTCACTTTCATTGTTCTTGTTGGATGTGACCTTTTTTTATTTGACATGATGCCTGCAGCCAAGATGCCAATCATCTTCTCGTTGCTGTTATCTTTTTTTTTCATTGTGCCTTCGATGGAGCAGGGGATGGTGGGGGTGGGGTGTCAAAATCTAGCATTGAAAAGTTAAAATGGCCAGAGATGTTTAGAAAGACAAATCTATGGATTAGTGACTCAGATTTGCTTTTAAAATTTTACATTAAAATTATTTTTGGAATTGTCCTTCACGAAACATACAGGACAGTATAAAGTCTTCATGGCCTTGATATTTTTTAACCCTTGTCTGGTATTTCATCTCTTCCCTTAATCTTTACGTCAAGGTCATTTCACATCAAAGAGAATGTTTTGAAAGAAGACACTAGGGAGCTGATATTTCACCCAGATGGTGACAACTTGTCAAAGCTCAACATGGCGCGACCACTTAGCTATCACACTACCAGAAGTGTGTCATCTCTTGGCTAAAATACTGTCAGAATGATGTGGAAGAAAATGACCCAGAAATGGTCAAAATACTACACAATGGTCAAAAAAGTGAATGAAAGGAATGCTGATGGTATAAAAGGCAGCGAGAAGCAGATGGACTACTTCTATATAGAGAGTAGAAGATTCCCGACCGACTAGGGAATTGAACCAACCTGCTTAACAAAGGGGGATGAATTTCATTTTGTTTTCTTGACACCATGCTTGAGAAGGAGTAAAAGGGAGAATAGTTTAGACTGAGTTGACACCCCTCTTTCTTCTGCAGAATATTACTAGACTCAGATTGCAGTCTTTGTCTCCAGTCTCTCTTATTGATAACGCTGATAGTAAAATAAGATGCTCACAGATTAATTTCTACCTATTACACAGTCTAGTCAGCTCTTCGACTTTTTGTATTACATCATGCCTGGCTATGAGGGCTTTGAAATAGTGTGGAAAAATGATGTAAACAGTCATTAGCTTCGGTTAAATAATATCAAAAGCTTTTTCTCTTGTCGGGGCGGAAAGGCACGACCAGACTTTAATTGGCATTGCCGGAGGCGAAAACGTGTCCGTAACATTCTAATCAATGACTGTTTGATAACTTTTTCACAAATGAAATTAGCGCTCGAACCTGACTTTGAGGGTTAGGCTAAGTTAATGTTGATTGTTGGGAATGTGTTGGGATTTGAGAGCAACACAAGGTTAACGCAAACGTCAACAAAGGAGATTTCAGCATAACAGTATGCTTGATTTTTTTTTTTTATATGAATAGACTAACATATTTTGTCAATTGTGTTTTTTTTTCATGACATACAGAGTGATTTCAACTACCTCTTTTTTTTTTTAAGGAATTTTGGTTATCAAGTTTAGTGGTACAGATAAAGGATGGAGGGACATTTTGAGGATGTGAAATAGCTCAAGTGACACTTGTATGTTTGTGAGCGAGATGTTCAATTTTGCTGCCTCATCACCTCATTGATTTTGCTAATCGAAGGCGGAACAGCAACACATTGTACTCCCCTGGGTCTGACAAACAACCGGCTATTAAAAACCTGCTCGTGTGCTGGCTACAACTGAAGCTAAATTGTAATGATGAAGCTTTGCAGCCACTGCACATTCTTCCTTTTCTAGAAAAACAACAAAGTACTCTCGACAAACAAGTGATTCTGTGAGAAAATCAGGCACCTTCATCATCAAAGAATTCAGCGAGCGCTGTCTTAAAAACATAGACAGAAATAGTTGCTCAACAAATTGAATGAAAAACATCAAAGACGCAAGAGTCTTCGCCTAGCTTAGCCTGAGGGTTTTTGTAAATGCTGAAGACAATTTTGAGTCACCAGCAAAGACACACTATTCCTCAACAATAGATCTGAAAGTACACATTTTGTCATGTTTTCCAAGAACATCAAAAACAAATGAGTCGGCTAACTTAGCCTCAGTACGACTAGTTTTTACAAGTATGTTTTTAAATCAGATAAATTGTAAATTTTCTATCATTTACCTTTGTGTATGACTGCTTCTTTCGGATTAAGAGCATTATAGCTATTGAATTTTCCGCACTATAAGGTGCACTGGATTATAAGGCACACCCTCAATTAATGACATTTTAAAACTTTTTCCATATATATAAGGCGCACTGGATTATAAGGCGTACCCGCAATTAATGACATATTTTGAAACTTTTTCAATCACAATATAGTAATACTCAAAGTAATAACAATAATAACTCAAGTAACAACTCTCAATAGCATAATAACTCAATGTCAATATGACCAATCTTGTTCAACTGTAAACACACAAAAGAAACAGGTCAAGCTTACTTTATCAGTTCATTCCCCATCTACGAATTCTAATCTCAATATTGATCCATATATAAGGCACACCTGATTATAAGGCAACCATCAGGTTTTTAAAAATATTAAGGCTTTTAGGTACGCCTTATAGTGCGGAAAATCAGGGCTTCTCAAACATAGCTAGCCTAACTATTTTTGCTTGTAATTGTCTAAAAAGTAAACAGATTTTCAATCCTGCTGTGACAAAATCCCACGAGATAGTTTTTTGTTTGTTTTTAATGCTTTCGTTAATTTACTAGGCCATTGCTGCCACTTATTTGTCTATCAAATAAGACTAGTCTAGTGCCTCAATTTAGCCTGTTTTGATTGCGGTGAGCTTTCCCGATTTAATCATTTTAAACACAAACAACAAATTCGGATACCAAATTCACTTTTTCATAGCCAGGCCTTGCGATAAAATATGACTTATTCTCTAGCCGCACTCTGCCGGGTTTCTTCCTCTGTGCCCTTGAGTGAGGATGAGTCACAGTAATATGGGAGATTTAATGTGCCCAACAGGTGCTTTTGCCCCCGAGACCGGTATGCAGATGAGGCACCTGATTTACGATGGTGTATGCCTCACTTCACCAATGCACACTGCGGTTGTGGGGTTGCCATACGAAAGAAGAAGAAAGAAAGAGGGCGCATCAGTGTGAAAATAGGGGCCGGATGCTCATGTTCGGGAACTGCACCACCAACCCCCACTGAGAACACATTTCCTTGTTTCCGGGTACATCTTTGTGTGCCGCTCAAATCGCACCCCTGATGAGTTTCTTCACAGGAAGTCACGTTAAGTCAGACTTCAGTGCGTATAGACAGCCCCTCCTTATTACGGTTACGATCTAATCGCAAGGCATTTTGGGGATGAACGTGCCAACAAAATGTTGTTTTTTAAAGGAATATAGCCATTTAGAATCTGACTTTTCATTAAATGTATAACTTTTCCTTTCAGTCTTACTGGTATTGCTCTATGAACACAATTAAAAAAAAAAGGTGCATCACAGACTATGGTAGAGCTGGACAATAAAGTGAATTTATTTGTCATTTTATTAAACAGACAATTTGAGGATTTATTAACTAGTGAAATTGAGATTAAGTTGTTACTAAGACGTACTGACAATAGTTACTAACTACAGTACTTAATTGTGGCTTTCAAACAAGTTATGCACAAGCTATGATTTTATTTTTTTTTTTGCAAGTTTTCAAATCTTAAGATTAAGTTTAAACTCATTTAAAATTGACGTATGTTATTGTTGTGTGAACAATTTTCCCAGAGTGATGTTTTGAGTAATCAAGCCTTTAAATAAATGTTGGGTTTGTCACTTTGATTAAAAGCAATTAAAATCATAAATCGGCATAAGTTATTGTTGTCTGAAAAATTTTCACAGGATGTCTTTTCGAGTAATTAACCCTTTAAATGTTTGCTGGGTTTAGTCCTTTGATTAAATTTGATTTAAATCATACTCATCCGAAATGACTGAAATATATTGAGAGTAAAACCTCCTCATTGTTCTCTAGGCTGATGTGAGAAGATGTTTTACATATCAGGCACAGCTTCATAAAAATATGTATCCGTGGCAATTTGTGAGAACATAACAAAATTAAGCTTGAATGGTTCATTGCTATTCTTGGTGATCTGTTGTCTATTTCTGCCCTGTGATTGGTTGGCAACCAGTTCAGGGTGGATAGATGGTACTATCCGCTCCATAGTGAAAGTGAATGTTTATCATAGCTAGCTTTGATGGCTTTCCTGACATATTTGTGAACATTTTTTATCATGTACTGTGATCTATGAGTGTTAAGCATCAAAGACATGCATGAGACACATCCAATGAGTTAAATGCAACAAAGTCCATGTCTGGTGATTTTTTTTTTCTGGTGTATAAAACACATCAACTCATTTACTGTCTTTTGTGGAAGTTTTTCCATCGTTGCTGCAAAGTTTGGTGCCTCCAGTCGATTGCTAATAAATGAATGTTCAACTGTAGCAATAGCTGATTACTCAACCTCCTAATGAGTAGCCAAAAAAACACATACCCACACACAAAGCCGATCAGGATTAATGACTTTTAGACTTTTTTCCTAACAGGTTACATCGAGGAAGCATGCATCATCCCTTGCCCATCTGACTGCAAGCTGAGCGAGTGGTCCAACTGGTCGCGCTGCAGTAAGTCATGCGGCAGCGGCGTCAAAGTGCGTTCCAAGTGGCTTCGGGAGAAACCCTACAATGGAGGAAGGCCCTGTCCCAAGCTAGACCATGTAAACCAGGTGTGAAATCTTCTTAGAAATGCAATTGTTTTTCATGATTAGTGGGGACTGGAAAACCGCTACAAAAAGTGAATTCCACAACGTAGACTAGCCCCCCACCCTTATGGACATTTTTTGTACGTAAATAAATTGTATGAAATGTCTTTCGTAAACCCAAGCCCTCCCGATCTTTCTTTGCCATGCCCAGTGATCTCCTAACAGTAGTATGGTTAAACAGTCTCTTTTTGGGAAACTTTTTTTTTTCCCAACACATTGCATCGTGTATCAGTGAATGATGAGCACAGCTCACTAACTCTCAAATTTCCCCGCAGCACAGAGCACTACCGCTACCACTACCCCTCCCCCCACCCATTCCCACATTGCAACTGTTCTTAAAGGGCCAACCAACTGTGTTGTCACATGTAAATCTCCGTAGAGCTCGTGGTTTAGTTGAAAGCACCTTCATTTGAACAAGATTGTGTGTTAGACCTGTTAGACTGCTTCAAACCTGGTTAGGGTTTTTCATTTGTGAAAGCTCCCACATTTGCATTAAAACTATTGCTAAAGACAACTTGCCTAATGCTATAATATAAAACGCTGCAACTAGGTTAGATTTTGCAATCATACCCAACCTTCAAACAACAGCTACTATACTCTCTAGCATGTTGTGGTTCAATGCAGTACAACAACGAAGGCGCGCTAATTATAAATTTCAACTTGCCTGTATAATGTAAAACTCCATTGAGGTAACATTGTTTTTCAAATGAATCCAAAAATAATGGCCTCGCCCCCCCCAATGAGCAGCGGAGTGCTTTTTATGACAGTGTGACGATGCGAGTGGTGCAGAGAGAGGAGTTGATTATTAATGAGTTACCAGCTGAAGCTTGCTGTTCTTATTGCAGCTCCTGCACATTTTTATGCTGAGTAGCGACTGTGCCGAAAGTGTCCACCTTTCACACTCTTAATGTTAATGCTAATGTTAATGTTTAAGGGCCACAATGTCACCCTAATGCTCTTCATCAACTTTGCACCATAACTTCCTATTGGTACTCCGGATACTCTTTATTCACTCCACTATCGATACATAAATGGCCTACTTGTCCACACAGCTACAGACTCACACATGCTTGCACATACACACAAAGATAAAAAAAATAATAGTAATCATGACATCCAGTATGTATTTATAAATGAAGATGTATGAATGCATTATTGAAGAGTTATGTATTTGTGTGATTGTATTTCGTTGTCTGGATGCGTGAGTTCTGATGTTATCCTTTGCCTTGTTAAATCAATGATGCCGTGTTCTGTGTGTAAACATTTTGTTGATTAATCCATGTCTCCTTTTAATCCTGCTCTACTGGACTTCTGGATGTTATCAACTGCTCTAGGCTCAGGTAACTACTACTCTATTGCCCTCATTTCCAACATAAAGCATGACTACTCGTTCTGCTTCTACCACCGTTTGTTTATTTCTAACTTCAAATGACGGTGCCAATCAAAAGGGTAATGATTAAACTGTGCTTGGGGTCCTCAGGTGTATGAGGTTGTGCCGTGTCAAAGTGACTGTAATCAGTACGTTTGGGTGGCCGAGCCTTGGAGTGTGTGGAAGGTCAGCAACGTGGACCTGAAGGAGAACTGTGGAGAAGGCGTGCAGACACGAAAAGTCCGGTAGGCATCACATACTGCACTTTGCATTTTCAGTTTAGTAGACACTCTTGGAAATATTTGATTAGTTTAACCTTTAACCCAGGTCAAAGTGCCCTTTTATAAAATTAAAAACTCTATTCACTCTTTCATTTTTAATTTTGTCTTTGTCTTTCTTATATATTTTTTAAACAACTAACTGACTGACCATCTTAGGTAAAGGTTCAACCATCGACTGTAATTAAGTGATCACCCAACTAACTAATTAACTAATAAACTAACCAGACAGAAAACAAACCAACCACCTGATCAACTTACTAACTAAACAACTATATGACCAATTAACCAAGTTCTCAACCAAACAATTGATCATCTAAACAGCAAGCCAAACAAACTAACCAAATGACTGAACTAATTGACCACTTTAAACATTGAACTCACTCACTAAACACTGCCAACCAATTAAAATAAAAAACGACTGACTACACTGATTAATCAACCTACAAACCAAGTGACTGACCAAACAATAAATAAGTGATCAAATAATCATCTAACTAATTAACCTAATTAACTAACTAACCAAACAATGTATTAGTTGTCTGCCAACTGACCATGTGAGAAACCAAATGAACTAACTAACTAACTAACTAACTAACTAACTAACTAACTAACTAACTAAACAGCACCAAACAAATAAACCTAACAAAATACCTGACTTCTCTGACGGGTCAACTAACAACTCACAAACTAAGCGTCTAACCAAAAGCGGTAAGTCAAACAACAATTAATCTAACCAGCTAACTAACAACTGAACATCTAACTTACCAACTAAATGCATTTACTTGCCTGAACAAAACCAAACTAAATAACCCACTAACCAGTCAATAAACTAGTTAAACAGCTTAAGAGAAAATAATCCAACTGACCAATTTACCAACTAACTACACCTACTCTTCCTGACAAAACTGACTGATGAACCAGCCAAACAAAATGCTGTCAGACAAACCACAGAGTAACTAAACAACTACTTACCATCTGACTAGACAACACCAGTCAATTAAAACCAGCAAAATAGCTGATGACCTTGACTGATGAAATAACTCCCCACAGGGCAAGCATCTGATCTAGTTAAAACGTTTTACAGAAACTCAAAAATAGACCAAACTTTCTAAATGACCATTTTACCCGCCAACCATCCACCGGTCAGCCTAATTATCAATTTAACGTTCTGGGGTCTCTTAATTGAGCTTTTGCTGCGGACAGGTGCATGCTCAACACCATCGACGGGCCTTCGGAGGCGGTAGAGGACTACCTGTGCGACCCTGAGGAGATGCCCCTGGGGGCTCGGGAGAGCCGTCTGCCCTGCCCCGAAGACTGCGTCCTCAACGACTGGGGTCCCTGGACCCGCTGCAGCCTGGTGAGGACACACAAGCTCTCATAATGTCACTAATATTTACTGGCAAGCTGTGTTGTGTTTGTCAAGAGTGACTTATTTTTTTAGAAGAGACGTGTGCACTGGGATGTTGCAGAAAAAGTGCTTGTACATCACGCATACACACACTTGATGGTGTATTCATCCGGGAGGCGAGATGATTGATGACACGCCGCACTCGACATTGCACGCACTACACAAAAACCCACATCAGTGTGTTAATGTAACCGCATTAATAACTACAGCGACCCCGAGTACAAGGTGTCTGCAGAGCCTCAAAAAGTCTTAACACTTAATCCTTAAATCCAAAGGAGCCGGTTATCAAAGTGGCCTCAAAAATGGTCTCAAAAAGACTTAAACGTGGCTAAAGTTGAGCGCAGATGTAAATGACTCATTTGATAGAAGAAAAAAAAAAATCATGTGATAATGCCCTGTAGGGGGTAGTAGTATACATAGTAGGCTAATCGGTTGATCCCGTTACAATAAGATAATAAAAAAAATAAAAATAAAAAAACAATCAAATCGATTGAATGACTCATCCAGTAAGCAACCAACTATTTAGCTTGGAAGCAGCGATTCATTAGCAGCAGTTTAGCTGACTTTATTTTACACAGATCACCCATTGGTTGACTTCTAGATTGCTGACTGGCTCATGGGTTTGCTATCATGCAGGGGCACGTTGTTGCTGTTACAAGCTAACTGACCAACCAACTAACTGTCCAAACTACCTCTAACAGAGCAATCAACTAAGTGACCAATTAACCAACCAAATGGCCAAATAGTTTGCCGGACAGTCAACCAACCAAGCAATCAACCATCACATCAACAAACCAATTAATCAACTTACCAACCGACTGGCCAACTATTTAATAATAACTGAAACCAATCTAAGCAATCAACTGACTAACTGACCGAGTGACAGACCGACCCACCAACCAACTAACCTATCAGCCACCAAACCTACTAACAAGTCACTAACCAACTAACTAACTTGGCTTATGAGTTTGCTGTCACACAGGAACGGTTTGTTGCTGCTACCAAATAACTGTCCAAGCAACTAATTGTCCAATCTAACTAAGTAAGCAAATGGCCAACCAACCTACCAACTACATTAACTAACTTAATTGATCAACTCATTAACTAATGGCCAATTAATCAAATAATCAATCAACTAACTTACGAACCAACTTGGATTGTCTTGTGAGTTTGCTGTCATGCAGGGGCAGTCTGTTGCTGCTACAAGCTGAGTGACCAAACAACTAACTGTCCAAATTACGTTCAACAAACAATTGACTTACCAACTAAATTTCCAACTAGCTTGCCAACAAACTACCACATTAACTCACCAATCGATCAACTCACTGACTGACTGACCAACCTACTGTCCAACTAATCAGATAATTAACCAACTAACCCACTACGGACGTAACCAACCAGACACATGATCAACCAACTTATTTTCATACCACCAACCGAAAACAAATCAAAGTGACCAATCAACTGACTGCCTGACACTAACCAACTAACATATTAGCCAACAAACTTTCTAAGAAGTAACTAACGAACTAACTAACCAACCAGCCATTATTACAAAGCCAAGAAGTCAATGTTTAGTGGCTAAGACAAAAAGGTTATGTAAGATTTAGGTAACGTTTGAGTCATTCAATGTGTTTTTGCACGGCTGAAGATAAAGGGATAAGGGAAACTTCTGCTTCCTTCCCCAGACTTGTGTTGTAACGCTCTGAATCAATGTGAATCTTGCACTCCAATACCATCATCACCCTTGAAACTTTTCAAGCATTTTGGCTCTCATCTCTTCCACTCCTCGTTCCGTAAGTGTCCTTGTAGGATATGGGAACGTTTCCCAGGAGGAGGCAACGCTCCGAGTCGTTAACGCACTTCCCCAATTCTCGGTGCCTAATTGGACCGCGGGGCTCTTGAGTCAAGAGCAGAAGAAAAAAATCATAAGAAAAAAAAAGTGTATGATCTTCATATTTTGATGAAGAAACATTCCCCGAAAGAAACTGATGCGGGAAGGGAGCCAGAGTGTGGCGACAGGTTCACCCAGGAAAGAAATCTGAAGAAGAGAGGATGGGTAATGATAAAATAGCAGCATGGTGACTTAGCTGGCGCGTCAATAAGTTAGTTGATTCAGTAAGTTAGTTAGGCAGTCGGTCAGGAGTAGCGACGTGACGTTCGTGAACGAACCGAGTCTCATGAATGGTATATTTGCTTGGTTCTTGAAAAATGTGTGAATGTTTATTTGATGACTTTTCCATGTCAAAACTAAGCAAAGTTTGGCACAGTTGCTAACATGCCTATTTGCTAACTTGTTTTGACATAAATTCAGCCCAGGTCACACTTAAATAATCAAAGCATGACACCAATGGGTGAGTAACAGCAGTGTTTATTCTATGATGAAAACATTGACCTTTCAAAATATACAAAACAAAAATAGCTGACAGTCAGTCTTTTGAACGGCTCTTTTAAGTGAATGAACAGCTCCTTTTTAAAGCGTCAAAAGTCCCATCAAGAGTCAGTAGATTGTCGACCAGTCGATCCGTTGATTAATTGGTCAATCTGTTGATTCATTAATTGATATTGTGGCGAGGCGAAGAAACCACACGTTGCTGTGCTAGTGTAGATCTTTACTCTTCGCACAACAAAGTCCAAAATGCAAAGACAAAGCCAACAGGTTCAAAGCATCAAAGGTTCATAGCAACATGCCTACTGGATGAGAGACATGGTCCTAGTGCCCGCCTAATTTTAACATTTTAAAAAGTTACCTTCCATGTTTCTGAAAGCGTATAGAAACAAATATCTCTGTGGAGGTTTGTGGTGATGAGTGTCAAAAACAAAAATCAACCATGTTAACACTTGTGCAGTTTTTGTCCAAGTCTTTCAACTGAAATTTCACCAAGATGGTTCCACCATGTCAAGTTCAACATGGCACAACCACTTAGTTAGCACACTCCCAGGAGTGTGCCATCTCTTGTTTGACATACCGCCAGAATGACCTAAAAACGAGGACAAAAAGTACATGTCCGCTTCTTCTCTGCTTTCAGCCATGCACAAGAAGTAACGGTCGCGTTCGTGCGGCGTACACATTACGCTCGCCTAGCGCTGGAAGACTTTGTCCTGACACCACCGAAGAAGAACCCTGCAGCCTCAACCTCAATTGCTTCAACTACTTCTACAACATCACAGGTAACTATAGCTTTGTTAGCATAGCGATAGCTACCAACAACCGGCCATTTATTTGTTGACATAAATACACTGGAGCGGACAAATGACTGTTGCTTTTTGAGGGTTTCAAAAGACTATACGGATGGTAGAACAATCCATGCAGAACCTAATTTCATCTGGGTTATATTGCATTTTTTTTAGCATGCATCCAAAAACAAAACAATAAACAATACATGTTCTTCTTGTCAGATGTGTATATATGTATATGTACATACAGTATATACACTTGCCTTGAGAGGGTTCTACATGATCTCAATCAGCTGTACATACATTTTAGATTTTTCTAATATTATATATTTTTTAAAGATCTTTTGATCACAGCCATTAATTCACTTTGTTTCAGCTCTATTTCATTCATTCAGTTATTCCATAAAATGACACCTTTAACAGATACACACAGTTGCTTTATGTTCTTATTTTCAATTTCTCGGTCTCCTGTGCCCCTTAAATTCTAACAGCAACCCTTTGTGAATACATTTTTATCCAGGTGATATAGGAACAACCCACCACCACCACCACCACCACACACACACACACTCACGCATGTGCACACATTCACACAACACTACCATCCAAATATAATGGTTCATTCCAGCCAAGCGCATCATTGAATCAAAGCCACGGTGGAAAGCATCTGTGCTACACCTTCGCATCGAATGTTCTTATCCCTTTCAGTCCCCAGAGTAGCACACCTCACCTCCCACAAGGAACACACACACACACACGCACCACACTGCATGTGTTATTGTTGTGGTGTTCATCAATGAACTGGCTGTGGCTAAAAACAGACACGCTTGTTTTTGTCAGCTTGGAGTTGGTGGTGGCCTGCGTGAAGGGTTTTTTGGGTTTTGTTTTTGCACAAAGTGGCATGCATGTGAAACATTATAAAGCAGACATATTGTTTTATTTCTGAGAGAATTTGGGAGAAAAAATGTTGAGGCAGAACCACACAAGTGCATGAAACTCACTTTGCACCTACCATGTAGTTGGAAGCATTAAAATAATGTAAAAATGCAACAATTCATAGGATCATTTTTTTTAATATTGCATCTTATCTAGCCAAACCAAGGACTACGGGGAAAGTTGGGTTTGAGCTTTGAATTACTGTTATGTTAGATACAGATGGTTGGAAATCAGGCATCCTTGATCAAATGAATTTTACTGCTACTGCATCCAATCATCTAAAATGTATATTCTTCTACCGTATTTTCCGCACTATAAGGCGCACCTAAAAGACTTAATTTTTTTAAAAAGCTGATGGTGCACCTTATAATCAGGTGCGCCTTATGTATGGATCAATGTTGCGATTGGGATTCGTAGATGGGGAATGAACTGATAAAGTAAGCTTTACCTGTTTCTCTTGTGTGTTTACAGTTGAACAAGGTTTGGTATATTGACATTGAATTTTGTTTGGGGGTTTCATCTTAGAATGTTTTACTCATTCAAACCCAAAGACGTATATACTTTTTTTTTATTTTCTTGAGAGTACAGACATTCAATCACATGTACTTATTTATATATTTTTAGTTTTTCAGTTGTTTGGCTAATAGAAGTTTTAAAAATGGCTGGTACTAAATGAATTAAATAATCAATTATTGTAGGTAAATAAGTACTCAAGTAATCAATTAATTTAGACGATTAAGTGCTAAAGTAATCAATTATTTTAGTTTAAAGTATTTAATTGCCTTGATACTGCAGTACTAAGCGAATAGATTAGTTTTCATGCTAAAGTACTGAAGTAGCCTAAAGTAAACAATTACTTTAGGTAACTGAAGGACCTTAATTACTTGAGGTAATGAAGTACTAAAGTAAACAATTAATATGAGTGATTAAGTACTTAAGTAATCAATTATTTACATTATTCATATAGAATCATTATTTGCAATCATTACTTTAGTACTTTACTACTGATGTACTAAAGGAATCGGTTAGTTTTGGTACGGAATTAGCCAAAAGTAATCATTTACTCCAGGTACTGATGTAATTACTTTTGTACTTACTCACCTAAATGAATTGATTCCTTCTGCACTTAATTCACAAAGTACCAAGCCATCTAGACTGTTAAAAAAACGTAAAAATATGTCTTTGCGATTGAATGAGTTAAAAGATAGTTATCTTACGCTTTTTATTTTGTTGCACACTGTTGTCATGGCAACACGATTTTTGAGGGTCGTACATTCATGAAACTTTGCAGGCCAGTCGAAACCTTTCAAATTTTCAAAGGTTGCCTTACAGTATGTCCTAAAAGTACTCCAAGGTTGGCAGGGCTGCAAGTGCCCTTTATAGCTGCTCACAGCTGTCTTGTATGTTTTGATTTAATATTTTGTTCAGATTGGAGCACGTGTCAACTGAGTCCAAACGCCGTCTGCGGGCAGGGGATCAAGACGCGAATGCTGGACTGCGTTCGCAGCGATGGCAAATCGGTGGACATAAAGTTCTGCGAGGAGGTGAGTCGCCTTTGTCCCTCTCCTTATTTTATTTAATGACCGTGTGAAATATTGTGCAGTATTCACATGGGTGCCGTGTTGTTGCTGCAGGCCGGGGAATTGTGTTCATTTATAACGAGTCTTTGGTCCTTGTAATTGTAGCTTGCTGTGATGTTTGGGTTATTTACAAAGCTCACGATCTTATGCTCCTGCATATCATAAGACAGCTGCAAAGGCTACTGGGAGTTGTATTGCCATTGCATGGGGGTCGGAGTAAACCACCAAGGCGTGACTTCCGAATCTAACCACCGCTTTATGCTATCTTATTACGTTATATTTCATGTGGTGTGTGTGTGTGTGTGTGTGCGTGTGTGCGTGCATTCAGCTGAACCTGGAGAAAAAATGGCAAATGAACATCTCCTGCGTAGTGGAGTGCCCAGTGAACTGCCAGCTGTCCGAGTGGTCGACCTGGTCCGAGTGCTCGCAGACCTGCGGTCTCGATGGTAAGTTTCATCTGATGCTTTGATGCACCAAAATGATGAAAGTGTTGTACAATTGGTACATAAAACCTTAACAGTGACGCATTTATACCCCAGCTAGCAAGCACACAGCCATGACAGTCTTCATTTTCACTGTCGGAGTTATCAATAAAAAGAGACAGAATAAAAGGCTAAGAGCTTGAGTGAAAAGAAGGAGAGAGCACCAAGGTCTTCTGGTGTTCTCTGGTTCTCCTCCTTGTTATATTCCCAAGATTACAAAGTAAGCTGTTACAAGTTCCACAGTAATATCGCATAAAGAATAGTTTATATTTGTGTGTGTATTTGCCTGCTAATAGGTGTACAAACAATGTGTTTTATATATGCAGTTATTCCATCATTCACTCTGAAGTATTCAAGCTAACGTGGGGGAAATAAACTGGAAATGGAAATCCCCCCCCCCCCCCCCCCCCCCAAAAAAAAAAACACCCAAAAAGTTAGTTTGTTTGTTTTGTTTTTCTTCACAAAAAGACACCAATCCAGTCACTGGCAAAACCTACCAAAATATAAGATCCATTTATAAATGAAAGTCCTAGGGTTACAAAAAGTCAACCAGTCAAGCTTTGAAATTGGGAAATATTCAAAAATACAACCTTGAAATGAAAATCTAAATGAAAGCTCGACAGAGTTCATAAAAGCAGAACAAACAGATTCAAAGACATCTTTTTTTCCAGATTATTACTATTAATGCTCTGAATAACAACAAAACAAGAACATACTGAAAACAACAAAGATCGCATTCCTACGAAACTATGATTTATTATCCATTCTATTTATTATTTGTATTTATTTTGCTATACCCCTGCAGTACAATGAAAACATGCATTTTATTCTCTACTTTGTTCAGAAAAAATGGCCACTCATGTAGTCCTGTAATGAGTAAAAGAAACAGGAAGTAGAAACCTACCAAAATAAATGATCCATGTCAAACTCTTTTCAAAACATTGGACAGTCTTTGGCCATGACCAACAGGAAATAGAAACTAAAGAATAAAAGATCATAATTTTGCTGGCTTTTATATTTGGTAGATGATGTACTTCCTTTTTTTTCCCCCCTCATTGATGTTGACTTGATTACCCATTCAAATATGTGTGCCCAGATATGCATGTGTGTGTTTCTGTGGATTAAGTGTGTGTTTCTGTGGATCAAGTATGTGCGTGGGATGAAAAGTTCCACCGCTTGTCAAGGTGTGTGCACATGAGATGGAAACGGGGTCGCTTTCAATCGTGCACTGTTATGTAATGAGTTCTATTTTTAAACTCGTGCTTGTCTCTCATGTGATCGATGCCCTGCATTCATTTGTTCAGAAAAAGTTTTCTGATTGATGAAGTGAAGTCATAAAAAAAAAAAACACCAGATGGCAGGAGCTCAACCGAATTATACAACATGCTCACAGTGACAAAATGAAGCTTTTTTGGATTTTTTTTTTCTTACAGTGAAGACAGAAGACTACACCGCAGTACACATAGATTCATTGTGACCGCTGATGTAATTTCATTGTGCGTGGTCTCCAGGCAAGATGTGGCGTCAGAGGTCTGTGGTCCAGGCCTCGCAGGGTGACGGTCGTCCATGTTCGTCGCCGATGGTGCAGTGGAAGCCGTGTCCGGTGAGGCCGTGCTACCGATGGCAGTACAGCGCCTGGTCAGAGTGCCGTGTGGAGGTCTGTACAATATTACACATCAGATTTTGCCATCTTATTTAGTGAGGGTACGTTTAGGTATAACTAAGTAGTGTTGTGAACTACTGCCAATATCACATCCAAATTATGATTCCAATATACCATATTGTATTTTTATTTTTTGGGTGAATTTTTGAAAAAAAAACGAGATTAATTGATCCCTGATTTTAGTGGTTACATATATAATGGCTGTCCAATTAAAGCACATGATGCTTTATTTTAATAAAATAATGAAATTACCACAAGAGGCATTTCTATGTCATATCACGCAATATACGTAGTAGTTGCAGGAGCTCCTTTCCACCTTTTTGCTTCCTTCACAATTACAAGACTCTCGAGTGCTGTGCACATTCTGAAACAGGCGGCCTGACCTCAGCCTGACCTCAGCTGGCCGTCGACGTTCAGTGCCAGCTTAACATCGTCAATAGTAAAATAAGGGCATGCTACGTCTCTTTCACAGTTTCTTTTCCTTTTTCTACTCAGTGCGTCAAGGTCAGATGAAAAAAATTAACTGCAGACTCTCGTTTTTGGTCATAAACAAGCAAAATGGCGACGCATAACAAAAGTATGTATATGTATCTATATATTTTCAATGTTAGAGGCAAGCAAGTATATATAATCATTTGATGACTTGTAGATGACATGACATTACTTATTTGCCAATCGAATGAATGCTGTTCAAACACAGTTGTGTGGAGAAAATTAAAATGGTTTTGAACATGGGGGTTGAAATTTACAAAGAAAAACTTGACTTGTACTTGAAAAAGTATGGTAATATCTAACCTAACTAAATTCACTTATTATTGTCTAAAAAACATCCAGATTTTCAAACTTGAGTATACATAATGTCAATGTAATGTCAATGTAATGAGAGAAAAGGAAGAGTTTTACTTTTCAGACATTGTAAGTGTTCATGAGCGCTAATAGATTTGTTCTCCAGCTTTTTCAACACATTAAATTGGTTAATAGCGTATAAAAACCACTGACAACATGGAGACAAACCAATAATATCAATTTGTGAAAAAATGTGACAACAGCACCAATCTTCAACAATACATTGAGGTGAATATGCTTTAATCGTACCGTATATGATTTGTACTGCCATAATGGCTGTTGGAACTGATGTACCTTGTGATGAAAATGAGTTTGACACTCCTGCCTAAGGGGACATGAAAGCAAATAAAATGACGGTTGAAAAAAGACAACTGAACTGAAAATAATGCAATATTACAGTATGTTACACAATGAATTCCATACTCAATTTGCCTTGTTTCCAGTGCATAATGTCCATTAGGGAGATCTTTCTCATTGAGTCCCTCCTCTGTGTGCCGATTTTAAGAACGCCATAATTCAAGTCATTTTCTCTTTTCCCATCACGTTCAGGGACTCCGCAGCAAACGGCGTTTGCAGCAAAGAGCTGTTTTGGAGTTTTTATAGTTTGGGTCACTCTAATCATCTTCTCCCATGTGTAATTGCCTTCCATCATTGCTGTGTTTGTTTACACTCCGGCCGTTGGGCCAAACTGACCCAAATGTACATTATTAATATGAATGGTTAAACTACTGAGTTATCTAGCAAATCTGCTTTCTTCCTCGTTCCCGCAGGGGCTTCATTCATGGCTGAGTTTGATTTGTTTATTGGTCTTGTTTATGTGATTCAAAAGTGTGCCATTGCTCTAATCTGACTGACAGATCATTTGATGGATAGTGATCACAATCCTGACAGAACGTAGCGGCTAATTAGCTAGCATAGCTTTACTGATGCTTATTTAACGTCGCAGCCACATAAACATAACACATTTTTTATCTTAGCCCAAAAAATAAGGTGAAATATTAGAAAATCAGTTTGTTTTCAGACATATAACAAAAAAACAAAGTAACGGGTCACTTTTTTTATTTTTCCAATTGAGGTTGGGACTAATGAATGATGTATGGATTATCCAGTCTCACTGAGAAAAAAAAAAAAAGAAAACGCTTGATGACTGGCTGTAAATCAAATACATTGGTGTTATAAAGCAAAATGAGGAGCTGAGAGGAATGTGGGCTCAATGGCCCATTGAGGTGAGTTGTTCCTCTAAATTAATTTTATGGCAGGTCCAATTACCAAAACCTCTCCCTAATCCACACACTAGGGGGGGGAATTAACAGTTCATGTCCAGTATGGAATAATATATGAAGTCAATGTGAATTAACTTTTCATGTCCAGCATGGAATATTATGTTAAATCAATCTGGATTATCAAACTTGGTCACCATGCTCCACCCACATTCTATAATGACCACTACCAATGGGAAAATGAAGCTTCATGAAGCATTGTTGATATTGTTTTTGCTTACATTTTTTTGAGTCAGGGACCCTTATTTGGAAAGCAACTTTTCCAAATATCCCCATTGCAAATGTGTGCGGAAACAAAACAAATAAAATCATTTAATGAAATTAACACAAATATATAATTTTATTAATAACCCAAATTATTTCACAGACCCCCTGAAGTCAGGCCATGGACCCACATTTGAGAAACATTGCTTAAGGAGACACTTTGTTTAAAAATGCATTGAAAATGTATTGCATTTATATTACACCAGCCTTTATCTTTAACCCAATAGCAACATCCAACCCTAACATCCAAACTTTGTTTAAAGATGCATTTGAAATGTGCAACATGCAAACCAAGAGCACCATCTTGAGGAGTTAAAAAAAAGAAACGTACATTGGCCACTTTGAATGAAAATAGCAGACTTTCTGCAACTTGAACCATGCCTCCCCAATTTCACGTTGCTCAATGAGATTGTGTTTGGGACCTCGCTAAAATTTGCTTTAGAAACCAAAATTGCAGACTTGTGCGTTTTTAGAAATGTCTTCTTGGTCTTGGTGTTCTTTCAGAGCGTTGTGTGCGGGCACGGTACGCGCTACCGGAACCTCACCTGCTTCGTGTCGGACGGCAGCGGCGGCGAGCAGGACAGTGGCGGCCAAGTGGATGAGGAGCTGTGCGGGGGTCTTGAGTTGTCCGTGGATGGTGACAAACGCATCCGGCTGAAGGAAGCTTGTATGCTTCCTTGTCCCGGTGAGGACACATTACGTGTCGCACTCTCTAATAGCCAGCCAAACCTCTTTAATGCTCTTTAATGTTAAAAATTTCAGACCCCTACATTAGGCAAAAACACCACCTATTTTGTCCATATGGTGCTGCCATAACCAACGAAAATTGAAAGCTTTTAAGTCTTGCTTGAAAGGGACTGTGCAATGATTTAGACGGTTTTCCATTAAAAAGGAATAAATTAAATGATTGTAAATTTGAAAACTTGCAAATAAATGTGTTCTTAATGACCAACAGTATGTTTTAAATATAATCATAGGTCTAGTTATCATTAAAGGATATCACATGGATGGTGGCACTTCTTCGGAGGCGGCAATGTTTGTTATAGCTACGGACAATGGTAAATGCTGCACCTGCAGCACTTCCCGCTGTCCGTAAAAACGGTCTAAATCTTACACACTATCCCTTTAAATTACAAACCATAGATCAAATTAAACTCAATGTCAAGGCAGCACTGTAAATATCAAAAACAGAGACACTGATCATTTTGCTATGGTCTTTTAATTTCTCCCATAGCTGTAGATAAACCCAAACAGTATTGGGTTTATTTTCTTGTGAGCTGTTGGCATCCTGATGACAGGCGCCTGTCTTCATGTGTCAGCTTTTGAGGGATCTTTGCTCCCAAAAGCCTGACAGGACACCGCAGCGCAGCGCTGTTTAAATTTGTCATAGTTTCCGTTTTGAGCTGAACGTCCATCATCAGCGCCTCGGTTAAGACAAGAAGGTAGACCGAGGTGAACCCAATTTAAAACGGTGCTTGATAAAAGCCAGAGGAGTGTTAACATAGTGAGCTCACATTTAAATCTGTGTTGTTACTTTTTTTTTTGTCAGTGTCAGCACTCCCTGAAGGGAAATTAGTGCTAGCTCGCTCTGCCAGAAAGAGCAAACACAAAGCTGCTGCTTCGTTTCCAAAGTGTCTAATTTAACTCATCACAGATTGTTCAGCATTCTGGGGCGGAATAACGCGATCAGTTTCTTTCAAGAGGGGACACACAGAAAAACAGCAATGACAAAATTAGCTGATAAAAGATAAATATATGATTAATGCTATTAAAATAAAAAGTAACAGAATGTTTCTTTCATAGAGTAAAAGTTAAAGATGATGGATTTTCTCAAAGTTAACAGTCTTGACTAGCTTTAACCCTCTAATCTACAGCCCACGGGCCGGATGGAATTTGTTTCAAGTTTTTAGTAGATATTTACAAAATAAACACAAAAATAGGACATTTATGTGTAGAAACATATGTAAATTATACATATATAATATGAAGCGATCCATAAGAGTAATACATTCTAATCAATGAACCGGTCCATTAATGCTCTAGCACAAATATTATGCCGTTTGCCAAAACTCAACTACATTACCCATGATGCTTGCAGTATCAGGAAGTAACTCGATTGCTGATTTAATCAATGCTAATAACTCGCACTTAATCAAACAAATCAAGCGATTGAAGCGTGTGGCATACACACAAACAAAATTACTTAATACCAAAGTATACCCGCACATCATTCAGGCACTTTTGGTGCGTTGGGCACGATTATAGCAACGTTTATCGCAAACAAAAAAGCGCCTATCAGTAAACAGCTGCTTCATAGAATGCAAATCTAAACAATACAGTTAAAACAGGCAACTTATACCCCACACAAAGAAAAGAAAAAGCAAAAGCACTTTACTAGTTGTTAGCACACCGGGTCAAGACAAACACAACGACATGAGTCGCCAGCTTAGAAGGCATCGACTTTTCAAACCACTGTCACGTGTCTTCATGCTGATGTGACATTTAAACGGACTGCTTCGCTAAGCTGCACCGTTCCTGTCACTGAATTCTCAGAAAACACAAACTGAGCCTGGCCCTTTAAGAAAACATGCATCGTGGGGAGTAGGTGGGGGCCTATTCGATTGAGCTGATCACCATAGATGGACTGTGTGTTGTAAAAGAAAATCAAGTTTATGCCCAAAAAGAGACACACACGGCTGGGTGATCAGTGAGCATATGAAAAAACCGTATGCAATGTTTTATTAAGCACATTTCATACACTTTATTTATGTACGGAAAATGTCCGTCATGGGGTTTTTCATGTCCTCATTAACCACGATAAAAGCACATGTACACAAACTCAAACATACACAGGCATGCAACACCTAAACAAAAGCACTAACAACACACACACATACTGTACAGTAATCCTTCGTTTATCGCGGGGGTTACGTTCCAAAAATAACACGCGCAAAGTGAAATCCGTGAAGTAGCCAGCTTTATTTTTTTTTAATTATTTTACAATCCAATACTAAACTATAGAATGAAACCAAAAATCAAAACCTGTTTTAAAGCCCCAAATTTATTTAAAACAATCATTATAACATAGTAACACAAAGTTGGAAACATTGTCACTCACGTATTTCACAGTCCCAGCTATGTCTCTTGGTCCTGGACCTGCACGTTTTTATGAGTAATTGTTTAAACTCTTTCTTTTTCTGAGCAATAAGATTTTTATAAACTGATATGCCCGGACATCGAATTAAAGTGAAGCCTCTTATATTATAACAATACACTTGAAATTTCAATTTATTACAAAAGAAATCTAGGTAAACGTCAGATTTCCAAAGCTGCTCATCTCTCCGTTGCTGTCTGTGTCTACATAGTGTGCGCGTTTGCTCTCGGCACGCCTACGAGTCACGTGATCGGCTCCCAGAGACCAAGCTGTCAATCATTGTGCTTACTAGCGCTTACGTTCGCGCACGGCAGTTAGAGGAGAGACACAGGAGACGAAATCAAGCTTTTTATTTGCTTTTTGTAATAAATTGACAAGTGAAAAAACAATACAGTACAGGGTCGATGTTTTATTTCGAGACAACGGTGAAGCCCCTGAGCCATTCAGAATTCAGAGCACAATGCGCTGTTAAAAAAAAAAAAATATCCACACTGTAAAAAATCCGTGAAGCAGCGAACCCGTGAAAGATGAGCCGTGATACAGCGAGGGATCACTGTATACACATACTGCACACATGCACACAAACAACAGAGAACACTGTATTGCAGTTTTTTTTCTTCAGGTAGGGTTAGTTTGAGACAATTGCTAACTTTTGTACTAGTTCTAGTCTGCACTCAAGCAGCATTCACGACCAGCCGAAGCATCTGAAAGAAAGTAGAGACCAACTGGAGTGTCTCAGCGGGAATCTTTTCGTCTCCTTAAGATATAGAGGTGAGAAGCGTGTCTGCCGGCTGGCAGCCGGCGAGACGCATCAGATGGAAGGAAGTTCAGCTGCGTGGCAATACCCAAACACAGTCACACACACACCTGTGCACTCTTGACCCCTGCTCCACTTTCCTTTTCCCCTCTTCGTTATTTGACGAGTTGCACTTGTCAGCTGTCGTCAAATCCGACCTGCGCAGCATCCATATTCCTTTCTACCTCCTCCTCAAATGAAAAGCTAAGGATTCCAGACACGTCTCACCTCATTCATCCATTTCCCACGCAGCTCACCTCTGATGATCTCGGCTGTTAGCAAAGCGACGGGGTACAGGAAATGAATAGAAGTGCGGCCGTGTGGCTGGAGGCCGACCAGACATTGCAACGGTCATCCTCAATTATCCGCCAAAGATTGGAGCTAATTGATTCTGTCCGCTCCTTTTTTTCTCAAGCCGCGAGTCGAGGCCGCCGAGAATTGAAACACGTAATTAACCTTTAAAGCGGTTAAAAGGGTGTGAAGAAAAACAGCAGCCAGTTAGGACAAGTAATCTTGCAGTAACGATGTTTGCCTTGCGGTGGGTGGAGAATTTACACATCAAAGCCAAAACAACAGGTCAAAGGAGATAACAATCATAATTGGACTACTTTCCTATGGATTTTTCTTCTCTCACAAAATAATAATTCATCATTATTAATATTCATCTTTCCGTTCAACGTTCTCTATTAAAAAAACATAAGATAGAAGCATTTGATGAAAGTTAGCCTTGCTACTGCGTAGAATGATTGACGTGTAGCGTTCCTAAAGAGCGACGACAGTGACTGAAATAAAATGTAAACGAAAAAAGATTTATGTACACAGTATCGGGCCGTTTGGAGCACCTTAAGAAAAATCCACTTAGGTCACAGTAGTTGTGAAGACAAGCACTCAACACAGGGAATCATTAACTGAATTAAAAATGTAATTCAAACCAAAATATGTTTGTATTCTCTGCTGTATCCTCTTCGATTTGATTCTAGTTTCTCAGTCAGTTTTATAACGCGAACGATACTTGGCTTGGAATAACTTTCAGTTCACAGCTATTCAGTAGTTAATGCCTTGAATTACGAGACCTTGTAATGACCTTTTTAGACCATGTGAATTCAAAGATGTTTCCAAATTTTTGAATGGTACTACCCTGCTCGTGTTTAAAATGGATTTAACAGACCCAGAACAAATAGACCGGGTTTAACGGACCGAAAATTGTGTCCCCACGCAAGACTGGAGCAGGCTATCCGACACGCCGGCGTAGCGGCCATATTGGTAGTGGCACTGCTCCCATTAAAGGCAACGTATGAACACGTGGCCACCATGTTGGCAGGGTTGTCAGTTCCAGAAAAGGTCATAGGAAGCATCGATAAACAAACTGTAAAACCTATGAAACACTTGCAGGCGTATTTATTTTACGATATTTTCGTACTATGCTAGTCATTTTTAGGCCATGAAAAAGCTACTTCAATCTAATGACTGGCCATAACGCGTGACCTAACCATTCTATTATTCTATTAATCATTTGGTTAATATCCTAAATTTGGCTTTGTTAAAATTGCTGATGTGTAAAAAGGTAGGGATTAAAACGGAAACAAATTCGTCACATAGTATGAGACCATTCAAATGATTTCGAGCCAAATAATCACCAAGGCGATTGGCCTTTGTCTTGTCAGGAGAGTGCTACTTGATGGAATGGTCCGACTGGAGCTCCTGCGTCAGTATTTGCGCCAAAGAGGCCGGCGTGGACTTCGGCTCTGTGCGGGTGCGCTCACGAGCCGTGCTGGCTCAGGAGCCGGAGAACCTGCAACTATGTCCTGACCAGGCCTGGGAGTCCCAACCTTGCACAGGTAAAGTATATCATCCCCTTTTTGGACCCTAAAGGCATGGCTTCTTCCGTTGAGTTTATTTCTTCTATTAAAATCGAAAATGTGGAGAATGAGTGAAGAAAATTTACGTTTATTTCTAGACCGTATTGCCCAGCCCGACTTCCAAGTGTGTTTGCATGGCAATTAGAGATTTCATGGGGATTTAGCATTTTCCATTTTGTAAATCAAAGCTGGCTTTGGAAGCTGAATTTCGCAGAAATCAAAGGATCGATTTCGAGCCCTACGAGCCTCAGTTTCTGTAACGTGTTTAATACCAGCCTTTTGGTTTTTTTAAGTGCCTGTCCGCCAATTTTTAGCATTCTGACTGAGCATAGTTCGAGGGTTTTTTTCCTAGCTTTGTGATCAAACCAGAGCTGCCCAAATCTTTTTTTTTTTTTGCCCATTCACATAATAAAAAACATAGTTCACGTTGATTTACATTGTTTGGACGTAAACGTACGTCAATAGTGCCAAGTGTTAAAGAAGCCAAAATAAACTAAACAACTTTATGCCAATTCAAGAAACTTTGACAAAAAAAATAATAATAATTTTGCTGACATTTTGTTATATATGACAAATGTTGCCCGCGTTTACCGCAGCCCCTATAATAAATTAGCCGCTAGCTAGTAGCACTTAAATGCCTCGGAAACAACCGGATTACTTGTCAAACGCAGTCAAATAGACGTAAATCAAAACTGCGCATTTTGATGTGGATTATGGTTGCCGTTGGTACTGATCACTTTTGAAAACATCAGGCGCAGTCAAATATGTCTTCAGTAGGTCTGATGTCTTTTCGTTTCATTGAAAAAACAATATGGGTCTAAAATCTTACTGTTTAGCCTCTGTTATTTATTTTCATCCAAATGCAAAAATATTCAGTAGAAGCAGCCCTACACAGGAGCAATACAGGATGCACTTATGACTCTCAACTCACCTGTGTTGCGATATTTTTATTTTCTACTTATGAAAAAAACAATGGTAAAATATTGAGACATTCGACAAAGACAGTTTGTAAACACTGCGAAAAAAAAACGACCGCAGCTAACACAAGCCGCGTGCATCAGCTGCAGCTGAAAAATGTGCCTGTAACAAAAGTGATGTGTAATTTTGTTTCAGTTTGCTCAATAAAAGACAACTTAGTTTGCCAACATCTTGCCTCTTCTCGTTCTCGAGGACTCAATCTCGTGCGACGTCTCGTCTTGTGGGATTTGGGTCTCGTCCCAATCCTAATAGACACCCCTTGCAGTTTAAATGATGCTGCTGAAATCCTGTCAATAGTGACAGCGGGGTCACTATTGAGCCAATCCAAAATGGATGACAAATTTTGGAGGGGCCGTGGCTTCTTGCGACTCTTTTTTGCCAATCAAATTTCATTCGGCTAAATCAAAGTGGCTTTGTTGGCCGAATTTCCCACGAAGCGCAGGTTGGCTATCAAAGCCAAGCCGACTCAATTTCCAGGAGGACGCTTGCGATGTCGAGTGAGGTTGAAGTGGCGTGAGCTCCTTCAGATGAACGAGAGCCTTCTCGATGACGCGCAGAGATAGCCGAGCGTGTCTCTTCTTTGTTCAAGGTTAAATTGCTCATTTCCTCTGGCTGAGTCTGCAGAGACGCTGATACTGATATCATCTCTCAGCACCGCTGATAGACGCTCATTAAGCCGATGCTCTCGGTGAACATTAAGAACACACTCCGCTGCACTCTTTTGACATTTGGGCCATGACACATCCACGACTTCACAACTGCTCGCTGATCATTGGTCTTCATGGGATTTTTTTATTTTTTTTTTCCCCTGTAATTTTAGGAGGCGAATGTTTGGAGTACAAGTGGCTGAGCAGCTTTAGGCCCAACTCCTCACGACCGTTCATCTGGTGTCAGCGCTCTGATGGACTCAACGTCACTGGTAAGAACATTACAGTCACTTTGGAATAAACAGAGTATTAAGGAAGTGGAGTTTTTTTAAGCCGCAGTACACAACGTTTGCATTATGCCAGCAATTTTCAACTGAGGATCAAAAAACATACATGTTACATTGGAAATCCATGTTGAGGTTTTGTTTTACTACTTCTTGGATTTGTTTTGGGGTTTTTTACAAGTGGACAACATCCAAATTGTGATTATTTATTTTAATCCTGCATTTGGCTAAAGCTTGACTGCAAAGTGATTTTTAAAAAATTGCCAAAAATCAAGCTACACTGTTTGTTTTGAACATTAAACCTCCAAAGCTATTTTCATTTAGTTACATAAAATTTTGTAAATTCCTTATTTATTATAAGTACACACTCAAGTGGAGTAAGCCACGCCCCAAAATGTTGCCATCTTTGTTTAAAGGGAAATTGTCAGGGATACGGCAAGATTTTGTGTGATTGCTTCCAAATTGGAACTGTTTTTTAAACAGATTGACAAAATAAAAATGTGACTTTTTTTAATTTATTTTTTTGCCATTGCATGTGACCAAAGCAGCAGATGAAGTAACACAAAATAGCAAAAACACTCAAATCAAAATTTGTAATATCAAATATCAAAATAGCAAATTGGAACATTTTATTAAACATATAGAATAAGCTAAATTGCGATTATTTTTTTTTAAATCAGTGCATGTGGCCAAAGCTTTGCAGCAAAATTTGGTGACTCCCCCCCCCTTCTAAAAAATAAATAAATAAATAAATAAATACACCATGAACACAAATGAATCAATTCAAAAAAATCCTCCAAAGATTGTGTGTGATCACTTCCAAATTCGAACCATGTTTTTTGACAAATGGACAAAACTGAGTGCCATCCCCTCCCTAACAAAATTTGACAAAAAAACTCAATCTGACCAAGTTAGAGCCAGTTTGATCTTGCATCTTGAAATGTGTTATCATATCATTATTATGCTTGATTAGACGCTGCTGTTGTTTTTGCTCCCTTAGGGGGGTGCCTTCCGACCAACCCCGTAATGGACGACGGCCCGTGCCACCCGCCGTGCGTCCCCCCAACGTCTTACTGCAGCGAGGTCAGTCAACAGGAAGTAAAGAGTGTTAAACAGGAAGTCGCAGTCAAAACAAACAAACACAAAAAAATCGACACTCCTGTGCTACCCCCTACAGGCGGGCGTGTGCATGTGCGAGGAAGGCTACACGGAAGTGCTGTCGTCCAGCGGGCTACTTGACCAGTGCGCGCCCATCCCCGTCTTGGAGATCCCCACGGCCGGAGACAAGAAGGGGGACGTCAAAACCAGCCGCGCCGTCAACCCCACCCTGACAGCCACCACGCAGCCTGGACGCTCGGGACGCACCTGGTACCTGCAACCCTACGGACCAGGTCACTAATGGCTTTTATTTGTCGCGCTCTCTCTCTCTCTCTCTCTCTCTCTCTCTCTCTCTCTCTCTCTCTCTCTCTCTCTCTCTCTCTCTCTCTCTCTCTCTCTCTCTCTCTCTCTCTCTCTCTTATTAGGATTAAACTAATAAGAATAAATGGTATTCAATAATTTAATCAATGAAACTTTACAAGTTCCACCTTATTTGAAAAAAATGCTAAATTAAAAGATGCAAATCAAAATATATAGATAAACTAATTATTATATAAATATTTAAGCAATATTTCCGTTTTTTAAAATATGATTTTTCTATCAAACTAGATCGTTCCTGAAAGTGAATGTTGTAAATTATTTATATTTTAACTGTTCCAAAAAAATCTATTATTCCCATCTAAAAGCAAACAGACCAATAATTTCTTATCATGGGTAGTCATACACATATTTTTTAATCATATTGATTTTTTTTTTTTTTTAATATTTGGCTTAAGGAGGGTTGAAAAATGGTTGTACGAATAACTCAATTTAGCTTAATCACTTTAGTACCTAGTATAGCGCTTCAGTACTTTAGAAGCTAAAATACCTTGGTACCTATTAGTTATCGATTACCTAAATACCAAGAGTAATCATTGCTATAGGACTTAAGCACCTAATGTAATTGATGATTGTTTTTACTTACTCATTTTTACATCTGCTGACCAAAAATTATATGTAATATAAATGGTGTTGTTAGAATTCTGTGGATTTTTCCTCCCATTATGAAAAATTAGATTCTCTTAAGTAAAAAGTTAATGGGACACAAGTTCAAATCCACCTGGCTCTGGCCCTCCCTGTGTGGAGTTTGAATGTTCTCCCCGAGCCTGCGTGGGTTCTCTTCAGCCGCTCCGGCTTCCTCCCACACTCCAAAAACATGCATGGCAGGTGTATTGGACATACTAAATTGTCCTTAGGTGTCCTTGGGTGTGTGAATGATCGTCCGTTTCTTTGTGACCTGCGATTGGCTGGGAACCAGTTCAGGGTGTCCCCGCCTTTTACCCGAAGCCAGTTGGGATAGGCACCAGCAAGCCTGTGACCCTTGTGAGGATAAGCTTTTCTAGAAAATGGATCGATGGATAACAAGCCACTAATTATTCTCTTCTTCCTCCGCAGATGGTAAGTTGAAGATCTGGGTGTACGGCGTGGCGGCGGGAGCCTTCGTGCTGCTCATCTTCATCGTATCTATGATCTACCTGGCTTGGTGAGTCCTCCTTTTCCTCCTCACCCTCGTCCTCATCATCATCATCATCATCATCACCATGGTCCCCTCCTTCTCCACACACCCCTCATCTCTCTCACGGCGAGAGTAGCAGTTACTGTGCCAGGTTGCATAGCTCCCTGGCCTCTCAGGAGTGCCATGCCAACGGGGCGGCGGTGTGGACGGGACAACAAAACGCCCACGGGATGGTGTACACTTGTCCCGACTGCCAGGAGCTGGCTCAGAGCGGCGGTAGTTAAAAAAAAAAAAAAAAAAGAGGCATCACGTCCTCTCCCGCCCAAGAAAGCCCCATTCTCCCAGCATGCCTTCCTCAAGTGCCTGCAGCCCCTCCCCTCAAGCCGTCTGCCTGATAAACCAGTGGGCTCCCTGGAGCAGGTGAGGCCCGATCGCATGTAGACCAGTGGAAAAGTAAGGAAACTTTATTCACCATTTACTCGTTCAATCCCAAAGACGGATTTTTACCCTCTCTCGTCTAGACATTCAATCCCATGTAAGTAATAATTTTTTTTCATTTTTAATTGTTGTCAGCTTCAAAATGGCTGGTGCCATATGAATTAAGTATTAAAGTAGTGTTTGAATTTAGGAAATAGGTTTTACCTTGTCACCCGAACAAATTTCAGCATGTTCATTTAATCTCCCTTAAAGTGGTCATATATGTAAACTAGAATATGTGCAATTCCTGAAGAAATTGTGTGTGAAGGTGAAAACGCTTCAGGGAGAGGCGTGGAATGATGTGGAATGTTTGAATGGCTTGAATCTGTGAAATATAAATAACTGATGAACAAAGTAACTGTTTGATTACAAAAGTGATTGATTTCTTTAGCTTGTCATTATGTAAAGTAATTAATTATTCTGGTACTAAATTACTTAAAGTCATCAATTACTTGGTTCATAAAGTACAAGTCATTTTTAGACCCTCATTTAGCCAAACTTTTTTTTTTTTTTTGGGGGGGGGATATATATATATATATATATATATATATATATATATATATATATATATATATATATATATATATATATATATATATATATATATATATATATATATATATGGGGTTGAATGTCAAGTCTCATGAAAAAAATATAAAAATACTTCTTTGGGATTTGATGAGTGAATTGAATTGAATAACTTAAAAAAGTACAGTTAGAAAACTAAAACACTAAACTAAAACACACTGGAGCTGCCAATGGCTGCAATTCACATCAAATCATTCAACAAAGAGTTAACTGCCTAGCAGATCTTCACTAGTGATGGGGAAATGAAGCATCATGAACCACTTGTGATTTTTTTTTCTCCTCTAGATGGTGAAAAAAGATAAATAGAAAGTAAAAGAAAGAGGCTTCGTTTTTCCATCATTAATCTACGCTCTCATTCTGACCCCCACATCACTCAGGTCTCGCCATTTACATTATTTTAAGACTGCAGGGTTTAATGCTCTAGTCCCTCTTTTTTTTTTCTTGTGATTTTTTTTCAATCGTTCATATTTTCAAATAAAAGTACCACGCGATGTCTGTCATACCCGAGCTACAATATTTTCAATCTGTTACATTTAAGAAGGAAATTGAAAATGAGAAGAATTAAGTTTTTTTTAACAATGTCTGCCGTTGTTTTGGTTTTGTGTCTCAAGCACACTAAAGTCTCGGGATTCCGACGTAAAATGTGAGGATGGGGACCCCTGGTGGACACAAATGAATGTTCTGGATTGCTGATAAAGCTAAATATTCGTTCAGTATTTGACGTTAGCTTATACAGGTCACTGTTTTTGGATTGAAATAACAGATGCCACAAAATGCTAGACTCCATGCAACGCAGATGTAAAGCAATGAGATTCATTCGCTTTTCATTCATGTTCTGTAACTCCGAAACAATGCTTTTCTTAGTTCGCTGGATACAAAAGGTTGAGAGATAGATATTGCTTTGCTGCGCTCATGTGGCCGATTTATGGCATTGCACTCGTCTCCCGTCCACTTCATCGGCTGTATATTTCACTTACCAGAAGGGGGTAGTATTGTCATATTTGTGTGTTCAACGAATGACAGCAGTTCTCATTGCCCGCTTTATTGGTTAGAAGTCGTGGGATCTAAAAGTCTTACTTGCAACTTTTTGGGGCATGTCTCGAGGCCACCACCAAAAGTGTTTCTGTTTAAGACTTAATCCAGCAAAAATGTGTTGGATTTTTTTTTTTTTCAATTCTTATGACAAAAAAAATACCCAAATATATATTAAAAAAATATATACAAATTCATCATTTATCTCATCAGAAAATGTACATTTCTTATGGAAAAAAAAAGGTTTTTATTTGTATTTATATATTTTTTTATTTTATCAATAATGTATTTATTTAAGTATATTTATATTTGAAATAAACAAAAATAGACAGAAAGTCACAAATATACGTTTGATAAATATGAATTTATATTAAAATATCAAAATATCACTTAAAAAATAAGTACATTCTTTTACATTAGAATTGCAAATATGTTTGAAATCATATATAAAAATTGACAGACATTCAGATAAATATACATTTCACAAATGTGAATTCATGAGACAATATCAAAATATTACTCAAAAATAAATACCTTCTTTTTAATAAGAAATGTAAATATATTTGAAATAATATTTAAAAATAGACAGAAATTTACATAAATATACATTTGATAAACATGAATTTATAAGAAAAATAGCAAAATATTACAAAATACCACTTAAAATAAATACATTCTTTTGATAAGAAATGTATATGTAGCTGAAATCAAATACATTAAATAATTATATAAAAATATTAATATATACTGCTTTTCAATTTTAAAGAATAAAAAAACATACCATTAATACAACATATTAAACGTATCATAGAAATATGGATATAACATTTGTTTATTCAAGAATAATATAAAATAATTACAATAATTACAACAATAATAGTTATCAAAAGAACGCCAAATATTACAGAATCATTAAATTAATTTTAATTACCAACAAACTAGTTTTTGAATTACAATATTTATAATGATTATTACAATAATTATAATATAATAATTATAATGACGATAAACCGTCATTATAAATAAATAAATACAATTTGAACTTTAATTTTTAAAAAGAAACAAAATATTGGATCAATTTAATTTATTTAAAAAATCACTTTGCAAAACTATTTTGAATATACATAAATTCTCTTTTTTTTTTTAGAAATCTGCCACTTTGAGTTTGATATCACCGTTTTCTCTGTGATTCCATCAAAAAACCTACATAAAGATCAAAGTCCAAACAATCCAAGTAACAGTGTGCAATTGTACCTCATGTTGTGTCCACTGATGCATCTCATGAATAATAACTTAATAATGATCATATGTGTTTCCCGTGTGTGCCACCGGCAGCAAAAAGCCAAAGCGAGCGGAGCGAGTGAGGCAGCAGCAACAGAACAACCGCCTCAAACCTCTGACGCTGGCCTACGACGGCGACACGGACATGTAGTCGCAGCTGCGTGCCGGATGCTTTTTCTTTGGCTTTTTTGGGGGGGTCTTTTTTTACAGCATGAAGGCGAGACTGCAAATCCTCTTAGAGCACATCTCTCTTTTAAAAAAGTGCTCTCTCTCCACTCACTTTTTGTTCGCCTTCATGACCTCTGCGAGTGTTGAGTCAAATGCCTTTTTTTTTTTTTTTTTTGTCATCCCACCCAACCAAGACTTTGTTTTTTCTCACATCAACTTTCTTTCCGCTGAGCCGCCTCTGGAGGCTTTCTGAGATACATAGCATCCTCTGTTGCCAAAAAAAAAAAAAAAAAGATGAGGATGAAGGATGAAGGGGAGGAAAATCTCCATAAAAGGGTTTAGAATCCTTTCCTTCGCCAAATCCTCGCTCTGGACAAAAGAGGGACGCCACTCTCGCTCTCTCTCTTGCGCTTTTGTGGATGTTGTTGGATTGGGGCGGCTGTTGCCATGGAAACTGCGCCCTTCTCTGTCACTGTCTTGCCTCCACCCTGGCTGTGTTTCAGGCGCTAACGTGCACTATATTAGTGCAACACATGACCGTTGATGCCATTTAAGAAGAAGATTTGGGGGTGAAAGGTCAACGCAAGGATGTGGGGGTTCATTTGCGAAGGATCTTTAGGGCCACAGTGGGGGAGGGATAAACAGAGTGTTTACAGTGCATATGGCAGCACTTTTTCCACATTTTGTCATTTTACAATCTCATTCCAAATTCTATTAAATTAATCTCTTGCCTCTTTTTTGGGGTACATTTTTTTAATGTATTTAAAGTAGAAAACTAAGAAATCACACTTACATTCAATAAGTATTCACAGTCTTTGAAGCTGAAAATTGAGCTCATGTGTCTTTTTCCCCTGATAATTCTTAAGGTATTACTGCAGTTTAATTGGATTCCACCTGTGCTAAATGCAATTGATGGGACATGATTTGGAAATTAACACAGCTGTTCATATAGGTTTCCACAGTTGTCCTACATGCCAGAGCACATACGCCAAGCCTTGTCTTTAGACTTCTGAGACATTAATGTCTTGAGGAACAAATCTGAGGAGGGATACAGGAAAAGTTTTGCTTCTTCGAAGGTCCCAAAGAGCACAGTGGCTTCTATTATTCATAAATGGAAGACGTATGGAACCACTCCACTGACCGGCCGGCTAAACTGTGTGATGCAAATAGAAAAAACATCGTCAAGGAAGTGACCAAGACCTCCATGATCACTCTGTCAAAGCTCCAGTGTTTGTGTGTGGAGAGAAGGACAGCCATCTCTGCAGCAATCCATCAATCAGGGCCGAATGGTAAAGTGGCCAGACAAAAGTCATTCCTTGGTAAAGGGAACATGGCAGCCCATCTAGAATTTACCAAAGGCACCTGAATGACTCTCAGACCATGAGAAACACAATACTCGGGTCTGATTAGACAAAGATTGAGCACATTTGTGTCAATTCCAGGTTTCATCTTAGGAGGAAACCAGCCATCCCTTACAGTGAAGCATGGTGGTGGCAGCATCATGCTACGGGGCTGTTTTTCAGCAGTATTGACTGGCAGAGGAGTCAGGTTAGAAGGGAAAATGGATGGAGCAATATATAGAGGGATCAACAAAGCATTACGTAAAGGATGTGAATACTTATGTAAATGAGATTCCTTAGTTTTCTGTTTTTAATCAATTCAAAACAATGTCAAAAAACATTTGTCACATGGTTATAATGGGGTATTGTTGAATATTGTTGAAGTTTGAGGTAAGAGGTTAATATAGTTTGGAATGAGGCTGTAACATGACCGAATGTGGAAAAAGTGAAGCGCTAGATTACTTTCCATATGCACTATGTAAAATTCAATAATGAAGTAATAAGTAATTAAGTTGCATTTTAAAAATCTATATATTATACGACAACCTATAGGGACTGTTTGGCCACCTCTCAAAAATCCATCCATTCAAGACCCTTTTCTCTAACAACGTGACTAAAAAAAAAAAAAAACATATATTTAACAACAGTGTTTTATCTTTTAAATAAATAATGATTTTCTTTAAAAAATATCTATAGCTTATCCTCATGAACCGACAACTTTTTGCCTCAAAATACTAATGTATTCTCCAAATATGACTTTTTATCTGGAGAAAATCCATTTCTTTTGTTAGAAACGGTTACCTCTAAAATACAGGTTTATTCTCATTTATATTTACCCGTTTTTTCCAAAATAAAACAAGTTTATCCTCATCATACTTAAAAACACAAATTTCTTGAAAGATTCTATTTTTTTCTTTGCATTGTGGCCCTAATACTCCTTTGTAAATAATAGTAAAATATGTATAGATTTTGTTTTCAGTAGCAAAAAAAAAAAAAGAAAAAAGACTTTGTTGTAGAGGGTGTTTGGTGTAATCTTTCCTTCTGGCCAGATGAAACTTAAAAGGTCTAACACATCTTTCTCAATCTATATTCTCAAATACAGGAAGTCAGACTTGTTGTTGTTTTTATTTTAGCAGCCATTTTGGGGATCATTATGGCTATTTCCAACAGTTCTTTAAAGACAAATTTGAAAAGCTTCAAAAATTTTACTCAGCCACATGAAATTTGGTAGACATGTATATCTAACAAAAGCAGATCCAAAAAAAAAAAAAAGTGTCTAGAACCAATGTCTGAAAGAAAATCTTGGCTCTTTCAAGAGAACCGTTCATTCACGAACCGTTCACTAAAAAGAGCCGTTCAAAAAACTGGCTGTTGGGTTTATTTTTTATTTTTTTGTTTATTTTTTTAGTTAGAGACGTCATCTCAGTACATCATGTTTTATTCTTGAAATAAACACTGGTGTTAGTGATACATTGCTACTTTAACTCATTTAATCCCAAAGGCATAAAGTCCAAACATTCAATCCCAGGTACTTAATTATACGTTTTTCTTTTTTTTTCCAAGAGTTTAGCTAAAGGAGCATTTAAAAATGGATGATATTAAATGAAATGAGTCCTAAAGTAATCAATTACTCAATTACTGTAGTACATTTAGCACCTAAAGTAAGTAATCAGTTACTTGAGTACTTTAAGTCCCCAAAGTACAGTATTTCCCCAAATATGGGGCGCGCCTCAATGCAGCTCGAGTTACCCCAAGTTACGCGGCATCTGTGTTCTACCAAGTTTATGATCGTATGTTTATGCCGAAGACCACGATTAAAAAAACTAATTTCCGTGCTCTCTAACCACAATGCATACAGGTATTTTCAGTTTTTTTTAGAGTCCAGACATTTAATCTCAGATACATAAGTATCTGAAAATAAGTTAAATGCACGCGTTAAGTATCTGGGATTGAATGCCTGGACTATTAAAAAAATGTAATAATACGTCCCTAGCATTGAATGAGATAATCGAATCAGCTGGAGACATCATGACCTTTTACATGATCGACTCGGGCGGTGGTTCAGTCTGCTTGCCTCTTTAAATGAAAATTAACCACCTAGGCTAATACGAGCTTCTGTCAGCTGCAACAGGCCGCTTACAGCACACTGACTTCTGCCCTCTAGCTTGGCCCGTTACCACGGTGCTTCTCAAATAGTGGGGCGGGGCCCCTTGGGGGGCTTTTTTTTGGTCAAGTGTAATTGCAATAAAATAAGTATTTTCATCTTTTTTTTTTAAATTTCAGCCACTTTGATGCACTTGGTTATTTTTGTCAGTTTTAGACTAAGCTGTAACCCGTATAAACACTGTAAAAAATATTGAACAGTTGTTGAAAATTGATTTATATCGCTTTTTTCTTTTGTTGATGTTAAAAAGGGGTCCTTATTCAATTTTTATAGATAATAATCGAGTTTTCTCTTTCCTAGGGCGGGCTTGGCAACATATAATCCAGAAGCACTGCGTTACAGTAATTATTGTAAGAAAGAATTTGGCCGATGTAAAAATGCACATCTGTGTGTCAAAACTTGGTTTATGTGACTATTTTTAGTATCTAAAGGAATCAATAACTTTAGTATTTATCAAGTACTTCATTTTTTATTCATCAGCTGTTTTAGAGCCTCCTCGAGTGAAACACTTGAAATAAAAATGTCAAAAAAATCTTTAAGTATAACTAACTAGCTGGAATTTATTGTCTGGACAAACAAAACAAAAGAAAAATCAAAAAACACGTTTTTGGGATTGAATGAGTTCCTTTGAAATGGCTGAAAATGCAACAACTAAGCTCCTATATTTCCATTTCTTTTCCAACTTTTACTTTATCTGCCTTATTGATGATCACTTGCAGTTTTTCTACTTGAAAGGCTCCAACTAACATGCAGTCTCTTACACAGTGATCACGAATGAACACTCATATGTTTTTCATATAAGCTTTATTATTATTTATGAAGTTGGGGGAAAAAAAAGGCTGATGTGAAACATTGTTTACCCTTGTGGATTTATAAAAACAAGAAAAAAAGGCAACTTTTTTTTTATTTTCTTGTTTCTCGTGCAGAGGAAACTCATTGAAAGGTACGTGTACATTTATTTTGTATTACACAGAAAATGTTTAGTTTGAATATTGCAAAAGTGGCTGTATGATATTTTTTGCTGTCCTGATGCAAGTTATGTGATGGGAGGGAAAAACAAAAAATGAGCAAGAAAAACAAAACAAAACAAAAAAAAGAAACGCTCGTCCGTTTTTGTACAGGTTGTTTGTGTGTGCTGGAAGAAAATGCGATAATAAACGAGGACACGGTGACAACCCACGATGAGCGACCGATTTTTGTTTTCCTTCCATTTCATTGGTTCGTTTGCTGCTCGTTAAAGAAGGCAGAGCATATTTTTGCGCTAATTGAGTTGCGTGACGCTTTATGGCGCCCAGAGCTCCCTTTACCTTAGCACAGATGCTATCGCGCCACATTGGAGTGCGACGTGCTGCCATTTACGTGATTGATTTTGACCTTTCCTCTTATCTTTGCTCTTACTGCACTTTTTTGTGCGTGTTTGTGTATCGAAAAGGTTTCGTCTCGCAACCTGAATGACAAATTGAATGTATGACATCATCGCTTTCAAATGTCACCTGGGAATTATTATGCATACTTTTTTGAGTGTTACTTATAACAAAGATTGCCACTGTGTTTTTTTTTTTTTTTTTCAGATAAGATCGAAAGACAAGATATTGATTTACTTGTAGGAGCAGTATCGGAGAAGGACATAAAAAGGTCATGAGAGTGAAGCATTTTACATCAAAAACTGTATTTATATTATAGCACAGGTGTCAAACTCCGACCCGCCACATCATTTTTGACTGATTTGACTTCGTTTCTGGCTTGAATACCAAACTGGAGAGTTGTCTCCTTTTCTCTCCTCCCTTCACTCCTTACCTTCTCCCCTTCCTTCTTCCCCTTCTTTCATTCCTTCACATTTGTTCCTCCTTTATTCCTTCTTTCACATTTCTTTTTCCCTTTCTTTCCTTCCTTTACATACCTTCCTTCCTTTTTTCTCCTTTTCTCTTCCTTCACTGCTTCCTTCCCTCCCGCCTTCATTTCCTCTCTCCCTTCTTCAATTGTTCTCCTTTTCTTTCCTTCCCTTTCTTCCACCTGCCTTTCTACCCCTTCCTTCATTCCTTCATATTCCTTCCTTCCTTCCTTTTTTCTCCCCTTCCTTCCTTCTTCAATTGTTCTCCCTTTCCTTCCTCCCCTTCCACCTTCCTTTCTTCCTTCACATCACTTCCTTCCTTCCTTCTTCAATTGTTCCCCTTTCCTTCCTTCCCTTCTTCCACCTTCCTTTGTTCACCTTCCTTCCCTCTTTCTTTGTCGCTTTCCTTCATTCCTTCACATTTCTTCCTCCTTTATTCCTTTCTTCATTCCTTCACATGTCTTCTTCCTTTTCTTTTCTTCCTTTACATACCTTCCTTACATTTTTTCTCCTTTTCTCGTCCTTCGCTGCTTCCTTCCCCCTCATTGTTTCCTTTCCCCTCTCCCTTCTTAAATTGTTTTTCATTCCTTCATATTCTTCCTCATTTATTCCTTCCCCCTTTCTTCTTCGCTTTCCTTCATTCCTTCACATTTCTTCCTCCTTTATTCCTTTCTTTGTTCCTTCACATGTCTTCTTCCTTTTCTTTTGTTCCTTTACATACCTTCCTTACATTTTTCCTCCTTTTCTCATCCTTCGCTGCTTCCTTCCCCCTCCTTCCTTCCTTTCCCCTCTCCTTTCTTAAATTGTTCCTCATTCCTTCATATTCTTCCTCATTTATTTCTTCCCTTCCTTTTTTCTCTCCTTCCTTCCTTTTCCCTCCATCCTTCCTTTTTCCCTCCTTCCTTCCTTCTCTCCCTTCAATTGTTCTCCCTTTACTTCCTTCCCTTCTTCCTCCTTCCTTCCTTCCATCCATCCTTCACATTCCGTCCCTTTTTCTCTCTTCCCTTCCTTCCTTCCTTCCTTCACATCGCTTCCTCACCCTTTAAAGGAAGTGATTTTGTAAAAAATAAAAGTTTAGTAATTCTTTGCATGCGCCTGTAGGAGCTTTGGGGGCATTGAGGGAATGTAGCTATAAACACTCCTCCTTCTGCTGTTAGTAGCTAAAACAGACATGACGACCTCCGGAGGAGTGCCACCCCCCATATAATAGAATTTAATGATAACTAGACCTACGATTGTTTTAAAACATACTGTTGGTCTTTAAAAACACATTTATTTGCAAGTTTTTAAGAGTCTAATAATTCCTTCTATTTTTATAAAAAACGGTCTAAAACTTACACAATGTCACTTTAAGTCAGACCAGTCCAAAATCAGACAATGTATTTTATTTTCCCCAAATAAGTTGCAGTGCGACCGAGCACCACTTGAGGGCAGCCTGACGACATCTCAAGTTCTCAGAAGTCCCTCGTAACCCCCCACCCCACCAAGCCCACCAACTCCCATCCTGCATCCCTGCGTGCGGGTATAAAGCATCCCTTCCACACTGACGCTCGCATGTACAAACAGCGCAGCGTTGCCCCTGAACGCAACATACATTCTCCCCCCGACCAAAAAGACCTTGATCATCATCATCACTCTACGTCGGGACGCCCCCCACTCACTCTGGCCCTGCACTTTATTTCGAGTTGGGTCAGCAGGAGATTTTGGGGGGCCTTTTTTTTATCCCCATATCAAAGAGGACAACGGCTTGACTGAGGCCAGGCGAGATGCTCGGTGGTCCGAACATGCCAACCACATGGTGCTGCTGGGCTCTGCTGCTGTCAGTTATCTCTGTGGTGAGTAACTCCCATTCAATAACTCAGATTTCCCAGTTTCGTTTTATACCAGCTGCACAATGACAATAAATGCATTCTATTCTATCTTACTTGCTCACATTCATAATCATCTTTTGGCACCATTTTGCTTCAAACGGAGTCTCGCTGAGGTCCTTTTGGGTTAAGAGAACCAGAATCGACTTGAAATCATCAATGTGTTTTGATCCAATGTGTAATGTTCTCAAACCTCACTGCGATAACTTTGAAAAAAAATGCCTCCGCATTTAAACAGCCGAGAAAGAACTATCAAAATGAAGAACTGTGTTTGAGAAAATGATATTAACCAATTAGACTTGGAATCAGTTAAAGGACCAGTCCTTAGTTTCTCAAACGCTAGTGTTGGGCTAGCTTGCGTGAAAAAAAAACACTCAAACCAATGAAACTTGGATTTTCTTAATTATCAATAAAGTGCGAATGTGTAGCATTTTAGACACGAAACAATTGTTTTTGACACTTAAAATAGTGTGTAGTTTTGTTTTTTTTTCTCACAAGTAATGCTAAATTATCAGTGCTCATTAAATAGAGTTCAGAAAAAAACTGGCGTGTTTTGTTCTGAGGCTAACGGAATATAGATGTGATCAAATTTTAATCAAGGTAAAGCAGATTAATCGAGTATGACATTACAAATTTAATGTTTTCTAGAAGCTAACGCTAAGATATCTGATATAAAACAAAAGACTAAGTGGACTTTAAATAACTAGATTTTGACCATCACTGTCCAATGTTTTCTTAAACCAAATGCTGAAATAGCTGTGATAAGTTTTGTTTTTTTCTTGAGAAAAAAAATCAACTTGAATTAAAATCAGTCAGGCTAATGCTGAAACATCCAAGATATCTTAATTTTTAAATGCCGAATAATAAATTAAACTTCACATAATTTGGTTTTCTGACGCCATTAAAGGTCCAAATCTAATGCTAAGCTAGATGGGACATTTTTGTTTTTTTAATTGAAGACAAACAAATAAACTTCAAATCACAAATGCCGTGTTAGCACCAAAAGCTTTTAATTGAGGACAAAAACAATTGGAATTGAATTAATCATTTATTGGGATTCAATTTGTCTTTTTGTTTTTGTTTTTTTAAGTGCTAATGCTGAGACAGCTGTGATAGCTTTCATTTGAAATGATGAATAAAAAAAAACCAAACTTCAGCTAATGATGTTTTGGACACTAGAATACCTCCAATGTATCGTTATTTCTCGGCTAATGCTAAGCTAACTTTGCTTTTAAATGACATTAAGTCAAACGATGCCTCATATGAAACCATGTTTTTTTTTTATACATACTTACTGAAAGGTAAGATTGAAAATATGTGTAGTAAAATCTTTACAGGATAACTAAACCCTCAATAGAAGTCAATGGTGCATGTAAAATCTTTGACGGAATTTTTATATCAATTGTGAAAGTCTTAAAACCCGTAATGATCAACATAAACCTTTAACTGAATTTCTGCAATCTTAACAGGGTTCCTCCCCACCAAATGGGGAAGCGAATGTTTCAGTACACAAAAACCGGCCACAAACCTTCGTGAAATGCTTGCGCGATTCCTCAACACGAACCTCTAAAACCTTCGCAGAAGCCCTAAAATTCAACGTGATAGTATCTTGAAGTCATAAAGGAACTCCGTAAAATTTTAGTGGGTGACTGAAAGCTGGCCTAAACGTAAACCCTCAGAGAATGTCAGTAACCTTTAAAAGAAGTACTAAAATTTCTGTATAGAACTTCTGTAGAAGACTTGTGGTTTAAGTCCTTAACTCCTTAGTGACAAAACTTAACCTGCAGTCATATCCCTATTTTTAGTACAGCAAAAACGCTCCAACCATTCTTAATTAATTTTTAAATCCTAAACTATAACCAAACTACAGTGGAGGAACAAAAACCGATGAGACCCCAATCCCAAACATACTCAACAGTCATTACTGTAGTCATTAGTCACAGTTAGATTAATTATAAAATGTACTGAAATAGATCAAACAAATGTGTTTTGTTTTGGGGGGAACTTGCAAAAAAAAAAAAAAGTGTCAGTCTTGACGGTTTGTGACAAGCCAATTGCTTTAATCCGGTGTGAGCCGGTAACCCCGCCACCCCGCCATCCCGCCTGCTCTGATGAACGTGTCAACAAAGCAATCGGCGGGGAACAGCGGCCGTAAGCTGCGTTAAAAACTTCACTTAAAAAGCTCCCGCGGCGTTATCAGTGTTTAATTTGCATAGTGATGGAAAGAAGTCAATTACTATTAATTATTCTCTACAACTTCATTCCCATTATCCAATTGAATTTGCCGTCTTGAAAAGCATAAACTCAATTTCACAGCTGGCTAAACTCGCTAATCATTTAGCCCCCCCCCCAACCCCCAACCGAACATGCCGCCTCCCCCCCTTAATGCTACACATCGCCGCGAAGCAACTCATTGATTGCCGGATTCTAAACTCCTGAAGAACAAGTGGTAAACAGTCAGGGCCAGCCAGGCCAACTCTGCTGGCCTAAACGCTGCCGCAAGCATCCACCCACAATTCCAATTTCAATTTACCAAATTAAAAGAAACTTCATTTAGTCCCAACAGCCTATTTGCTAGTGTTCTTCTTGATTGCGTTGCATCTAATACATGTAGCGAAATTTTCGGACTATAATTTGCACTTTTTTTCTAATTTTGCCGGATCGGATTCATAGAACATATCAAATTCACTCCACGCCAGCCGATTGCAGTGCACGCGGAGACCAACAACCATTCACGCACCCAATCACACCTAAAGACAATTTAAGTACGTCCAATAGACCAGCCATGAGGTCCCTGAGAGATCCCAGGCTCGGGGAGAACATGCAAACTCCACATTCTCACAGTATTTTAGCCAATGGTTAGCACACTCCTGCTAGTGAGATAGCTAAGTGGTCGTGCCATGTTGTCACCATCTGGGTGAAATTTCAGCTCCTTAGCATCTCCTGTCAATGCTTTCCCTATGATGTGAAATGCAGTGGGCCCCCGGCTTACGCAGTTGGGGTCGTAACGCGAATTCGCCGTATGGTTGACAATTCGAATCTATGTTAATTAGCTAATGCATGTAAAATCCCATGGAAATACATCAATTGGTATTAAATAGTATCCTAAGTACTACATATATGTAATATACATGTATACAATGAAATAACATAAGTAAAAAATGTACAAGGGATTTATTTACCTTTAAGCAACTTGATGAGCTTGTTATGGCCATATTCCCTCATGAGGGTAGCCTAAGCTAGGCTAGCTTAGCCTTCTTCGTATTTCTTCGTATATCATCTTCTTACTTCTCTTTTCAACATCACAAGCAATCTTGGGACCCATGGCTAACCAATTCAAGTACTACAATGTTCAATGAATACCATAGTGAAAGCACTCTCAAAGGAGATCAAGTCTTTAGGCGGCCATCTTTGTGACCCTGTGCCCCGACCAATAGCAGACCAGCATTGTAGTGACGTAAGCGGTGACGCGTGTACAGACGTGTGAGTACAAACTGACTGCCATGTTGTATGTGTCATAAGGCGAAATAAATGGCGTAAAGGAGGGACAAAAAAAACGTTGTGTTCCACGTCAGGTGAAAAAAATGTAAGGCAGAGACGTCGTAAACAGGGGGTCCACTGTACCTTTTATTTAAAGGTCAAAGGATTGGACAAAATAGGGTTAATTAAGGTCTCAACTTTTATTTTTTAGCAGCCAAAAGGTTCACATGATAATCTCAGTGTATGAAATTCAGGGATTAGTATCAATGATTGCAAAGGTGCTATCATCTGACAAGCTAGCAAGCGCGCCCAGTGAAGCGGCTTCCAAATGAGTTCCTCGTCTCGAACGGCGTTTCACGAATGATTTATATAAATGGACATAACAAGCGATAAAAATGGAAAACACCATAATGTGACCCTCCAGCATGACATCGAACAGAAGCCAGACGCACGCACAGCCGTGTGGAAGATCAACACGGCCGTACGTTCATTGTATGTGACAGAGTTGCATCTCTTGAAGATGTCCAATTTCCTCAGATTTGAATGTGTTCCAATCTGAGATCATGTCCTTCACTGCTCTTGGAATTGACTTTCCAGTGGCCTGAAAGTTTTGGGTCAATAGATTTTTCCTAAGCTGCTGTTTTTGAAAGCTGAAATGTGTTTTTCCTCAAAACTTTCAACTGGGCAACATTCAAACTGCTTTAACTGTTCATTTTTTAGCTACCCCTTCTATTACATTTTTTTTCAGGGAATTAAGTCTGGAATTGGAATATATCAATATCTCAATTAAAATTTTTCGAAAACATGACCCGGCTAAGTCCGAGGTATGAAATGCACCGCCTGGCACTGCAAAGAAAACGGCTCATAAGACGTGTACATCACATGTTCTCGTGATCATCGCGTTTCCCCTACGGGAACCTCCCAAACGTCTTTGAAGCTAGTGTGGAAGAAGTCTGATTATGCGTTTTCTCCTGTGGCTACCTTAAAAAAGTGCAAGCAAGTTTGTTGGCCCTCTCCTTCAAACCGGTTCCTCTCTCGTATCACCAGTGTGAGGTCACACTGGTAATTGTGCCCCTGACTCCTTTGGAGATAAGGCACGTCCACCTGTGATTTCCTGACACTCTGATTTGTCATCATCTCTGATGCCCTCAGGTAGCGCTTTGATACAGCTCTACCCAAACACTTCGTGGGGGCCTGAAAGCTCCTACAAACTGAGTGAAACTCTGAAAATTTAGTAGAGCTTCTTAAACATTTGCAACCTTAATGGAAGCCTCTAAAACCCTTGTGGTTTTGGAGCGCCAAATACTTGGTCTGGATTCTAAAGCATTAGGTGTCATAAAGCCTGAATGGATGCCTGAAGAATCTCAGGACCTTTGTGGAAATCACCAACTTATAATAGTAGTTCTTAAAACGTTTCTGGAACTCGCCAAATCCTTAATGGAAGTCCTAAAATCTTTATGAAAGTCCATAAACTCTAAATCGATGCTGGTAAAAATCTTAATGGAACTTGTCAAAGTCATATTAAGAGTCCAAAAAGGTTTTTAGAAGTCTTAAAACCTCCTGAAATTTGGTAAAATCTTCCTTGAAGTACTAAAATCTCAATGGAAGTCCTTTAAATTCTTTCTGGAACTCTCCAAGCTTGCATTTGTAGAAACCCTAAAATACCCCTTAGCTTTGGAATACCACAAAGCCTTAGTGGTAGTCCTAAAGGTTTTTAAGGAGACCTAAAACTTATCCAGGGAGCAAAATCTTTCATGAAATTTCTTCATCTTTGCCGGGAAACTAAACTTTTTTGGAGCCCCTAAAACCCCTGTGGTATTCCCCAATGGGAATAAAGTGGGGGATCGAAATATTCGTGTATGTATGTATAAACATGTACTGCATATATATGTAAGTATTTATGTATATATATTGCATATGTTGCACAATATACATCTATCCTTCCAGTATATATCTATATACATATATATACTGTATTTATATGTATTTATCTTTATATGCATATACACTATGTATACATATGCATATATATACTAAAACACACACACACACACACACACACACATATATATATATATATATATATATATATATATATATATATATATATATATATATATATATAGTCAGTAATTTTTTCAGCATCCAGTGGCGTTTGCCTGCTATCTGCGCTTCATTCACACACATTTGGAATGGCACACAATTGCACTGCAGCATTGAGGCCAATGAAAAGTGACACACACACTCTGTCTTGTGCATCCCGGTGCTTCTATTCAAGATATTGCGTGCGTGTAGGGGTTCATATAGACCGTGGCAGCACTTGTTTATCTTAAAAGCGCGGCGGCATACATGTGTTATCTCCCGGCTCGGCAGAGTGTAGATAACGTTGAGTTTGTCCAACAAGCTACGAGGACTTTTGCCTGTGTGTGTGTGCGTGTGTGTGTGCGTGCGTTATCTGCTCTTGTCCCGCCCGCCCGGGATGCTGCCACACTACTGGAAAAACCTGGAATATTATTAAAGCAGCCTTAAATAGACTTTGTGGTGGTAAATGGGAGTGCGTTAAATGTAAATGCAAATGAAGTGTCCAAGCTTTGAGCAATAAAATGTTCCAATGGAGCGATAACGACACTTTTTATTGGAAGGGACATTGAGTTTTTTTTTTTTTTCTAAACAGCGTGTGAGAAATGCAATTAAAAAAAAAAAAAGAGAGGGAGAGCGAGGACTCAAAAGCGAAGCTAAACGCGGAATGGTTTACGATAAAACTAATGAACATCATTGCGCTCGGTCGCCGTCTGAACTGATGTTTAGTGATGCGCCACATGCTCTTTGTTTAATTATTAAAAAAAATATGATAATAATGCGTTTCAAAAACAACGGCGGCAGTTTAAACGTTATCCTTTTTTTGTAGATGTTTCAAATTGGACTTGAAGCATAACAATGTAATTGCAAATATTTGCATAGTTTAATAATTAATTTATAAGGCAATATTTGATTGATGGTTAGCAAAATGAAGTCACATATTGCCATAAAATTCATTTTTATGCATTCACTGCTGTTGATGGCGATGAACGTCAAAGATGTATTTTAATGAATTAAATGAATTAAAAGACTAAGTTGACTGATTCAAGTCAAATAATTTCAAGTGTACATGAATTCAAATGCAACTGAGTTGGTTAGCAAATAAAATTTGACGAAAATACTTGCATGAAGTAATATTTTTGTAATGAATTGTTTACGTAGTACTTAGTGGCAAAATCATATCACAAATTTGCCTAAATTTAACTACAACATCGGTCGAAAAAAAGACCAAATGCACGTATTTGACAATTTTAATGCAAAATTTACACACTGACCTTGAAAAAAATGCATAACTTTGGTAAAATATTAAGTTATTCTGTAAAATATTTAGATTTAGATTTGGATTGGCATAAAATGAGAAAAAATCTATTTGCATGATTTGGGGATTTTGAATTTAAAAAAATACCCAGTTAAAACAAGTAAAATAACAAAAGCAAAATAAATGTACAGCGTGAAAAATGCCCCCCAAAAATTCCCTCTTCATAGGACAATTACACTTGATTGACAAATTAAAAGTGTCAAAACGGAATACTTTCAACCAAATAAGTTGTGGTTTTGATCTTGGCTCTTCTATTTTTTTTTATGTTGCTTTGAAAAGGTGTGCATCAGCATCATGAATGCCTGCCACGGGGCGCTTTTCTTTCAGGTCGTTTGCGTGACAGATGATCGTTTGCGAGTCTCCTGGCGGATAACTGATGATGTTACCCGCTGTCACCATCAATATTATTTCTGCCACTCGTCTTTGTCGCTTTTGCCCGATAAAACAACTTTTTCCGGCCGTCACGTACACCCTCGCCACTCACAAAGGCTAACAAGACGCTTCAGGACCCCTTGCCATGAAATTCTTCGAATTATTCTCTAATCATCTGTTGGCAGCATAAAACACCCTTAATAAATTACTCGTTCAAGCCAAAGACATATTTTTACGTTTTTGTAGTCCAGACATTCAACAGCATAAACGACGGAAGCCTGGTTTTGCCAAAATTCTTCATATACTAGTAACAGTACTTAAGTAATCAATTACTTCTGATACAAAGTACTCAATTTCGGTTTGCATTACTAATTAACACTTTTCGTGCCAAGCTTTATCAGAAAAGGAAACCTCTGGAATTATTTAGCATTTTTACCCATCTTTCAAGTCCGACCTTTCAAGTCCGACAGAATATTTTGTGCTATGTCAATGTAAATTTGAGTGGTATCATATGAAAGATGGCTTTTCATTCCTTACTTTGAATTGCATGTAGGTAATAGCTGTGTTATAAGTGTGGAAATACTGCCATCCAATGGTCACAGTTATCACTACAGTGGTCAATTGGCTTATATTAAGTAAGCGTTAGTCAAGGGTGTCAGCCACCCTCAATTAAAAAAAAAATGTATTTGATGAGAAATGTATTATTGTTAAATATATATATATATATATATATATATATATATATATATATATATATATATATATATATATATATATATATATATATATATATATATATATATATACACAAGAGACATATTTCCTTGCCCTGCCCGAGTCTTCATTAGTATTATGGGATGTTGAAAGCCTCTACCTTCATAAGCTTGTGTAACTTTGGATATATATATATTTATATATCCTGAAAATGTGTGATACATCAGCTTCCGTGTACAATAAATTTCACTTCACATTTTCTTACTGCCCCCGCTGGCCAGGAGGAACCACTGCGGCATCATTAAAGCAAAGCAATCGATACCTCCCTAGGTCGTGCGGGCAAAGTCATCTCGGTGCGACTGCTGACCTTTAAACAGCACCACACAATCACCTTGAGGCGAACGCACACGTGTTCTAATCTCCCAATTGGGATTACAGGTTGGTGCTCTAATCCACCGCGCAATTGTGCCGCTAATCCTGTCAGGTGTGCTTCTACGCGCCAGCTAATTACGTGTCGCCCAGACACACAGGAAAGAAGAATTCGCAGGTGCGACAGCGTATCGGACAAAATCCCATCCCCATTTTTTTCTGCGGCACATTCTCCCACACAGCTTCTGAGTCCTCTTGGCTGCCATTTTGTGCGTATGTGTGCGTGTCAGAGAGTGTGTGTACGCGTGTTCATGTGTAAAGCAGCTTCCTGACATCCCTTCATGTGACGACAGCGCCTCTGTTGAGACTTAACCCACTTAGCTGAGAAGCTTCCGGAATCACTTTTATGACTTGGAATAGAAAACGACATCAAACTTTATTTGAAGCACAACTTTTCAACAGCGGTGGATGGTCGTGGCCAACAGATCCTGTCAGAAGCGCTGACCTTCGTACATTCTAAAATATTATTTGATCCCTGAAATTGTGCGCATTTAGTCTGAACACTTGATTGTGTCCATTTGGTCGTGTTTCTTCTAGATGTTTTTGTCCAATCGGATTTCATAGTCTGTGTTGTCAAATCAATATAATCTGCCCAGGTCCAATCAGTACCACTTTATGTAACTTTATGCTATATAATTAGGATTAATCACACTTCAAATTTTACTCAGAGGCTCAGCGTTCTTAATTTCAATAATTATCTTTATTAAGTGCTTATTTATAGGTGTAATACCACTTTTGACCACTAGATGCTGGCAAACCCGTGTAGTTTCGAGAGTTTTTAGAGAGAAAAAATGATAAAGAAGAACAAAGTCTTTCAGAAAAGTCTAGTGTGTCATTATTTTGCCACTTGCTGCCGACTGAAAACGACATCACGTGCGCTCAAGGCTGCAGGTAATGACCAATCACGGCTCACCTGTTGGTCATGTGACATTTACGATCCGAGTCATCATCGGTTGTTACGTGATCTTAAAGACACGTGTTATTTTGAATCAGGCAAATGAGTTTTTAAAGGTTTTAAGTGTACATGAAAAATAATTGATATAAAATTAAATCATTGAATCCCAAAGGCGTGTTTTTATGTTTTTTTTGTTTTTTGCCCAGGTTCTTTTTTGTCTTTTTTTTGGGGGGGGGCTAAAGGAGGAGTATTTAAAGTGTAAAGTAATTGATTACTTTGGGTAATCAAATATGAAAGTAATCAATTACTTTAGGTGCTTAAATACGATACTAACCATTATTTATGTACTAAAATACTAAATTAGTTGATTACGTCAGATACCAAGGGAATTACTTTTGATACCATTGCACTTCAATAATTGATTAGGCACTAAAGTAATTGATTAGTTGATTGATTAATCCCAGCCATTTTCAGGCCCTTCTTTAGCCAAACATTTGAAAATAAATTTGAAAAAAAATACATATAAATAAACAGTAGGGATTGAATGTCTAGAGTTATAAGATGGTACTGAATAAGTACAGTATACCCAAAATATTACGTTTTTACTGCTCAATAATGGCGAAATAAGTATGGCATCCTTTTAATCGCCTTAAATGCCAAGAAAATATGCTTTGCGAGTATTTCAATAGACTACACACGCGGATTTCACTTATTGCTGAGGTGGTCTTGAACATCATCCCTGCAAAGAAGAAAAACTGAATAAAAAAAACTTGCAAAAACTGTGCAAAGAAAATATGATCGAAATATATTATGACATATTGCCACCATACACTTTAATTCAAATATCTTCTTTCCTTTTAAAGAGGTTTGCACCTTGTTTGTTTGTTTTTCAGTACAAATGAACACGTTTACTTGTTAAGGCGGCGCAAAGTGTGTATGAACACACAAGTTGTCACTTTAATGTAAAAATGAAAGAGAGTCCACTTTCCAGCTGCTTGCTCGGCACTTTGTAAGACGCCACTTCGTTGAACTTGTCCATCCTTAAGGAGCTTTACGTCAACGCGTAATGGCAACCATAAATCCCGAGCGGGAAGTCGCGCCCGACGCCTACTGCGGAATATATCTTGGGATAATACATCACGGCGGCCAACGCGTGTTAGACAAAAGCCGCGCTTCATTAACGCCGTTTAACTGCGCCGCTGAGCCACAAAACATTCCAATTCATTCCTCATCTCACCTTGTCAGCGCAAATATTTTACTTTTAAAAAGTCCTGCGGTGAGTTCCTGTAGGGAGGGCGGGGGGAAAAAAAAAGATCTATGCACGTTTTTACCACGGCAATCGGCTCGTCCATCACCGTGTTCTCTTCAAAAACAACCGGAGGCCATCTTTCTCCGAAAGTCCGAGTGCACAAAGCCGCCGCGTCCTTCGCGGGGAAAGATCATTCACGACGCCTCACACAATGCGCTTCAACCGTGTGAAAGAAGACCTTATTTTCACTCTATTGATCTGCCCGGCGAAGATACAAAAAAAAAAAAAAAACGGCGAAGGCTACGCTCAGATGGATCTGCTGTCACGTAGCGGCGAGGGTCTCGTCGCATAGTTGGCGCCGTCATCTGCGGGATTGTTGCAGATGACTCATCCATCATCGGCTGCGGGGCCAGGGGTGCAAAAAGGCCCTCCGTCTTGATTTAGACGACACGCCAAAGACGTTTGGCGCTCGGCGGGCCTCGGTGGCGAACATCAGCGCTGTGTGGAGCGGCTGGTGATGGACGGCGCCGACGTGCGCTGACGGAGGAAGCTCCAAAGTCAAGCTGCTGTCACACTTGGGCTGAACGTGGAACCGCCGCGTGATCGCAAACGTATAACTGTGGACGATCACGTGGAACGATTCGCTGAAAAAATAACCTTGGGTCATCAGATGCCGTTCATTACCATGATTAGCATCTTTACAACAATTTTTGTTGAACTGAGTCTAGCTAGCGCCACGCTGGATGAGTGGTTAGCGCATCCGACTCACAGTGCAGCGGTCGCGGGTTCGATTCTGGCTACGACCCTTCCTTTGTGGAGTTTTCATGTGCTCCCCGTGCCTGTGTGGGTTTCATCCTATATGGGGTTTTCAGGACCGATACCGATTATTAACAGTAGGGGGAGGCGAGAACCGACATTCTTTTGCAGTAAAAGTGTAAAAATTGGCATTGAACTGAATAATGCAAATACTGAATGAACTTCAATGAAATGCCCCAAGCATGTTTATTGAACAACACAAATAGAAAACAATCGCTCAAACCTGGAAACGGAAATGCGTCATCTGCAAAACCGGAAGTACTTCAATCGGCAAACTGACAAATTGATACCTTAATATCGAAAATCATAGTTTGGAGACCTAAAATTGTCCTTAAAGAATTTCAGGCTCTAGATTTCTTGAGTGCTTTGAATTGTGTGTTGAATTGTTGAATTGACAAACGTACTTGTGTTTACTTGGATAACGACATTGAAAAGTGAGGTTCATTTTTGTTTTCCAGGTGCTGGGAGCTGACTCGAGATCAGCAAACGGCGATAAGTCCAAAATGAAGTCCTACTGGTCCGCTAACAGCAAAGCAGCTCAGACTTTGTCAGTCAGCCGCCTCCTGGCTCACACGTTGGACGGGAAGGACAACTTCACCTCGGTGGGCCTGGACTTCCACATGGAGGAGGACTTGGACTCTGACTCCAAGCAGTGGAGCTGGCTCGCCAACTCCTCCGTGTCCTCGGCCTCGGGGGGGCGCTCCCGAGCCAAGAGGAGACCTATCGTGAAGACGGGAAAGTTCAAGAAAATGTTTGGCTGGGGCGACTTCCACTCCAACATCAAGACGGTCAAGCTCAACCTGCTCATCACCGGCAAGATTGTGGACCACGGCAACGGTATGGAGCTCAGCCTTGGTTTTGCAATATATTTTGGGCAACATTTGTAAGAATGTTTGCAAGAATCCAGGCGCTTATGAATTTTAATGATATTTCAAATGTGTGGCTAAAAGTGTACCAAAAAATGGCTGATATAAGTAATTGATTTGTATTCTTAAGCACTATGGTAATAATTACTTTATGTACCACAGTAATCGATTACTTTTGGTATCAAAGTAATTATTTCAGGTACTGATCATTTAGGTATTAATGGTCGGTTGGCAAAAAGGGAGCGTCAGACCAACTGATTTTTGCCGGAATGTCTATCCCAACGAGTGACTCACAAAGACAACAAGGAACTGATAGCAACATTGACAACGACACTTAAGACGATGACCCGACAAGAACTGAAAGGAAACAGGATAGTAAATACGCTTAAAACTGACGAGACAACCAAGAATCACCTGGGTATGACGCAATAGGAGCAGGGAGCTGATTGGCAGACATTGGGAAGCAGGTTAACGATGACAGGTGGATGCAATCCCACTCACGAGACAGTGACACGAGGGGAACAAAAACATCAACTTAAAGGAATAGTGTGTAAGATCTCGACCGTTTTTCATTATGGACAGCAGGAGGTGCCGCATTTATGAATTGTCGTTGTTCCCAGGTACATTCAGCGTCTACTTCCGACACAACTCCACCGGGCAGGGCAACGTGTCGGTAGGACTGGTACCGCCCACCAAGGCGGTGGAGTTCCACGTCCACCAGCAGCAGAACCACCACCAGCACGAGCTGCGCGTCCAGCAGCAGCAGACGGCGGTGGAGAGCAAGGAGAACAAGCTGTTCAACTGCCGCGTGGAGTACGAGAAGGTGGAACGCGGCACTCGGAACTCGCTGTGCGCCCATGACCCGTCGCAGAGCTGCCCTCAGGACCAGACCCAGAGCCACGTCTCCTGGCTGTGCTCCAAACCCTTCAAAGTCATCTGCATCTTCATCACCTTCCACAGCACCGACTACAAGCTGGTGCAGAAGGTTTGTCCCGACTACAACTACCACAGCGACACGCCCTACACGCCCACCGGTTGACGGCGAGGAGGAAGAAGGAAGCGGACTCATCCTGGTCCCCGGACTGGCGGCCTGCGACGGGGCATTCAGGGAAGCTTGGACATCTCCCTCAAAGTTAATCATGTAAATACCCGGACGCCACTCAGACAGCGTTTATCTTTTTGTTGTGTTTCGGTTGTCATCATCCGTGGCTTTTTCCGGCTAAATCGCAGACGCCAATCAGAAGCTAACAATCAGTCGGCGGCGCTTGATAGGAAATTTTGATTTACAGTGATCACGGGAGTTACGCTGCGGACCGGCTTGTGATGATTGAAAGTTTGTGCAAAAGGGAGACCGTTTAAATAAGACAAAAAAATGTCCGGGTTCTCAGTCTTGCGCTTAAAAAAAAAAATTAGCACAGTGACATAACAAAAGAAAAGACTTTACTAATGAGAAGCACAGTGTGTTTGCTTCAAGTCATTTGTGATGCGTTTTTACAGAACCAGTCTTACGTCGCTTATATTAGTTTTGAGATATTGATGGAAATATGAATTTTCGACAGCCTCCTTAAGGTCTCGACTTTCATTTGCCAGCAGATCAAATTGTAATGGAAGATTTTGAAATGAACAGCTTGGTAGACAATGTGCACCATTGAAATTTGAATGTGCCGAAAATTTAAAGGCATTTTTCTCCAAAATAGGCATTTCCCCTTGACGACATTCAAATTGTTGTAAAGGGTTCGAGTTACCTCCATCTATCATTGTTTTAAAGGTAATTAAGTGTACAATTACAATATATCAATACTGTATGTTCGTTTTCCTTTTCTAAACCAGATTTTCTGAAAACACCACATTTATTTGTCTCCTCAGTTGAAATTTAAGTTAAAACTGACAAACAAAACACAATAAAATCTATATTTTATTTTTTTTAACCGAATGATATCATTGTAACTAACAACAGTCCACTAGCTTAATGCTAACATGTATTGCGAGATTCCATAGAGCGGCTAACTGAAATTAGCTTGGACGTTACAATACTGTTTTTGTCATATAAAGTATAATTGTAATAAAATAAGAATATATATATATATATATATATATATATATATATATATATATATATATATATATATATATATATATATATATATATATATATATATATATATATATATAGCGTTGTTGAGTGTGAGCTAAAAAAACAAATGAAACATATCCACTCGCCCCCAAAAAATAATGAGGATGAATAATTGGGGGAATTTAGCTGCCTTTTAAGCTGTTCATGTGGGAAATTATAAACATTTGAAAGCTCGCCATTTTTTTCTTATTTTCAGAGGTTCACTGTACCTAGTCTGTTTTGCCAGCTGTCACATCTAAAAATGTGTTTCTTGTGTGTCATGTGTTTAAAGGATCCCCTGATATCTGTGGGGTTTGACCAATCACATCCAGTGAATGAATAAAATGTACACAAACAAATATGCAGATTGTTTCCTGCCGTATTCCAGCTAAAATTGTACAGCTATCATCCAGAATGTGACAATTCTGCTGTGGAACATTGCAGGGAAAAAAATCAAGCAAAGAATAACATATGGGAATAAAAACCAAGCGAGACAACGCCCTCTCGACTATCTGTACGTATGGATTATGTTGAATTTTCTGCTCCTTTTTATGTGTTTGCCTTTACATAAAGGTTTCAAGCTAAAGAAGAAAATGGGTCCAAAGTGGTGCAGCTCAAAAGGTAAGCTTTTACACCTTTCTGTGCATTTTTTCTCCCAATTTTTCTTTTTTTTCCTAGAAATAATTCATGTGTTTGTAAAAACAGACTTTACCTTTTTTTTTTTTTTAACCCTAACCCTTTTCTTGTTAGATTACTATTTTTTTTCCTGGAAAAAAAATGTTGTTTTTTTTTTTTAAATACAAAATATATATACTTTTTTGGAGAAGTAATATTTCAATCATGTAAGTTTCTTTTTTTTACATGAATTGATTCCTCTAAACATGTTTGTTAGAAATTTGCTTTTATTTTCTTGAAAATACAGTACAGTATTTTTAAAATATGTTTCATTACATAAGTAATTTAAATATGACTTCAAAGACATTAAAGGTAAGGTTTTACAATCAAACACTAACATTGGGCATTTTTTCTACATTTTCCTTTTGTTTTTTTTAGAAAATGTGTTCTTTAGAAATAAATGCTCTGCTACTTTTTTTTAAAACATCTTTTTAGATTACTATTTTTGTCTGGAAACTCTCCAACTTTATTTTTTAGAAAAAAAAATTTTGCTTTTTCTGTAAAAATACTTCTTTTCTGGCAAAAAAAAAATATTTTTATGAAAGATATACAACTTTTGAGTAACAATTCAACATGTAATAATAACTTTTTCTTGAATAAAATCCAAGTTATTCTACAAAATGATACAAAATATGCCTTTTCTTTAATAAAAATTTGAAAATGTAAACATCAACTAACAACAACTTAACCATACATATCGGGGCTGTGCAGATCGATTCAAGTATCAATAGAATCGATACTAAGGTTGAAATTAGTATCATACCGCAAACAAGTTTGTATAAAAATGTTGTATAAAATACCATCCTGTTTTATGAACCTAAAGTCCTTGTCATCTGTTTTGTCGATATTGGCTCCAGTATTTACTTGGTATCGATCGATACCAAAATTTCAAATCTCGTATAGAGCTACTGCATATCTCCATAATTGTTTTTATGCCACCGGCAAAGGCAAGGAGCCGTTTTATATTAAACCGTTTTTTGCGGTAGCACAAGGAACTCGAGTGATGTGTAAAGAACCAGCAGGGGGTGCCGATGACACCTCCAGAATAGTCAGCATGCGATTGACTGCCTATTAAGCTTAATGGTTATTATACCTGAGTTATTACACTAATACTTGGCTCCACGCGAAGCTCTTGGAAGGAAATGAACTTGCTTATTTGCGGCCCGAGAACGTCAACTAGAAAACCAACATAGCCACTTCTCGCCATTTCCACCCATGTAACGTGGAGCGGTTCCTGAAGGACGAGGCAACACAAAAAGAAAGAATTTACGACGGCGAGGAACAAAGCTGGAAGCGGCCGGCTCGTAAATTGCCTGCATTTTTTCCCTCCCTTCAGCGATGGGAACGGGATGACGAATGTCCGCCGACTTTTATTTTCGCCGCTTTCTGTCTTCTCAGCGGAGCCTCGTTAACGCCAATATGGAACCCATGTGACGGTCGTTCCGCTACTAAATTATGTGCGAAACTTCATCTGCGGAGCTTTTTCAGCCAATTTTATTCACACAGTCCCACTTTATTGTTTAGCCATATTATTTTATTGACTTGTTTGGAATGCTAGCAGTCAGTACTTAGCTTAAAGGGGAAGTCAACTCCTAAAATTTATTTACGGTCATACGTGGCCCCGCTAGTCTAAACACGGTGTTCTGATCAATATTGCATTTGTGGAATATAAATAAAGCGGGAAAATCTTCCTGTTTTTATCCATATCATTTTGCCACTCGCCGTTGACGAAAAATGACGTCGCAGATGCTCAGGGCTCAGTTCACCAATCACAGCTCGGTTTGCAAACGTCACATGACCTAACTCAGACACACAACAAAACTTCAGTCGTTGTTGCAATAACATCAATAACAAAGACAAAAACAACGCCCGTTTGATGAACCCGTGTAGAGGCAGAGAGACAAGCTAGCACAACAAGAAAAAAACTAAAATATTTTCTTTGTTGGAAAAAAAAGTGCAAGTTAGTAACTTTTCATGATTTCCTCGTAAACTTTGCACATATCTGCTTGGGAGAGATGAAAAGGTCCTAATGGTCCACGAAGGGTGGCGACTACCACAATAAATAAGACAAAGCACCTCACTGACAGACCGCACCTTTGGGAGACAATTATCACCTTCGCTGCACCACATTTCACCATTTTTATTTTTTCTCTTTACTTTTCAAGTCGGCAAACTCTTCAAACTTCACGTTGACAAACTTGTGCAAATGACGGCGGAAAAAAAGGTCAAAGTGATAAAATGAATTGCCACTTTGCCCGGAGCCTGCTGCTTAAAAAAGATTTGATGTTAATGAGTCACTGTAAAGGCTTTTTTTTTCTTTGCTTCGCTAAAATCAATTAGCGCAACTTCGACTTGATGCTTTGATTACACCTGTCAATCAGCGGTGTTGTTATTTATTTTCACGCTGTTGTGTTTTGAAGTTCACTTCTGTGGGAAATCCAATTACAGCCGGAGTCATTACAGTTTCGATTACCTTCGCCGAGTCACGATACAGCCACACTTGATGAAAAGAAATCACAGTTTAGCATCATCGGCCGGTCTCATTTATATGCCTGAAATTTGGCGGTTAATGTATAAAATAGCTGAAAGAAATGTCGTTGAGGGACACTCGGAAATGGACAAGTCGATCCTAGAATTTTGAATCCGAATGGCTGACTTTTTTTGTCTTTTCACATCTTTAGACATGGCATCTTGCGACTTTTTGTGACTTTTAATAGACGTGCATTATGCTAACAATCAGTTAGCATAAAATTGTTAGTCTAAATTGTAAGTTATCATTAGTAGCTAGGTAGTCTGTCGAGTTAGTTGTTATTGAATTGTCCAAGTGGTCAGTTGTGTTGGTACTCATGAGTCTTGCTAGCAATTAATAGCAATGTTAGCACGTCGTGTTAGCGGCTGTGTATTTAATCAGCCAATTGCTTGAAGTGTTAGCAATCAGTTGTGTTAGCGGTCAGTCAGTTGTCAATCAGGCTGTTGGTCTGTTTTGTTAGTGGTTAATAAGTCGTGTTAGTGGTCAGCCATTTTAGTTGTTGATCGTTTTAAGGTCAGTCCATTTGCATATATATGCTAATGGTCAGTTTGCAAAATTCATTCGCCAATGTGAGTTGTCAGTTAGAATTAGTAGCTTGTCTGAGGAGTTAGTGGCTGTGCAATTTTGCACGCGGTCAGTTGTGTTAGTCGTAGTAAAAGTTTCAGTGTGTCGTGTTAGCGATCACTTAGCCGTCAGCTGGGTCGTTGATCAGTCAATCGTTTCAGGTCTTAGCAGTCAGTCAGTCAGTTGTGCTAGGAGTCAGTAATTTCTGTGATTGGTTGAGTTTGTAGTCATTCTGTTGTGTTAGCGGTTAGCGGTCAGCCAATTTAGTCATTTTACGGTCACTAAGTTTGCATACTCATGCAGTCAGTTAGCAAATGTTGTTAGCCTATATTAGTTGTCTGAAGTAATTAGTAACTAGTCTGATGAGTTAGTGGTCTAAAATTTCTAAGTGCTCTGTTGCGTTAACTGTCACTGTCAATCTTGTCAGCGGGATTAGCGGTCATTTAGCAAATATAGCGATTCTATGTTCGTTGTCAGTTGTAATTTGTAGCTAGTTTGTCGAGATAAGAGTCATTCAATTTTCTGAGTGGTCAGTTGTGTTAGCAGTCAGTTTTTTTTAGCAATTAATAACATTATCGGCACGTTATATTAGCAGTCAGACAGTTGGATATCAGCTGTGTTATTGATCAGCCGATCGTCGGTCACGTCAGGGGTTAAGCAAGTTAGCGGTTGTGTATTAGCGATGAATAAGTCATGTTAGCATATGTGTGACTTTATAGAGCCTTCTAACTTCAAAGCAGGACAGCAAGTACAAATCCAGTTCGGTTTGGGATGTCTTCCCATGCGCTCAATGCCCGATTAATGTAACGTGGGTGGGAGATGTCAGAAATGGCAGAGAGCATCATGGGAGTCGTGGGTGACAGGCAGCAGCTGTAGGAGTAAACAGACGACTTAGCACTGGCCTTTTAGCTAAGGCACGTGGCGGGAAGGTGGCTGCGCGTTGACATTTAGCAGGATTAGAAAAAAATTCCTCTCCTCTGGTGTCAGGGGTTGCTGGAAGTGGCAATCACACGCATATTCTTCGCCGTGACCTCTAAGCAAGCGAAGAAACTTTGCTTCAGAAGTAAGCATTAGTGGAAAAAACTTTGTTTTTAAATGTACTCTTCTCTTATTTGCTCGTGTACCTAATGAGCTGTTTTGTGTGCGCTTGCTGCCTATGGTGTTTTTTTAATTAATTGCACTAATTGGCGTCCTCCACTCATATCAGGTAAAACTGCAGAATTCATTAACCTTTGTCATCTTAATTGCTTCGGGGGCATCCCCGCTGCGAGATGAAAGCAGCACACAAGCGCAGACGCACACATAAATGAAACATCTTATTAAAGCTGGAAGACGCCGAACAACGTCGTTAAAACTCCGAATGTTCTGCTGAGGAAACAAATCTTCGTAAACACGACTGCACCTCGCCCTTTTATTTATTCAGTAGTCGGAAGTAACCGAGTACATGTCTAAATTTACATACTTATCAAACCTCCATTTTTTTCTTGAATAAAATAAGTAATGTCCATATTTTGACTCTTGTCCACGTCTGAAAATCTTGCACTTCTTTGTCATCATTTTCTGTGTTATACTCGACATCATGAAAGCAGCCGCCGCAGTAATGAGTTTTGTGCGCTTGTTTAAAACAATATTTATTTGAATCGCGTTGTTGGCTGATGTGAATTTTCATTATCAGTTAATGAGATGATTACTATTCTGCTAATAAGGCTAGAAGAGCGTGAGTTAGACTGAAAGCTCACAAAAACAAATGGCATCAAAATATAAATTAAAAAAAAAAAAACTGCCAGGTGTTGGCACATGTGGTCATCGAGTTCAATATTAAATCAAAAACCGAATGAAATCAAGTGTCTGTTTAATTAATAATAATAATAAGCAAGCACCGATAACAAATACTTTTATCAGGACGATATTTGCCTTTTTCTTTGGTATTAGCAGTTGCAGTGGCAAGTGTACAAGTCTTGTTTTAAAACTGTCATTGGGGGAAATTTTGTGTATCAAAAGTATTAGCGATATCAATATTGATGACTACTCACACACGTACTAGGATCTGTCTGAAAAAAAAAAATGGCATCGCCTAACACAGTGGTTTTCAAAATAGGGGTGCTATACTATGATACCAAAAATCTGACACTTTATGTTGATTATTTTGGGGGGTTGGGGGGGGAATATTTATTAATAATTAATGTAATTATTTATTTTTGTGAAGCACTCTGTAATCCTAAAACAAGACGCTTTACGTTGAATATTTTTCAGTGGACAAATATTTCTAATTATTTCTTTTTGAGAATAGGTCTGACACTTTAGGTTGAGTATTTTTTGTGGAGAAATATTTAATAATAAGTTAATGATTTCTTTTAGTGAACAGATCTCCACTGTCACCCCAAAGCGGGACACTTTGTTTAATATTTTTCTGTAGATAAGTTTTTATTTACATATCTATAATATATATTTTAGAACAGGTCTGACACATTATATTGATTTTTTTTGTGAAAAGATATTTATTAATAATTAAGTTATTTTTTTTTGACAACTGATTTTTTCTATGATCCAAAGGAGGACATGTTAGGTTGATTTTTTTTTTTTACACCCAAAAATACTTTGCACCGGTTAAGGGGTACTTGGCTGAAAAGATATTTCATAGGGGGTGCATCACTGAAAAAAGGTTGAGAACAACTGGCCTAATAGATGAAACCACATCCACTATTTTCCTTGAAGTGTATCAAACAGGGTGTCATGCTTTGCTCACGATGGCAAATAAATTAATTAATTAATTAAAGTAATCCGTCTGTCCAGGATGTCTGTTGGTTGTCACCATTTGGGTTAATTCCCTTAGTCTAAACTGCTGTCAGGGGCTCAATTGTATTTCACTCCAAAAGAATCATGGAAATTATCAAATTTTTATGCCATGCTGCGCCCATATTTGCTGGTGTTGCCAAAAAAAAAAATTTCAAAGTTTAACGTTACTGAATGAGATTACTGCAATTCAAAATATGTTTTTCATGAATCCAGAACAACGGTAGTCGAAGCTAACATGCTTGTAGCATTAGCATAGCACCAAAGGGCCTTTAAAAAAGTGTAAATAATTTTGTAGAGCTGATATTTCAAACGTGGTGTTTTGAAGCGTTTTGATACGCGCGCTGTCGACTTGTCCGCCTGCCGGCTATTTGTGTGCTCTCGACGCTAAGCTAACGCTAATCCCCATCACAGCTGACACAGCACAGCCATCTGTAATGTGCATGTGTGTGTGAGTGTGTGTTTGTATACTTATTTTGATTTATGAATTTAATCATCATGTTTAGTAGTCATGGTATTGTATGTGACTTTTTACCGTCGAGATTGCTGCTAATACATGAGGATATTGGTCGATTTGAAATGATGTACAAAAAGAGAACTCAAATCCTTTTGTTTTAGTAACGTTAAATACAGTGGTGGTATTGAGTTTTTGTTCTTGGGGGTGCTATGTTTGAATAATGAGGTTGTTGAATAGTTTATTATTATTTACTTAAATACTCGGACTCTGAATTAGGCTACAGAACCTTTTTAAAATGATCAAATATTCAAATGATGACTTTTTCCAGAAAATCACAATGTCACATCACTGATGAGCTTTTTCTAGGCTTATAGGTGCCCCCAGGCACCATATTAGTGACCCCTGCCCTGCAATGTTATGCTCCAATCTTAGTCTACAAAATGCTTCCTTGTAAGAGTACAATCTTAAATTATGACATTAAGTTACAAGGTTATATTACTTAATGTTGAATTACTGGATTACGTTGACCCTACTCTTACTCTATGCTTGATTTTCACAATACAATGCTAGGCTATAATGGTATGCTAGTATGTTTTGCTAAATTTTGGAACATTGTTACGCTACAATGTTAAATAACGACATTAGACACAAAATACTCGATTACATTACAAAATTATGTTACAGTGCTATGTCACACTGCAACTGGATTATGACACTGAAACAATCTTACACTCGATTGTTACACTACAATGTTACTCTCCAAAGTTACGCTACAACGTCGTGCTGCATTGCGGTGATACTTTTTTACGCTATAATGTTGTCAAGATATAAGTTTACTTTCCAAAATTATGTTAGAAATGTATGTCACACTGCTACTGAATTATGTTACTCTAAAATGGTACACTGTCACGCTATGATTTCATGCTACAGTGTTGTGCTACGTTGTTATGCTACAATTTTAAGTTGCGACATTAAAATACAAGTTAATGTTACACTGCTACTGAATTATGTTTACGATGTTATGCTACAATTTTAAGTTGCGACATTAAAATACAAATTAATGTTACAAATTTGTTACAATCGTATGTCAGGGTGCCGCTGGATTATGTTACTCTAAGGCAGGGGTGTCTAACTCATATTTATAGGGGGCCGGATTGTAGTTATAATTTTTGTCAGAGGGCCAGTATAATTGTGAAATCAAATCAATTTTAGGTGTGTTTGTCACCCTTCTAACTAGTTTTAAAATATGAGCCTGGTAAAAACTGTTCAAAAGAGATATTGGGAACAAAGAATGCTTGTTAGTTTTACCCCTAAATTTTTAAATGTTGAGGACAACTTGCAATTTTAGCATTTTAACCAGAAATTATAAGTTTACTCAGGATTTCCCGGGCCACCTAAATTGATGTGGCGGGCCGGACCTGGCCCCCGGGCCTTGAGTTTGACACGTATGCTCTAAGGTGTTATGCTAGTTTGTCACACCAGAATGTTACGTTTCAATGTCACATATTTCCCGACATGGTAAAAAGTTTTTGAAGAAACGTGTGCTTTTCAAGGACAGCGCTGCTGCATCGTAGCAAGTCCATACGTGAGCTTTACATGTTGATCTCCTACCACGTGAATGTCCTTGACCAGTCAGGATTTGGCCCTCCATCCAGTGGTATTGAAGTTAGCCCCTGGCTGTTTGGCATGCGTAGTGGCATCGCGGACAGAGCGTGTCATCACGTTGGCGTCGGCCCGAGCCAGCCCAGCTCAAGGTCGTGCTTCCATGCATTTTTTACAGCAAAAAAAAAAACAAAACAAAAAAAACATAGTATCATCCTTCTCTCAGTTGTCAGCATGCCGGTAGTCGTCCATCTCTGTCAGCTCAGCTCACCTTCAGTCCTGCAGATGTTATTCATCAAAGGCCATGCCATTTTAATTGTTTCATCTTCTAATTCGTTGATAGCAATGGGGATCAGACTAAGCCCTGAAATATATGACTTAAAATTGTAAGTAATAGTGAAACGTTTTCCCTAACATGTTTACAACTGCCTATAATATTTATGTATTTGTTTAATTTGATTGTTGCTACACTGTTGTTGCCAAGTCTGCATTTCTAGGGTGTGGCTAAGGGAATTACCATAACTTTTATGCTAATTTTGTTTACCCTGCTTGTTCGCTACATATTTTATGATAGCATTAAGCTAGCTAACTTTGTCATCATTCAGAGAAAGGAGTAAAAATATAGAGAAACTATTTTTATATGATCTCTAGCACACGTTTTTCACCAAGTCAGCCTCAAACCTATCCCTAACAATAAATTAACTTCTTTGCACGTAATTAAGTTTTGAAAGTGTAAGAATGTACCAGTGTCCTGCTAAAATGTATCATTTAATTCGAATCTGGGGTGTGGTTTAGAAAATTACGTAACTTCTATGCTAATTTCGTTTACCCTGTTTATTAGCTATGCATGTGTTCCTACATCAAGATAGCAAAATTTTGCTATCATTTGGAGAAGGAGTAAGACTATAGCAATAGTCTAACTAGCAATAAATGGGGCTTTGCTGCAATTAATTTTTGAGAGGGTGAAAATATACTCGGAGTGTCCTACTACAAAAATATCATCGACGTTGATGGGTACTGCGCTATGATTGGACAGTTTCCATTTCTGGGGTGCGCATTTAAGAAATATCACTTGTTTTTTCAAAGCACTTACTAAGCATTTTTAAAACATGCTGAGAATGTTTGACTTTCCGTCAGCGGCAAGAAGATTGCGAAAGAAATCATTTTGGTGTTTTTAAGAACAAGGGTACATCCCTTTGTCCGCTCCATCATCCTAAACATTGTCGGCGTCTAAGCGAGGCCCTCACATCAGCGCCCGCTCGCCAACAGGATCGCTGAGCCGTGTGGAAGTTACTTTCAAATTTAACGGCCTCCACTTTCCTCCCGCATTCATCGCGACGCGTCGTCCATCTATCTCGGCCCGAGGCGGCGATAGTTCCCGCGAACCGTGAGAGGCCGCCGTATTTCAGCGCATGGAGAATTCCCCGTGAAGGGTAAGGGATTACGGATTGCGGCCTTCTAAGCCGCCCGGGTGCCCAGCGAGGATGTCTCTGAGCGGCGTAATCTTCAAACGCGGCGCAGAGTGATGAGTGGGCACCAAGGAGTTGCGCGGGATCTAAATGTGTTCCGCCGGGTGTTCTGGCGATAGAAGGGGAAACAGGCCAAGGGAGTCGGGGGGGTGGATGGCGAGGGAGGAGGAGTGACATCTTGGTGGCCCAACGGATCCACGCAGCGTCCTTCAGGGGGGGACGCCCGCTTTTGATCCGGCGACCTGCTTGCCAGGAATGTTGTGGACGTAAATGTCAAGCTTCCACGTGCTAGTGGAAGTCAATTCACTGGAGTTTGGGGTCAGATCGTGACAATGGTGTTATCAATAAAGGAGAGTGGACAAAGACACGGTCTGAGTCAGAACAAATCATCATCTGCAAAAAAAAAAAAGAGAGCGGTGTCAGCTCAGTCTAACCTCTTCTGACCAGTGCTCGGGTTCTTGGTTTTTTTTATTCCTTCCTAAAGCAGGGGGTTTGTTTACAACCTTTGTAACTTCAATTTGCCTTCAGGAAGTTTACTTATCATCCCAAATACTCAGAGACCTTCTCTTGTTGACCTTTAGGACAAGAAAGTGGCAAAATCATGACATGACAAAAACGTGACACGATCAACACCAACATGAACCTTCTCCCATTCTCTGTGCAAATGGAGATAATACACATTTTTAAATGAGATAAGTTGTACATTTTTCTATCAGGAATTAAACAAGTACAATTATTCTGGTATCAGTAATTGACTTTTTATGTGTCTGATGACTTTATAATTTGTTGGTGTTTGAAAAAAATGCATTGGTGCATTAGATATGAGTGAGTTTTTTAAAACCCATCATTCAGATATTTTTTTGTTGGGTTTTGATTGTTGTTTCATGCCAGTGGACTAACGTACTGGAAAACCAGCAACAGTTTTGAAAATAATAATGTAGTAGACATTCCTTGGGGTTGAAACAGGTTTGGGAATCAGAGGCAATCTGTTCATTTTGTTCTATTTCTTTTTGTTGTGTTTTTTTTGTCGTGTTTCTGTCTTGACCTCTAAAACAATTGGTCTTGTCTCGGTCTCCAAACTCTCATCTGATCGCAACTCTAGTGCCCAATGCTTAAAAAAAAAGTGGCTTCAAGTTATTTACTGCCACTCCTACTAAAGTCTCTTGTCAAACTTTATACTTTAAGCAATCTTGACATATTTTAGTGACCGTTTATTTAAAATAGGGACTAAAATGAGTTTATTGCTACCCCCCCTTTGAAGTTCCCTATTTAACTTAAGACATTGAGCACCATGAAAAGACAACAATGGGAACCCTTCCGAGGCGTGCCATTGACGTCAATTCACGTCAATTACCTTTCTCTCTAAAATCAGTGAGAATTCTCGAAATTGACAGGCAGTAGGTTCCCTTTTTTTAATACAGCTGGCATTAAATGAGTTCATATCAAACAAGGAGAACTAATCAATGTTTTAAAAACCATCACAGGCTTTAAATCATCCCCTTAACCCTGCACTAACACTACCACCATACCCTAATTTGCTAACATTGACCAAAGTGATATTTGGGGGTCAGGCAAAACGTTAGCCACATTGCGTCCTTAAATGGGTGTCTGCGGTTCACAAAATGGCCGCAGGTTCTCAGTAATCTTTTCCAGTGGACCCAGCAAGCAGCGCTTATGTCCGTCATACATGCCTTGTAGGAGCGGAAAATAACTTGACACAGTCGGATCTTAACAGAGTCATCCAGCATGACAGCTGCGAGAAGCAGCAGCCACAGAAGTATGCCACACACCACCAAAACTTTTTATTTTAAGGCCTACAGGCACTCGTAATTTCAGTTGAAATGTCAAACTCATTTTTATCACAGGCCACAACAACATGGCCTGTGATGACAATGAGTTTGAAGAAGTCTTGCTAGCTTTTATGCTAGGTCTTACAAAAAGCTCATTCATCTAATAGTGAGGAAAATCACTCAAATAAGACACACAACGTCAGAGCAAAGCATCAGTGACACACACGTCCCTGATCCATATCGTTAATACCATTAGGCAGCCGACGGGAAGCTTGCTGAGAGATCCCGATTGTCTTCCCGTCTCATTTAAGAAGTCCAACGTCCACCGATAGCATCGAAATGGACCTCAAGACGGGGGTGAAGGACATCGGCCTTGGCGGAGACGCCTGAAGACTGAGTATCAAAAATGAGGCAAGGGGTTCAGGGTTCTTGTTTAAGGCCGACATGCAAAGCGGCTCCCTAATTTACGACACGTTAACGGTGAAGGGCGGACCTGGAGGCGGCCCGTGGATCAAGGGGCTTCATGCACCTGCTGACATAATCAATTTTGAAAACACACACACACACACATGTGGTGGTGTTATGTGGCGGTGTGCTGAGGTGTAAAATTGTGTGAACTCTCCAAACAGGTACATCCATTTAGGGCGTGACAACAAAGTGCCTTCAGGTGACAACAAAAACTGCACGCTATTAGATCGGCTGCACTACGGTAGGATGAAGTAAAGCAAGGGGCTCACACAGGGGGAGGAAAGGGGTTTCCAGTAAGGGGGTGGGGGGAACACTTGTAGTGGAGTGCTTGCTTTGTGTTCTAGTCCCATCATTTGGAGCAGTGAGGAACTGCACCCAGTAAGATAACTGATTAGAAAAAAAAAAAAACAACAAAAAACAAACTGTACATTATATAGTAAACCTAAATATGAAAAAAAAATTGTAATTTCCAATAGGCTCCATGAGATCGTGGCATGACACTTTGTGCTGTTGCCTGACAAAATAAGTACCTCCTTCCAGTAACAAATTGAGCCATTTGTGATATTTTTTTTAGTCCTCTAGATGGTGGTCTTGATTCACGAGGCTTCATTTTCCACTAACTTGGGACCCTAACACAATCTTGAAACCCTACTTTCAAATCCTGATTTAGGCTTCATAGATATCCATTATTCTAATTTGAACTCAGATTTTCTAATTCCAAACTTTTTGTGGAACTCATTAAAAAAATGTGTTACCCATGCAACAATATATACATAAATGGAATTGTCACTCTGTTGAATGCATATAGATTTGTTGTGAATAAGTTCAGCAAAAATTACATTTATTAAAAGAAAACGAGTGTGCAATAAGTTTAAACTAACGTAAAACTACTTTTTTGTGCTAAATAAATCTGTCTTTGTTGCATTATTTTGTACATTCCTTAATCCATGGTTAATTACACATATAAAATAAAAATAAAAGGAAAACATTCATTTCAGATATTATTTTCGAGGCTGCTAATTTATTTTTGAGTTTATGTACATAAACACGACCAACTCCAAAAGGCACAGCTGCAATACTGTGCTTCTTTTTATAATATTTGATGATGACATCCAATGCTGTTGATCACGTGCATGCCGTCAAACGAGTTTTCCAACTGACACACAATTCGTTTATTATGATGATTGTTTGCGAAAGACAAATACTGGCTTGGAGCGGCCAATCAGAAAGGAGAGGGAATGAGGGGCGTGACATTTGGTGACGTAATTGAAGCAACAAAAAAAAGGATGCAGTGTTGATGAAGATGAGGAGGAGAAGGCAGATGATGGTGACTGTATAAGGGAACACGGCAAGGTGCGTGTGATTGTGTCGTATTTTTAGGTATTCATATTAGATATTTTTATCTGAAAATGTCTTCTTTTTTTTTTTAGCTAGGCTTGCGGTGTAAAAGGTACGCGAATACTCTGCGTATTCGGTGTGCATTCATATAGCAGCCACAACTCGAATTTCGATCGAATAAGGTGTAGTGTAGCTTGCAACATAGTAAAAACAACAATAACGTATGCTTGTGTTGTCGTCTCAGTGCAAAGGTGCGTATACGACCAATTAGGAGTTTTGACGAGGCTGCAGTGGCAAATATTATTATAATAACAATTTCATTGACAATCCCCAGTTTAACATACATCATTGCTGATTTTGAGAACCAACATTTAAACAGCTATTTTTCCTAATGAGATGTTTATTTTTGCTGCAGCTGCGAAGTAGTTATTTGGTGGTCCTCCGGAATGCAAAGGGGGCGCTCGCGTACCAAGAAGTCAAACAATAACCGTAGTAGAAAAACAATGTCTTTCCTCATTTGTTCAGCGCAAGTGTACCATATTTAGGCGAGGTTAGTGGATGGCAACGTAAGATGGCTGCCGGTGGCTTCATTTCCTGCAACGGCGAATAACATTAGTAGTCCGCTCCGTGGCAACCCCTCATCAATACAAAACTAACAATATTCTTCATCAAGCATCTTTCAATCAAACACACTTAACAATTTAATCAGATTACAATTTAATCTGAATATTTTTCGATGATTTTTTTCTTCTTCCCGGAACTCATACAGGGCGATTGTGACGTGTATTTGGAGTTTAGGCATGGTAAAACTTTTTAAAGCATATTACTAATTTATACGGTGGCGAAACTTGTCTGTTTCAAGTGTTGGTCGTCTTTAATTTCAGTCACTAACCGGTTTGCTGGAGCGATAGCTTGTTTTTAGTGCAGTATTAAAAGTTTTTGCATAATCTAGCAATGCGTGTTGATTTTTAACCCGGAGTTGTTACGTGAGGTTTAACGCCAAAATGCAAGTGGGCGACAGGTGGGAGGACTGCAGCTTCATGTGTGTACAACGTTGTTTTGAAACTCATGTGCATATTGGCTCAAAATAGTACTTATTCAAAGTATGGCTTGAAGCCAGGGTTAAGGTTTCTAGTAAGATTTAAAGCCATTGTCTAGGTTCCAAGTTTGGGTTTCTTGGTTAATAATTTCATTTTTGAAGCCCTTTTAGTCGAAAGGATAACTAAAGGATTCAATTTCCCTGTAGGTTATCCTAAAAAATGGAAGATGGGAATTTGTGAGTATATCTCATCGTCAGCATAATATGCAAAATGAGGCCGCTAAGCTATTGCTGACGCCATGTGTGCCTTTTGTCTAAATAGTGGTTCCTCGGGCGACCCACGTTCGGTGATGAGCCGCTTCCAGCAGCGCTACTGGAAGACCAAGCAGGCGCTCATCAGGGTCAGCGGCAAGGAGGACGAGCACGTGGTGGCCTCGGACGCAGACCTGGATGCCAAGCTGGAGGTAGGCTTGATGTGTGAAGTGTAAAATAATGTCTCTTAAGATTAAGGTCAGGGTTTCAAATGAATGTTTCAACCCAGAGTTTTGGTTTGGAGTCAAGGTCGGGGGTTCAAATTAGGGATTTGAGACTCACTCCGGGTTTCATAGGTTTTAGGTTGGGTTTGAACTCTGGGTTATGATTTATTTTTAGGGTTTAAAAGTAGGTTTACGATTCAATGTCGAATTTCCAATTTGGGTTTTATTCCTGATTTAGGGTTTCAGATTAAGGTCACAAGGGTTCGGATTTGAAGCCAAGGGTTAGGGGTTCCAATTAGGGCATCACCTGCTTCAGTCAGGGTTTCATAGTAGGATTTCAAGCTTTGTGCTAAGGTTACGAAGCGGGATTTAAGTTATGGGTTAAAGTTTACAGAAAGGGCTGTGGTCTTCAAGGATTTCAAGCCTGGCCCAAGATTTTCAAAGTAGGGTTACAAGTTCGGGTATCAAATTAGTCTTCAAACCTGTGTTAGGGTTTTAATTGAGAGTTTATCCCTGTTTTGGGGATTCAAACAAGGGGTTAGGTTTTTATATTCTGGGTTAGGGTTTCCAATGAGGTTTCAAGTCTTGATTAAGTTTGGGTTTCAAGTTATATTTTCAAGTTTGGCTAGTGGTCCTCTGTTAGGGTTACAAGCCTTGGTCAATATTTTCAAAAAAGGATTTCAAATGAAGCCTAAACCTGTGGTAGGGATTTGAATGAGAGTTTTAAGCCTGGTTTTGAGAGTCAAACATGGTTTAAGGTTTTTAAATCCTCTGTTAGGGTTTCCAATTAAGTTTCCTGCCTCATTTAGCTATTGAAAGTTGGCTTTTAAGTAATATTTTCAAATTTGGACAACAAGACTAGGTTATATTTTTTAAATTGGCTTTAGAGGGAGAGCTTTAAATTTAGGTGTGCAGTCTGTATTAGTGTTTCAATTTGTTATGCCTGGTTTTGGCATTTAAACAGTGGTTAGAGTTCCAAAGTGGAGGTTGAATCCTGTGTTAGGGCACCCAAATAGGTATTCAAACCTTGATTTTTTTAAAACAGGGTTTAAAATTTAGGTTTCCAAATTGGGTTGTACTTTTAAAATAAGATTTCAATTTTCTGTTGGGATTTCAAATGACGTTTTTAAGGCAGTAGCATTTTTTTCAAATTGGGATTTCAAGCTACTCTTAGGATTTCGAATGAAAGTTTCAAACCAGATTTGAGGTTACAAAGTAGGGTCTTAACTCTCTTACACATTTAACTCATTTGGTCCCAAAGGCATTTTTCAATCTTTAAAAAAATTCAAGTATTAGACTAAAGGAGTGTATAAAATGGCTTTTACTAAATGAATTAAAAAGAAAAAAGCTTGCAATTTTGTATTCCTTGTTTTGCGTGTCAGGTGTTTCACTCCATCCAGAGGACGTGCATGGAGCTGCTGAAGGTCATCGAGCAGTACCAGAGGAGGATCTGTTGTAGGTGTCCGCATAAAAATTCCCGGCTATTGATTAGCGACGATCTCGGCCCTAAGCGTTTGCCTTCAGTCCTATCGCAGGAGGAGAACGAGCTGGGTCGCTTCCTGCGCTCTCAGGGCTCTCAGGACAAAAGCCGGGCGGGGAAGATCATGCAGGCCACGGGCAAAGCGCTCTGCTTCTCATCCCAGCAGAGGTCCATCTGCAGCGGACTCTCAACATCTCCGCGTCCGTCCTAGCGATCACGGCCGCTAACTTCCTCCGCAGACAGGCGCTGAGGAAGCCCCTGAGCCGCCTGTACCAGGAGGTGGAGACTTTCCGCTTCCGGGCCATCTCGGACACGTGGCTGACGGTCAAGCGCATGGAGCAGAGCCGTACCGAGTACAGAGGAGCCCTGCTGTGGATGAAGGACATCTCCGCCGAGCTGGACCCGGAAACGTGCAAGGAGATGGACAAGTTCCGCAAGGTTAGTCGGCGGAGAGGCTTTGAGTCGGCCTGAGGTTTTCCAGTAGGGTTGGCCCATTATGACGAATATCCACTAGAGGGCAGCCTTTCCCTATAGAAGACTTGCGATAACGCTGCCTATCCTGGGTCATGTGTGTTTTGTCAGGTTCAGGCGGAGGTGCGCTGCACCAAGCGGAGCTTCGACCAGCTGAAAACGGACGTGTGCCAGAAAGTGGACCTGCTGGGAGCCAGCCGCTGCAACCTCCTGTCCCACGTGCTGGCCACCTACCAGGTAGGAGCGGCGGCCCCGCCCCCCGCCCCGCCGCACGCTGAATCGCTCTCCACCCCAGACCACCCTGCTGCACTTCTGGGAGAAGACCTCACGCACCATGGCCGCCATTCACGAGAGCTTCAAGGGCTGCCCGCGCTACGAGGTCCGCCCTGTAATTACATTTTCATATTTCGCGTCACTTTTTCATATGCCGTTTTCCACGCGACCGTTGCCGACAGGAGGCGGCAAGGAAGAAGAAGAAGAAGAGGAAGAAAAGTCAAGCGGAGAAAAAAGATGAAGACAAGGCGGCGCATGAAGAGTACGTCCCGATAGACACTCTTGCTTTTGGGATGTTTACTGAAATCAAATTTTTGCTGTCCGTTTCTATTTTGCAGACTCGTCTCGCTGGGGAATGACGACAAGAACGCCGCAACCAGAGAAGGTCCAAATCATTTCAATTCATGTTGAACTATTTAATGAATAGGAACAATTTTGTTTATCTGTTACATTGGTGGGGGACATTGGTGGAAAATGAAGCTTCATGAAACACTTTTGATATTTTTTTTCCTCCTCTAAATGGCTCCCTTGCTTTACTTGAAAATTTCTTGAATGTTCATTGCATTAGCATTTTTCTTGAAACCAAGAGCACCATCTAGTGGAGTAAATAAATCACCGGTGGTTCAAAAGGCTTCTGTGGCTTGTTTCTGACCTTCTTTGGATTTTGAAGGAGAAGCGTGTGAATCGTCTCATGAGGACAAAGACAGTTTGGCCCTGCTGGAGGAGATCCTGGGAAGCGTGTCGCTCCAGGACCACACCCCGCTTCGCGACCCCGTCCCCGCGTCCCAACAGTGGAGCCCGCTGTTCGGAGACTCCCGGGACAGAAGCCCCGCCTCCGCCTTTCTCCCGTCTCAGCTTCTGGATCGAGACCTGAACGCGCCGCGATCCGCCGCCCGACTCGCAGGTACGCGCAAGCTAACAAAACGTCACCGGAAAGGGATTCACGTCCTAATTGTTTGACCGCTTCAGAGGGAGCCGAGAACACCATCGCCACGGCAACAGAGCTCTCCCAAGGGGCCGCTAGACCGAAAGGTACAAAATTAAGATTTAGGATCTCAAGAGTTTTGTTAAGTTTTTATTTATTTTTACATCAAAGGCTACACATAGCGTTTTTAATGACTTTTGTACCTTAACACTTGCCGTACTTCGGCTAATGAAACTAGCTTGGATATTGTTTGGGTGTGAACTTAAGGAACCAATCCTCAGTCAGGATTTCATAGTTGGATTCGAAATCTGTGCTCATGGCATTTCTTTTGATTTGCTGATAGTGTGAATTTATTTCCTCAGCGTTACTACTTTGTTTTCGAAATTTCCCCCCAAAATTCGCAGAAATCGAACTTATTTTTGTTGATTTTTTAAACAAAATGCTTACATGGAGAAAGGCATTTAAAAATTTGTTTTGAGGGGGTATTTTGCCTGGTGTGCCTTTTTTTTTTAATATATATATAAATACCATCCCTATCCTGTGATTTACTCATTCATAGCCAAAGACGTATTTTTTCCTTTTTTTTTAATTTAATTTTTTTTTGCCCACATATGTATTTCGAGGTGCTTATCTTTATTTTATTAATTTATTTACTTTGACTATGAAAGGCTAGAACTATAAGTACTGAACCACTCCTAAACCATTTACTTTGGGCAATGAAGTACTAAAGTAATTGATTACTTTAGATATTTATGTACTATAGTAACTTAGTTTTCGTACTTAAGCGATTGATTACTCTAAGAACTGATTAGTCAACGGATTAGTACCAGCCATTTTTAAACACTCCTTAAAAACAAACATCAGAATATAAATTGGAAAAAAAAACAATTAAATCCCAAAGAAAAAAATGAAAATATACAAGCCTTTTTTTAAACCAACACAGGTGATTTTTAAAATCAAACTTTTCCAATCAAATTTGCCCTAATTCATGAAAATTTTGAACAGTCTTGCTCAACAAAATTCACTTAATACTACATTATTCTCAGACAAAAATCCCCCCCCAAATCCATGCAATTTCATTCCTCATTGATTTTCTTTCCTTTTCCCTTGAGAAGAAACATCTATTCATCACAATTAAGTTCAATGTTATTTGTTACAAGCTAATCATTCATTTTCCCAGGGCAAAAGAAAATAGCATCCTTTTTTTATGAATACTTTTTTTATGAAATTTTTTTGAATTTTCACAATCACCTTTTTTTTTTTTCCCGCCCTCTCCGCGTGTAGAAGCAAAGTTTTCCGGGCCATCCCAGGACTTGTCGGCGTGGTTCAACCTGTTTGCGGACTTGGACCCCCTGGCCAATCCGGACGCGCTTGGCAAAAGTCACGCCGAGCAACAGGCTCCCAACGTTTAGCTAGCCCGCTAGCATCAACAAGCAAACAAGTCGATACGGAAAAAATGCTAACAATGTGAACAAAATCAACTTTCAGACTGGATCTCATTATTTTAGGCTAAGCCGAAGACGGTGACGTGCTCTGTTAATGCTGGTTTGCTGGAAATAATAAAACATATCATAATATGATTTTAGCTCAGGATATTTTTTTTTAGAATAAAGAATGACTGTCAGCTATTTTTTCAGTTCATACATACATACATATAGCCATCATATATTGTATTTGCTTTTTTTCCTGGAAAAGGCCATGTGATGATTTTAGTTTTTTGAATGAAATAAAACAACAATGTAAAGTAAGGCTTTTTATCTGAAAATCACAATTAAATTTTTGAAACGTTTTTGAGATTCAAACTGGCGAAATAACCATTCATCCAGTCATATATACTCAGGCCTTTAAGCTTTTTTTTTTTTTTTTTTTAAACCCAACCATTTGACCAAATGACCATGGAAGCCTTTTCTGGGAATTAAAAGAAAAAGTGTATTAGGTTTTTTTTTTTGTTTGTTTGTTTTTTTGCGAGAAAAACGACCATGTACAACAAGGCTTTTAATTTTGAAAAAGAAACAAAACAAAAAAATGACCATGTATCTTTTGTCCAGGTCTTTTGTCCTAAAAATATTATATACCCCTCCTAAAAATAACAACCATGGTACAATAAGGGTTTTAATTCTGAAAGAACAACAATGGGGGATTAAGGTGTTGTTTTTTTTTAACATGTTTTTTTTTTCCTGAAAGAAACTAGTTTTCTTAAAAAAAAAAAAAAAAAATCACAACTAAAAATTGAAATTTGTGTTAAGTCGTTTAAAGGAAAATGACAATGAATATTTGGGTGTTAAAAAAGACCAGGTCTTCATTGCAAGTCCCTTTTTGAAGGGGGGGTATTAAAAAATGTTCTTATTTTCTGAGAGGCACTATTATTCATTTGAATATTTGGAGTAGTTTTACTTTTTAGTCGGAAACAACAAAAATCTCATCACATGGGCAAGCACACAGACACACGGGTGCCATCCAACTTTATTTCGTCGCTTTTTGCATTTGTCCATTTAACACATTGGTGACTTGAAGAGGGCGGGGCCAGCATCCGCGCTCACCCATGATACAAAATGACCTCTGCGGAATGTGTCAACGGGTTTTAGTGTTTGCCCGTTGGCAGAAGAAGATTCAGAGTTGCTAAAAAGACGGCCAGGAGACGAAATCCCATTTGGTCATTCGCATTTAGAAAAAAAAAAAAAAACTGGTTAAAAAGACGATGGGTGCAATTACTTCTGTTGTCCAATCGCATAGAACAAGAGCAGCAGTGTTGTTGTCTACGAAGAAGCTGATTGATCAGCGTAAAGCTGTGTCTGTTAAAAACTGTTGCCATGGAAACCGTAAATTCACTGTCGACCAAAAAAAAAAAATGTAGAAGCTTTGCAAAGGACATGTCCACATCAATACAAATATTTTCTGAATGTACATTTTCCATGTATTGTTCTGATAGGCCAAAAGCGTTGCTACATATTTTCAAATAAAAAAAATTCTCCTACTACTGAAGAATAAAATGTATAATGTCATATTTTCCAGTGTTTTATATATATTTTCTAAATATTTTTAAGCTTTAAGCATGTGAGGCGCAAGCATTAATTTTGTCCACTAGAGGGTGACTATTCTCACCTTTTCAAGTGATACAGCGTCTGTGACTGAGCCAACCTTTGGCCTGTTGGGGCAGCCAATCAGTGTCGAGTATTTGTAACTGTGCCTATTGAGTGACACAGTACTCAGCCAATCATTCTGGAGCTGACGGGCATTTTTTTTAACGCCACTGTTCGAGTTGATGACGTCAGTTAGGATCATTTTCATATGATGTTGATGTTGTAATTAGAAGTAACGTCTGATTGTTTGCATACATTTTTGTCTTCGCTCATTATTATATTGGCAAAGGATCGCTGTAAATAAAAAAGTTGCGTATTTGGAAGTGTAACCATATCTCATTTCCAACAGGCTGCAGTTGTGTAGCTTCTTTTACAACATGCTAGTTTTAGCTGTTTGGGTGCTAGTGGAAAAAAACCAAAAATTAGCGAATGTGTGGACATGAGCTTGATTTGGAGATAAACAGAGTGCAAAGCTTTTCATTCGTAACGCGGCAGTCTTTTTATATTCCCGACGACAAAGCGCCCACGGCGGCCTCCGCTTCCTGTCTGTCGGGCGCATCCTGGGATTGGACCTCGTTTGCGTGGAGGCCGGCGTCGTCGTCGCCGGCGCACGACACGGGCGAGAAGAGGGACGTGCAGAGCAGCTTGACCGGGCAGAAGGCCGAACCCCGGGGGATGAAGTTCACCTTGTTTTTGTCGGGACACGAGAAGAGAGGGAAGCCTTTCGATTGGCCGCACCTTGGGTAAACAAAAGGGCTTATTCGAAACGATTCCTTTTAACTGGCTTTTTTTTTGAAGAAGAAGAATTTACCCAGATTGTGGCATCCAAGTAAACCTTCACATTTTAATTACTGTCACTTAATTATAAAAAAAACACTCATTAAAACTGAATGTACATGCATATGACTGGGATTAATGTCCTTATGCGGCCGCTATTCGTGGGGGAAAGTTCCCACGACTCATGAATAGTGGAAAAAAAAAAAATTCTTACATTTTTTTTAAATTAAAGACTGAATAAAACTATAATCTGTATGTTTTTTCCAGACAAAAATTTGATACAGGCCTCAAAAGATTTGTATGGGTTGGGCCCTATTTTAGATGAAACAACTACCCGTAGATTGATTTGATATTCATTTTGTTGTTGATTAGTTATCAGAGAACCTCTACATGAGGGGTGGGCAACTCCAGCCCTCGAGGGCCGGTGTCCTGCATGTTTTCCAGTTTTCTCTAGCTAACACACCTGATTTAAACCATTAGCTCATCAACAAGCTCTGCTGGAGCTTGAGAATAATCCTAATCATTTGATTCAGGAGTGTTTGAGAGAGAAAACAGGAAAACATGCAGGACACCGGCCCCCCGAGGCCTGGAGTTGCCCACCCCTGCTCTACATTATGTTTGTCAACATTTCAAATGGTTGGCAAATATTGTATAGCTGAGTCTTTTTTTTTGGAGAATAGTCTTGTTTTTGAAGTATTTCAGGGTTTTTTTGTTTAATAATTGTATTTTATGAAGAACAAGCTAAATAAAAAAAAAGCTACTTTTCAATTAATTTATAAACCCAGGGAGGGAGAAAAAGTCCTAATTTTGCAAAGTGAAACTTTTCAAAGAACGCTTGCATTCTTATAGGAATAAAGTTGTCAATGTTGCATTGTTTAGAAACAGTTGAATTTTTGCCATAGAAGCTTAATCACGTTTAACCACAAATATAGTATTTTCCTAATGGTAATTTTGCAACAAAACGCTTCAATTATACAATAAAATGTTATTTTATAAATATAATATATTAAAATATTAATATTAAAGAGAAAAATGGAATGTAAACTTAGATGTCTAAAAAAGTAGTGACATTACCATTATTATTGTTAGATGATGGCGGTAATCAAAAAGTAACCAGGCAAATATTTTGTAGGAGTGCCCCGGTCTGATTTGATATCGTAAAACGGATATAGACCAAAATATTAGAATAAACGGGTCATATTTTCCTCATACTTAGTGTTGCAGACTATTGTTCTTCGTCTGAACGCTGCCAAGTCCCTTCGAATATTCCATGCGTTGATATGGGATCGAGAACAGTATTCTCAGATGCAATATGGGAATGGTATCGGCGGCGAAACGTTGCACGGTGACACGCCTAATATTGAACTCCAACAGCATTGAAAAGCGGACAAAAGGTGAGCAGGGTGACGCGATAGGAGCCAAGTGAAAGAAAGGTCAACTTACAGCATCTCGTCAAAGACTTTGACCCTCTCGCAGCCTTCTGGCGGCTCCCGTTTGAACATGTAGCTGTTGTTGGGTTTGGGAGACGTGGCGAACTTGGGCAGCGGAGAGCCGCACGTGCCCTCTACACGCACAAACAACACACAAAAATCAGCGTCCCGAAAGCAGCGAGCCTTTGCTCTATATAGGAGTTTGGCCTTCATTTTGGGAAAAGAAAATGGCACCTTGCGTTCGCGGAGACGCTTACCTTTGTCCGCGTCCTCGGCGGAGGACGAGGGGCTCCCGTCCGGGGAGTGCAGGTGTTGGGGGCTGAGGGGTCGGGGGGACGGGCTGGACTCGCCGCTGGACGGGGCCTGCGTGTCCGTGTCGCGCGTCTCACTGATGTTGCTGTAGCGCTGCAGCGGGAAAGGAGCCCGCCGCCCGTCCACCGTGTCCGTGGCCTGCCGCGCGCAGCCCAAAGCCAGCGTTTAGCCTCCACGTTTGGGTGTGTGTGTGTGTGTGTATGTATTACACATGTGCTTGCTTGGGGTGTTTATGAAGATTCAATTTTGAAAGGTTAAGATTTTTTTTTAACCTCAAATCTATTAAAAAAAAAAAATTGGGGAATAAAAGGCTTAAAATCATCATTTTACAAGAATTAAGTTTTATTTTTCTTACATCAAGAAAGGGAGCAATATTAGAACTGTATGAAGACTTTTAATTTTTTTAACTGCATTTTAAACACTTTTTCATTCATTATTTTTTGTATTTTTTTTTTAAATAAAAATGTAATCTTACACTAACGTGCGTTTTCAAATAACTATACTGAGAAAAAAAATCCCAAGAATTGTATTATTTTTGTTTTGTTTTCAAATGTTTTTTTTTTTCTCTACAGAAACAACATTTTTGTGATGTCAAATAAATAATAGTAATATTTTAAGTCGGGTTTAAAATAATTGAATGTAGCTTATGGAATTTTGATTTGTCTTCAAGATTTTGACTTTTTTTTAAAAAAGTGACAATTATTTTAAGATTTATCTATTTATCTGAAGTAATAAATATATAAATCTTAAAATAATTGTCACTATGTGAATTAAATCTGATTATTGAACAATAATAGTCAAAATCTTTTTGAATGAAAAATATTAAGTTACTTTCATTTATTGGAAAATCTTTTTGTTGTTAGCATTGATGTTATTATTGATTCTTACAAATTTTTGTTATACATTATCCTCACATTACATTTTTTATATTAATGAAAGTTACCCCCAGTTACTTTGTAGTTGTTGTTTAAAACCATCAACATTTTAAATCCAATAAAAAGAAAAACTGTGACGAACATATGACTCCTTGTAATGTTTACTGTATGATACTATCTGAAGAGAGCCGTAGTGTTACCTGTATGCCGTGCTCCCAATCATGCCTGATGAAAACGTTTTCCAGCTCGTGGTTGATGGCCTCCACGCTGCTCGGCATTCTGCATATGAGCGACTTTGTGGCCAAAGAACAAGATGATCCCTTATGCTAAAAGGGAATTTAAAAAAAACAAACAAACAAAACAGATGAATGAAAATGAACGCGGGTTGAACATGATTTGACTGGGAGTGTTTTGAAGTAACCTGTGAGGAGCCGGCGGCGGAATGCTGCGCGTGCGGCGTCGCGGTCGCGGCCTCTCGTTCTTTGCTCTGCCGACTCCCTTGTTTGCTACGCTGGAGCTGCAGCCTCAGCTTGGCAATCTGCTGGAAGAAGGGCATGATGGCGCAGATTCAAACACATGACACAAGAAACAAGGCCGGGAAAAAAGACAAATCATTCGCTGTTCCAAATGAAAGGTATGATGTGGGCTTTCATAATCTCTACCTATGTTATCAATAATGATCTAATATGATGACATAAAGCCACCGCTTTGTAAACTCAAAATTCACCGGATTTACAAATTGATTATATATCATCATATCTTAACATAAAAGCTTGAAGCGAAACCGAAAAACGCACTTTAAGACCATTTCCCACCAGGACCGATGACAAAAATGTACTTGTCGCAAACTACTTTCAGTCGTATGTCAAATTAACGGTAATTAGGCTATTATGTCATTATGACTTCATACCATGATGCAATGATCCAAAAGCAAATTTTGGGGCCAGAAACTCCACCTCTATTCAAGTCAACATTGTCTGAACCCTTAAAAGCGTCAGCAACAACGCGGGACGCGATGCGGTCAGTCGGACATTGACGTATAATGATGAACTGAGTTTACTAAGCCATAGTGGTGGTGGTGGGGGCGGGTCTTCTGTATCAGATGAAAACAGGATGCTCTTTATGGGCCTGAGAGACGCATTTGTGCTATGCAGACAAAAGGTGTGGTCTTCGCCACTTGCCACCACAAAGACGCTTCTCTTTGCAAACTCCCACACATGCAGTGGCGCACTTTGAATGCAACGCACATTCGAGGAGCGCTCCAAGTGGAGCGCGCGGTGCCGTCGTGGTTCAGGGAGGGAAACACCGAAACGAGCCAGACGGCTTATAGCGGAGAGTGCTTACACTGGAAAAGGAGAAGCTATGTGGAAAAAGCAAAGGCACGCGTGGAGTGAAAGCTCTAGAAAAATGACGAAAAACACGTGTCGCAGCGACCGAGCGAGTGAGTGAGTGAGTGAGTGAGTGAGTGAGTGAGTGAGTGAGTGAGTGAGTGAGTGAGTGAGTGGCCTGCGTCTACCTCCTTGAGATGGTCTGCACTGCCCCAGGAGGCGGACCTCTGGTGAGGAGTCCCTTTCTCCGCTCCCTCGTCCATCCACATGCCTGGAGTCTGAAACGCACCAAAGTACAATGTGATTAGCCATCCATCACACCCCGACCATTTCATTATGCTGGCAGAAATGTGATCGCAAGGCATGACATAAAATGGTCTTAAAGTCAGCAATATAATTATCCTGAACCAATGAGGTGGCAAAGAACTGCTTTTGTTAAAATCAAAGTCCATAACGCAGTTTGATATAGGGTAGTAACCTGCTACATTTTCAAAATGAAGCTTTGATGCTTATTTCAACACAGTTCCAAGGCATAAAGTTACAACAACTTGGCAACAAAGAAGATCTTATCTCTAAACAGGGTACTGTAATTCACTTCAACATAGTTCAGTGGCAAAGCATTGCTTTTGTCCAAATAAAGCACCTCAATTACATAGGCAGTAAAATACTACTTTTGTCTAAATTAGGCACCTCAACTTAATTCCAACATAGTTCATTGCTCCAAGGCAAAGGCAAGCACTGCTTTTGTCTGAATGAAGCATCTCATCTTACTTCTAGGTTCTTCCTGGGCACCAATATTGCCTCAAAACACTAATTTTGTGTAAATAAAGCTCCCGGAGTTTTATTCTCTCTTATTGTGTTTCTTATACTAATAGAACTGCAGTTATATAAGTATATTAGTTGTGTATGTATTAGATTGTAGTTTATTCTTATATCTTACTGCAGTCCAATAGGGAAAGCTGATTTGCAATCCAAGTGAGAGTTTAATCGCATAAAGAAATTAAGTGCTAAATCCCACTCCCTCTATACTTAAGAAGTCAATGAAATAGTCTGTGCCACGAGCGGCTTGTACACTCGTCGTAAAAAGTTGCGGGTCAAACACGCAGCAATGCCAACATGAGCATAAAAAGCGTGCTGTTTGAAGGGTTTGTTTGAGGGGCAAGTAGCTGCTGCTTTTTGCATACATTTGCATAATTCCCCCATTTCCTCATTTGTGCTCTCAGATATGCTACTGGACACACTGACGCCTTTCACGCTGTCTTGTAAAAGTCCCGACCCAGCGGCGAGTGTGACGCCAGATAGCTAGCCAGCGTGCGGATAAAAACTTCCCGCCGCCGATCCCACCCAGAGAGCAGCACGCAGACGACATCCTCAAGAATTCAAAGCAGGAAATCGGCACCGCTGCAACTTTCCATGGAATTCCGATTGTTTAGATTGCACGCCGGGACAGGCACGCCACTAAAGTTTGTTGGAGGAGAAAGAGGCCCATTTTGTTTGCTGCTCATGTCTGAAAATCAGCCGGCGTATCCACCATAAAATATGGGTCAAAAACAAGGTCCATTTGGTTTGTGTGTGGGAGGTCTTGTTTTAAACCACATCCGGAAGAAGCGTACATGTTCAATGTAAACAATAAGACCACATGCGTTTTGTGCGCTAATTTCTGATCTGGCAGATCAAGTCAGATGACACTGCAGTTTGTCATCTTCTGAACACTATGCTGTAAGAACATTTTGTACTAGGTGAGAATGGGTGTGAAGAACGTGTTTTCTGTTAGATAGGAAGGTATTTTGCGCTAGGTGTGAGCATTATATATCCTGAGTAAACGTGTTTCATTTCAGGAGTGAGTGTTTTTTATCTTAGGTGTGAATGTGGTGTGAACAGGTTTTATTTCAGGTTTCAACATAAAACCAGGTGTTTTGTGTATTCTATACCCAGGCTAAACATTTTTAAACATGTTCAGATGAAAATTTTTTCATTCAAAGTGTGAATGTTTTTATATGAGGCGTGAATGTGGTGTGAACATGTTTTATACCAGGTAAGAATGTGTGTAACCAGGCGTGAACATCCACTTCTATTATTGCATTAAGTGTGAAGGTGTAAAACGAGGTGTAAACATGTTTTATATAACTAGGTGCAAAATAATTTAAAATGTTTTGAGCGTTTAGAAATGAAAGGAGTTCGTTTCAGGTGTCAATGTGGCACGAATGTGTTTTATAACAGGTGTGAAAATATGTCAGTGAAGGTATCAGCCGTGAAGGTGTAAAACCAGGTAATATTTAAAGGTGTTCCGATGTAAATGAGTTCCTACCAGGTAACAACATGTGTAAACGTGTGAACATATATCTGTATTACATGAAGTGTAACCAGGTGTAAACATATCTAAATTAGGCCTGACCAGATATAAACATGTTTTAAAAATGTAAAGTGTTCAAATGTTACAGGTTTTTCATGTTACGCGTGAATGTCGCGTGAACATGTTTCATACCAGGTGTGAACATGTGTATCATATGGAGACGGTATGTAAACAGGTGCATAAATGTTTTATATAACTAAACGTAAACACATTTTAAAATGTTCAGATGCAAATTAGTTTTATTTCACGCATGAATGAGTTTTTATATTGGGTGTGAATGTGGAACATGTTTTACACCATGTGTGAACAGTTATCAGGTGTGAAGGTATAAAACTAGGTTCACCAGGTGCATGTTTCAACATGTTACATGTTGAGATGTAAACGGGTTTCAATCGAGGTGCAAATGTGTTTCATACCAACTGTGAATGTGTTTGGCATCAACTGGAAATGTGTTCAATATGTGTGATTTTTTTTTCAGGTGTTAACACAATTTATATTTAGTGTGAAATAGTTATCAGGTGAAAACATGCAGAATCATAGGTGCAAATGCAAGAACGGGGTGTGAACATTGGTATCTAGGTGTAAAGATCACAGGTATCACGGGTACGCTTTTATATGGCTAGTGTGTTTTATATTGTGTGTGTGAACATATTTTATATTGTGTGCGATTGTGCATAACCGGGTGTAAGCAGGTTTTACAGAGTATCAAGTACGATATTAGGTATGAATGTGGTCTGAACATGTTTTATCTTAGGCGTGAACACGTTTTAGTACTCGCGGCAAATGTGGCGTAAACATGTGTTATATACCAGGTGTTTTATATTAGGAATGAGCACATCTTAATAATATGCCACAAAGGCAAAAGAATGAATGTCTTTTACTCCAAGTATTGTGTATTAGCCGTGCATGTGTTTATATTAAGTGTAATCGTGTTTCATACAGGTAGTTATATAATAGGCATAAATGTATTTTACAGCAGAGATCTTGCCTTTGTTTGGTTTACAAAGTCCACATGTCTTTGAGGATGATGTTGCTTTCATATTTGAGGAATGCGCTGGGAAATTGTTTCGGTATTCCACTTGTATCTTTTGAACCTGTGATTTCCTCAACAAGGCTTTGCAGTGGAGCGTACATCAACAATGATGACGGGTGTGCTTGAGTGCAACGTTTTAATTGATGGGAAGGAAGAAAAACGAAGCTGTTTGATGAGTCGGCCTTTGTGCGGCGGTTCCTTATGTTCATGCAGAATGTGTGGTAGGCCTGGGGGCTATTAGCATGTCTATGGGCCCTCTCTCCCACAAAGGGTAGGCGTTCCACTGAGCCACGAGAGCCAGGTGGTAAGCAGGGGGATTTGTCCTTATCCTGGGGGACAGGTGCAAACCACCAGCATAGCTCAGAAAAAAAAGGGCAGAGGTTCTTTTGTGCAGGAAGCGGTCTTTGACCAATCGTTGTGAGGAAGTTTACTCATTTATTTGCCGAAGGACTGTCGAGAGTTCACATTTCAGCAGTGAATGTGTGGACTGGGGCTTCACTCGGCGCTCACATTGTTTCCATAATCGCCCGTCAAGTCACAATAACGTACACATAGTAATAGCTTTTTTTTTTTAGTTAGTTCACACGAGAAAGGTTTTAATGCCAGACAAGAAGTTGCTTCCACCAATGCATTGTATCAGGTGTGATATATACACACAACTGGTTCACACCGGGTAGAAAACAAGTTCAGGCTTGTTCCCACTAAGTATAATACACTCCCGATAAAAAACATGTTTATATCTGACATAGAACATCCACCTGTTGCTTTTCTACTGCTGCTGTGTACCTGAGTGGACTTGTCTTTCATACAGTAGGGGTAGGGCCCATGAGCATCTCGGGGCCACTGTCCGGTGAGGTACGGCCCAGTGATGGCGTCCAGGGAAGATGTCCTTCGGATGGCACTGGAGCTCCGCATCTGTAACTTGGACCTGTCTGTAAGAAAAACACAGATTGTAGACAAAAGAAAAAAGCTTCGTTAAACCCATCGAAAGTACTTCAACCATAGTACCCTGACTTATTTTAATTGAATCTGAAAAACACCTACACTGTGTCGTATAATCAATAATTCACCGTCAGCCCAGTAAATATCCATCTTTGATGGCAGTGAATGAGTTAAGCGAAGGTAAAGTGTAAATTGTGTATGTGTTGAAGCAGGGCTGCTCAATGTGTCAATCACAATAAAATCAAACATAAAAACAGCACAACAGGCCTAAAAGGCTAACTGCAGATGTACATATGTGATGCTAACGTGTTACTATTTCCAGTCAATGAAAGTTAGTTTTCGATATGTACTTGAATTTGTGTGTTGGATGAGCGTATTGAAGGGGAAATATCTATCAACCGCTAATTTAGTTCGTTAAATTCTGCAAGTGAGCTTCTGGATGCGAGTTGTGGCATAAAGCAGCTTCCGACGAGTGTCCATTTTGATTGTTTTTGACTCTTTGTACCAATCACTTAATGTCTGAAAGTGTAATCCTTGCTTACAATTTACATTACAGTACCAAACAGCTTTTTTTTTTTTTAATATGCCCGTACAATGGTGACTCTGAAGCTAGCTTGTAACAGAAATTTCTAACAAATTCGTACTAGCAACGCATACTTCTTGCATATATTATATATATGTACTTATTATTATATATCTCTACTTGCATATATTTTCACACCAGTGCAGTTACTAGCTTCAGCAAGCACATCCACAAGCATACAAATGCAGAGTGAACAAGTAGTTTTGGTTTTACGACAAAGTTCATTATGGACTAAAAACCCGGTTGTGCAATCACGCTCATTAGAAAGCAAACAACCAAGCTAAATCGGTTCCATGATGTCATTCCAACCACAGTCGAGCTCATAAACACAAAGTGCATTAATACTGCATGCAGACATAGGCATTAGCCCAAGAATAAAAATTGCATTAATAAGCTTGCCTGCTGAACACTCAGGATTACTTAGAGAATTTTTCATCAAAAACACTTGTCTTACATTTTGTATTGTTAAAAAAAATAATAAAAATAATACAATGTTTTTAATATAGGCTGTTTCACATATGTTTTTCTTTACTGTCAAATATTTTGGCATTTATTACAATGACTCTCATACAATGGTCATAAATAGTGCATCGACACAAACACATTAGCAAGAAGTGCATTAGTGTTGCCAGGTTGGAACGACAGTATGAGGTCCCGTGACAGGCTTTATATGATAACCACTGAAGTTGCTGTACATTCTGTCCCTGCTCTGTACACACATATATACACAAACACATACTCTAAATGTGAGGCACCCCTCTCTCTTCCTCTGTCTCCTACATACAAGCAGCCATTGTTAGTAGAACGTACAGGCCTATCCAGCCAAAGGTATGGCCTAAGTAAGCTCACGGGCTACAGTGCAATTCCCCTAACAAAGACGTCGGAATACATTTCCATCAATATTGATACAGGCCGGCCAGGCCTCTCGGAGCAGGGGATTGTGGTTATTTTCCACCGTCTCTACACTTGCCAGACCAGAATAATCTCCCCCGATGAGCCCGGCCAAGACGATCAAAGCATCCTGATTTTTTTTTTTTTTTTTTTTGGGAGAGGGGGATGAAGAGTGATTATTTTGAGGCTGGAGATGTAATAAAAACTTTCCCTTTAGTGGGCATAGGGAAAAAATAGTGACCACATTTTCAGGAAGGAGTGGTTTATGAGAGCAAAAGGCGAAAACAAATGTGGTGTCAATCAGGGAAAGCACAACAGAGAGGTTTTTAAGCAGATAATGCACATAGGTGCAATGGTGCTCAGTTGGTTCTGTGACCACACTTGGAAATCAAAACACTTGCGTCTCAAGTCGTCCATCCTCATTGAAATGACATTGATGATGCTAACAACTGACACAGGAAGCTGAAGTTATATTAGCAGTTTGTCACAAATGATAGATATGTGCCTGTCTTATAATGTCTGTCAACGTGAGTTAAAATATTGATTGCTGAAAGCAGTAGTCCTCAAATAGGGGTGCATGAAGGCACTTAGGGGGTATATGAGATTTAAACTGTGCTTCTGCAAGTATCAGTGTTTTAATGCATTTTAGGAACAGAGTATTGTCTTTCCAAATCAGAGGCAAATGTAGTGGAACGGTGTAGTGACACGGGTTTTTGCCAGAAAAAAAAACATCTGATGTTAACTAATCTACCTTCTTGAATTACTGATTAAACGATGCCAAGAGATACCTCTACAACATAGGTGTCAAACTACAGTCCTCGAGGGCCGGTATCCTGCATGTTTTTCAGTTTTTTCTCCCCAACACTTTTAGTTTGACATTAAACTTGAATTGAATGCGGCAATAAACTATTTGAAGCCCGCTTTTTTGAAATGTTGCTCATTATCCAACAAACCGCAGGTTGTTGCAAAATTAGTTGAGTTCACTGCCACCATATAGCACTGGCATTTTTTTTTTTTTGGCTAGCAAATCAACGTTAAAAAAAAAAAAAATTAAATGGCACAACAACAGATTGTATTGCGAGAAACTCCTTAATTTTCTGCATGCGCCCGTGGGAGCTTTAGGGGCATTACAGTAAATGCGTCAATACACACTAAATGTTTAAATGTTTAATGATTTAATGTACCAGTAATCATTTTAAATTAAAAACGGTCTAAATCTTACATATTTTCTAAGGGGAAGTCAAGTTAAACATTTACGTTCCAGAATTAAGTTCTGATAAAAAAAAAAAAAAAAAAATCACCGCTTTTCTTAAAAAATTCTTTTAAGGGAGTGGCTATTTTGCTACTAGCTGACGACTAACAATGACAGCATCGGTCTGCATCACACCTCACCTGTTTTGTGAGTTTGGCCAAGTGCCATTTCCATCCATTTAAAAAGGCGATGGAAGACTTCAGTGTTTTGGGTAACACACAAAACAAATCGAACCCTTAAGCCAAACTATCATATACATACATAACTGTACATATACATAATTTTGGTCTAATAGTTTTGGATAAAAAACAAGGTCACTCTTGATAATGTAAAAGTTTTATATGTAAAAATGAAGGGCCTAGTATGTTGTTCATGTTGGCTGTGATGAGTATGTATCCCTCAGTTGGTCAGGAACCAGCATGCCAGCTAGCTATGTTAGCATCACCGCACAAGTTCAACTCCAACAAAACAATCAAGCACGAACGAGTCTGTGCAAGAAAAAACAAAGGCGGGCCAACTACGGCAATAAAAAACCCTGCGGCCTTTTGGACGCCGCTTTTCACATTCGGTCCAACGCTGCAATTTTGAGCCGGGCCACAATGAAACGGGAGCCGTTCAGCACAGCTGGCGCTTTGTTGACGGTCTTTGTTGCAGCAAAAAAAGTATGTCGGACGAGTGATGTCATGCCGGCGACATGCGGAATATGACACTTATGCCCCTTTTTCACTGCGTGGTGCAGAAAGTACCTCCTTGGTTTGCCGCTGTTGGGTTTCAGCTTCAAAGCAGAACCACTTTTGCTGCGGTGGGACACTGAAGAAAAAAACGCACATTTTAAGAAGTGGAAAGCAACTTCAGCAAAGCGGGCAACAAAGTAAGCTAATGTTAGCATGTGCATGGGCTACGTTATCAGTCCCCGGTGTGTGTTTCAACATTAAGGTGGTGCCGGCACAGCAGCCGGGAGGTGAGAGGTCGCTGCTCTCCGTAGCCCAAAGTATGCTCGGCATGCGGTCGGGCTGGGAAATGGTCGCCCTGTAGTCGAAGAAGAAGACAAGTGCCCCTTCTTGCTTCCCGCCATACACGCTACACTGATCAAGCTAGGTGGCCATCCCAGTCGAAGGAATGCGCTGGTACGATGTTATTAAGATGAACCATTGAGTAGGAAATGACTTGACCTCACAGCATAAGCACAAAAATCAACTACGTGAAGCGCTACACTGCAAACTGCTCTCACACCGGTGTCTTAAGCACTGCAGTTACAGGCATGTAAAACTGCTGTGCTCCCAACGGTATTCCTGCTACAAATCCTGTGGTGGACACACAAGTCAGAACATAGAGTGGTCATTTACTCAGCTATGTGAACCACTGCACTGCCAGTAACAGGAAAGAGGTGTCACACTCTTATCTGTATTCCAGCAACGGATTCTGTGGCGAAAACACAAGCCAGAAAGGGCTTAGCGAGGGGACAGAGTCATTTCTGTGAACGACTAGATCACATAAAGGATCTACAACTCTAAAAATGTCACAAATAACACTTCACAAACAGCACTACAAATGTCCAACACGTTTATTCAATGAGATGTAAAGTGGTTTCTACTTCGATCACTATTTCACCAACAAACCTTGTGCTATACACACAATGTGGCCCACTACAATGCCAAAAGCCAGGCAGATGTTCTGCAAAATAAGACTTAACAGCTAACACAAACCAGGTAATTCTAGAGACTATCTTTGCTGCCATAATTAAAAAACAAAAAGGTTTCTAAGCATACACACAAACATTTGTTTTACTCATCAACACCCCCCCATGTTCCATGTACTGAAAGTTTATAAGCGAGCAAGCAAGAATTTTCAGTGTTTCATTCAGTGTCAGCTATTTTAAAAAAGTAAATAAATACTGTGAATAAGTGCCTGTGATGAAATATCTGGTCTTCAGGGGTGCACATAAATACATCTTTGTTTTTTTAGACCCTTCTTTACCCTAAAATTGAAAGAAAAAAAAAGTAAATAAGTACCTAGGATTGAATGTCTGGACTCTGTAAAGATGGACAAATGTGTCTTTGGGACTGAATGATTAAAATGTTTTTGTTCCAGATGCATTCAAATGGTCATCAATTACAGGAAACCTTTGGCTAGTCAAAGACTGACACTGTCACAACCCCTTGCAAAAAGTGAGAGCCTACTCTAGTAAATAAACAAGCTGTTTAAACAGAGCAGATAGATTCTTCTTTGGTTATTGTTTTTTTCCTCCTCAGCTTGTTGATTGGCTCCACAATCCTGATCGTGTAAAGCCTAATACAAATAGATGAGCATCTGTAACTGTAACGATGACAAGATGACTGTTAAAAGTTCAAATTTGGATATGCATTTTTCAAGATTTTTGGCAGACTTCCACATCTTTCGACTTTTGAGTTTATAGTTATAAAACGCACTTCAGTATTTGGTGAATTGTCCAAGTTTTGTTTTGAATGACTTGAACTTGAATAAAGTTTTGGAGGTTTGAGTCAGACTTGACATAGGTGATGGGTCCAAATTTGACTCCGTTTCTTTCCCCCAGAATCATGGCTGAGTTCCAATTGTTAAACTGTCGATTTCAAACGCTATCAATTACACTCTTGCGTTAGGTGCCAATGATTTGAACCCCCAAGTTTTCCAACTTGAAACTTTTGAGTTTTCACTTTTGTTTAGAGTGAAGTTAAAGATGGTGGCGTGACATACTTTAGCGTGGTGTTGTTTACCTCTGGAAACGGGCGAGTCCGGGGGGCAGCAGGCGTCCTTGTTTTCGGGCGAGAGTCCCTGTTTGCTTCCTGGGAGGAGTAGAGTCGGACTGGAGGGGGGACTGGAGCCTCGGCTGCCCCCGGCGGCCCCGCCATGGAGGCTGTGCGAGGGCCGCGTCGGGCTGCCTTGGCCGCCGCGCAGCAGCTGGTAGGGTACGGTGGCGCGGAGCGGGTGCAGGCGGCATCCCCCGTTGCCGAACGAGCCCGGGGAACCCGCGTTGCTGCGCCTCACACGGGGCTGCTGGAGCGAGTTGCCGGGGACTGACATCTTCAGCCAAAGAGGCCGGGTTTTCAGAGCGAAAAAGAGGCGAGAAAAGAAAGAAAAAGTGTGGCCGCCGGCAGCAGCTGCTGGAGTGGAGAAACAGTTAGCACAACACGTTAGCTTCCTCTTTTTGTGTGTGTGTGTGTTTATTCCACTCTTGCGCTCGAAGAAAAACAACAGTCAAAAGACGTGATGTAAAGTGAAACTTACCTTTAAGCTACGTACAAAAGCAAACTCGGACTTTAATCATAACACAGGTAGCTTTTTGTTATATTTATAACTTATTTTAAAGTATTAGCTAAGTACAGTAAAGATGCACGTTCTATCCATCTCGACGACTACTCAATGACTTACTTCGGCCCGACTACTAGCTGAAGTCTGTTGAGGGCGGATACAATAGGCGGGTCACCGGCTTGTGATTGGACAACTGCGATGTACAGTAACGCCGCCGATTGGTCCGAGCAATTAAATTGAAAGCGCTTGTAGCCAATGACATAAAATCTTGTTGTAATCATGTCTGAAGCTGTGTAGTTCTTGATGTCGATGTTAGAAATGAAGCTATTAAATTTGTTCACAATTTCCAACTGCATCTACGGTTTTAATAATGGAGCTACTTGCTAAATACAGAAAGACCGTTAAAAAGTTATCTAACAACTGATAACGTCTGTGTCAACATATAGGACAAATATACAACGTTTGTGGTCAAAATGCACATATTTTACATTTTTATAGGGCCACCAACACCCCGAACCAAATGAGTAACTTTTGTGACAAAATATTGGAGGCAAAGACTCCAATTATGTGGCAAAACACAACATTTTGTGGTCAACAGTAGCATTTGACTACACGCTTATTGCATTTCCTTGTGAAACGACCACTTTCCAGGCCAAATATATCACTCTCTTGACAAAATATGAGGCAAATATAGCACGTCTCTGCCAAAATGACCCCCCATAGTTTCAGCATTTTTGTACACAAAATATGTTTTGATGGTAAAATATTGAATCTAAACTAAAATATGACATTTTATGAAGCCTAATATAGCATTTTGTGAACATAAATAGTGAAATTGTTGCACAGCCACACCTACTATTTTCAATCAAATGCATCACTATACAGTGCACCAATATGATAAAGTTTTAAAGTGCTTTTTTGTGGCCAATTACTAATGTTTTATATCTATTTGCATCTATTGTACATATGAAACTATAGTTGAATTGTTCAAACAAAAAACTAGCATTTAGTAGCCAATGTTTTATGAGGCTAAAGTTAAATAAATTATTTTATTGATAATACATCTTTTTAGGGCAAGTTAAGTTTTCCATTACGGGGCATTTGGCTGAAAGTCCACTTTTTTGTGGTCATATATTGCTATTTTGTAAACAAATGTTTAAATGGAAAAAAATGTAAAACTAGATTGGATCTAATAAGTAAATCCATTTACGCTTATTACAAAAACTAGAGTAGTCCACTTTTGTTCTTATTTTAATTTTTCCAGTTTTCATGCTCATTCATGTTACTCATTTGCGTTTCCATCTGTTTCACAGTATTTGGACGGAGATAAAACACTCACACGTGTCTAAACTGATTAAAAGAAAAGAAAAAGAAAAAAAGGGAAAAAGCAAAAGGCCACTGTGACATTCAAATTGCTGTTCTTCAGAAATGAAAACCCCACGATCACCATGTCCATGACTAAAATGATTTATCCAGTTCTGGCTTGTTTCGGGTTGGTTTCAGAGAAAGAAAAAAATGAGAGAGAGGGGGGGGGGGGGGGGGGGGGGGGGGAATATAGCTACAATGCCAGAGCAGACGGCGCCCGTCCTCGGATTGATGATGCATAGTTTCAAGGGGCAATGCGGGCACCGGAGGGAGTGTGAAAGAAAGAGAGGGTGTAGGATTGTGTTTTTCATTCAATGGGCAGCTGAGCTTCTGTATTAAGAGGCGGGAGGGAAGTAAGAGGGGGGGGCAATCTTCTTGTCCGAGTGCCGAGCAGCTGCTGTTTTCCGAGGAGATTCTTTTCATGGAGCGCAAGACTGGAGTGGGTCGCTCAATGCGACCCCCCCCAGGCCCATAACCCTCCCCTGAAAATGTAAAAAATGCCAAAATCAAGTAATAAAAGTGAGCTTCACCTGGGGTACCACCCTTCAGTGCCAAAAATGCTCACATTTAGGAAGATACTTTCAGGAAAAAAAGTTGTATAATTAAGCAGATTTTCAAGGTATAGCTGCGGCCTACTATGTATCTTAAATGAATGTACAATGAGTATATAACTTGCATTTTAGAACACGCGTGAATGAAAATGTAACATTGAAGCAGCACTGAGGCAAAGAAAAACGTTCTTCTGAACAGCTAGTTTTTAAATCAAAACATTTCCATAACTTAACAGAGGTTTTATCATCTAATATTGTATTTTAATGGTCAATTTCAAACAAGCATATCACAATGGGTTTCAACTGTTCCGTGGTAAAAAATAACCTTTTCAAGGGGAAGTCAAGTATAAAATGTTCTTTACAAAAATATGTTCTATGCGCCCTCCACTCATCTAAACACAGCATTCTGATTAATATTGTGTTTGTAGAATATGAGCAGCAAAATCTACTTAATTTATTCAACTCACGCGGCAATTTTGCAACTTGCTGTCGACTGAAAATGACATCACGGTTGCTCAGGTAACCACCAATCACTGCACACTTGCTTTCTGCATCCATTGCTCCTTGCTAAGTGCCCCTAATTTGAATACTTTGATTAGTAAGAATACTATTATAAATATTCTATTATAAAAGGTTTATCTCCGAGTTGCATTAGGTGTCAGAACCATCAACAATTAAATGGAATGTAAAGCCCATCGGGAGAAAAATTACTGTTCACAATACTGAGATATATTTACTAATATATTTTGAATTATCAATGCCATTATAGTCGTGGTGGAGTTATTTTTTGAGAGGCTATTATTACTCCATACGGACATCAAGATACATCAGGGTACATGAAGGCACAATAAGTGAGATTTTAACAAGGTTTTTGCAGGTATCAGCAAAGAAAATTTCTTGCGTTTCATTCCTATGACAAGAAAAATCTATGTTTATTTTCAAATTAAGAACAAATGATTTGGAACATGAAGGAACTTAATTGTTAAACATTGTGTGCCCTAATTCTGATAAGTTATATATGGATGCCCATTTGACATTAGTGTTGAAATTTTCCAGCAGATTAGACAGAAGTAAAACAAATGACGTTAAACAACCTGTCTGTTTTGCCTTCTGGCATTATCTTTTAGAATACGCTTAGAGATACCATTACACATGTAGATCCAAAGTTTAATAAATCAGATACATTTGGCACACCCTGTTTTAGCTCCCCTCCCCATTCAAAAATGTTTGACATGATTCCAGGGCATTTGGCTAAAACAAAACAAACAAACAAAAAACAGAGGGGGCACATGATTAAAACAAGGTTGAAACCCACTAGCATAGAACATATTAATGTAAATAAATATTTGTTATTTGACTTCATTTTTAGACTAAAAATGATTTTTTTTAGAGCCTAATATAGACTTCTTGAACAAAATGTGTTTTATGGCACAAAATAACATCTGCATAACTTAGCCTTTCGTGATCAAATATGGTCAAATCTGAATTCCGAGCTGCGAGAACGATCAAGTTTGGCACCACAAGTCACATTTTTGAAACTAGCATATGTATGAGGTCCTTTACTGAAGTCTGGTGAAGCCTACTTGTTGACTGCCCTGAGAGGTTGACAAGCCACGCAATATCTCTACGTTTTCCCTTCTTGATTGTAGACGTGCAGGTCCGGCAAGGCCAGTCGCGTTTCAGCTGCTGTCCGAGGGCTCCAAGTTACCCGTAGTGTCCAGCTGCATGCATTTACACGTGCAAGCTGACACCGGGCACTCTGTGTGGTCCCTGAAGCAGGTGAAATGTTTTAATAGCAAAACAGAACACCGTGTTCTTTTTGGGTACAAAATCTTGCATTTTTAAAACGAATAATGCAATAGATAAGGAATAATTTTGACATAGCATTTGTGTTTATGGATCACTTATGCTACTCAATGACTTCAAAAGCTCTGTCCTTCCTCTGTGGTGATCCTTATCATCTTGGTGGCAATGATTACTAGTTTAGGATTGACTTAGGAGAAATTGAGCAATGTTTTTAGCCACACTTGTAGAAAGTTAAAGCAGGTTGTTAGCTAACTTGTTCTAGCAGCTAGCAATATGGCTAAGCTTGGCTTGACCTCAGACTAATGACATCTAGTTGGCATGTGCCTAGTAGAGCGGTTAAAAATTAATCAAATGTGAAATTAATTGAAAAAAAAATGGAATAAAAAAAGTCATTGCTTAATTTTGTTGGGTTTTCTTTCTTTTAGTGTCCTAACTTGACAAGTGAACTTGATTTCAGAACAACACTGTATTGTTTACATCGGGAGCTGCAAACTCTCTGGCAATACAAGAAGTATATTGTTGTCGCTACCACGCTTCTGGGAGGAACTTCAAAATAAAAGCATGCCAAGGCCGTTTGTGTCATAAATTACTTGTCATGGTGCAGTTTATTTTGAAGCATTGGCTTGCCTTTTATAACATTTGGCTGTTTTACTGTAATGCTGTGGTTTGACTAGCAGCACATTCTCTCATTGCCCTTCCGGCCCAACAAGCTTAAAAAAAAAAATCTCGTCCCATCCCTACTAATTACTGCCCAGGATATGTGTCTATCCTGTCTGGGTAATTTTACTCTTCCCTGCCTCTGCAAAAGGAGAAGCGATAATGAGTATTGCAATCCCTCTGCAAGCTGAATGAGTCAGACTCTCACAGATTTGAGTGACACAGCCCCAATGTGCATTTTCATTCCTATGGTGTTTACTAAAAATTGAGACTACAACTGAAAAATAAGAGCTAATAATTTATTATATTGGAGCTGTGGTGCATTGACCACTCATCAATGGTTATTAGGTTATCATAGGTCATTAGGTCAAAATACACTTTAAAGCAAAATGAAATCGTATAAGATTATTCAACTAATTGACAAAATAATCGAGACAATAATCGATTCTAAAAATACTCAACAGTGACAGCCCTAGTGTCCAGGTCAGCAAAGCTTTTGGGACAGTTTCTCTGGTTCAATTATGCTATGTCGAATTAAAAAATGTTTTATTCAATCATAAACGAAGTATACCTCTGAACATTTATCGTCTTGATTTACCTGAACCAGCTGAGCATGTGTCCAGCATGGCCACCGTGGCGACAGTTGTGACACCAGGTGAACCAGTTGTTGAATTGAGCCAGTTTGTTCTCTTTTGTCAGGTCGACCTTGTCATCGGACTTCCCCGTTCCTGCCAAAGAAACGCAAACAGTCACCAAAGAGTCAATAATGACGACATGGTCGCGACCGCTGAAATTTGCCCGCGGCGGTCACCGGCGCAGCTGGACACGGGCGTGCCCATGTTCATGAGGCACAGGGCACAGCGCGGCAACGGCTTGCGGCATCCCGGGCAGCTGGTGACTTTGGACTTGGTGGGCGAGCCGCTGACGCCATACTGGCTGAAGCCGCGACCCTGGTGGGGCATGGCGGAGCAGCTGTACGAGATGGACTTGCCGCAGAAGTTGCAGCTGACAAACACCTGCAGAGGGACACACAAGTGGTCTTGATAAGGCGAAAGGTGGAAATGGAGCGACGTGCCTGCCAGCTGGTGGGGCTTTTGCACCAAGGACAGATAAGGAAAAGATAATCCGGCAATAATCCAAACCGCCGCACAACTGTGATTGCCATAAGGCGATGTTATGACGGGCTTACAAGGTAAATTCCCATAAAAGCCATTTTAGTCGTAGCTTAATCGTCTGGTGTAAATCGTGTATTGTGAAAAATAAAAGAGAATGGGTGGTTTTATAAAGCGTCATTACTTTACGAACTGCGCTATGTTGGTGTTATATGTGCACCGTCAAGGGCTGTGACCTTGTGAGTCAGATTGTAAGGTTCTCCTGCGAATGATCTTATTTGGATTTGTGTTCAACAAATGGACCCCCCCCCCAATAAATGGGGCTGATATTATCGCAATGAAGTAGTAGAGTAGTACTACTACAAAATAATGTAATGTTTCTCCAAGAAACTTGAAGAATTGTCATTACATAATTCTGATGGAAAAATACATTTTTGTGAAAATGTGGTAAAATATGTAGAAGTTGTTTTATGAGTGTTTTTGTGGGAATAAAATGCATGATTATTAATCAAGGGATTAAAAAAAAAGCACAACAAACCTTGATAAAAATTTATGTTTGAAGAAGAAAAATGTAAAATAATTTTAATTTTTCAGGAAACGGTCACAAAACAGTAGTAGTTTCTGCAAAATAATGTAGTAATAATGTGGTTTGTCATTTTTTTATAAGTTATAAAACAATTTTCCAGAATAAAGCTATATTTTTGATTTTTTTTTTTTTAAATATTATCTGAAGAAACAACAGTCTGAATATGACTTGAACTAAGAGGATTAAGAAAAAATGAAGGGTGTACCTGGGCCAGAGGTTTGGAGGTGGGATCCAATTTTCCTCGATGGATGTCAAACTCAGCCCGTTTGTGCCAGAACCTCCACGCGTCCAGCAGATTGCGGTAGTTCTCAATCCAGCACTGGACTCTGGGGTCCTTCAGCACCTCACCTGGAGAACCCTGTCAGGGAGAGAAAAATGTTATACGGCTCAAAAGATCTGACAAAAAATCATGTAAGCCAACAGTCAGAATTTGCATAAAATTCTCAAAAAACAATGAAAACACGGTGTATGATCTGTGATGAAGCGGGAGCGCAAATAAGTGGGACCTTGAGCATGCAGAAGCTGGCTGTCTGGACGTCTCCAGTCCGGTCCACATAGCTCTCCATCAGGTCCACGCCATCCTTGGTCAGGCCCGTGAGCAGGATGCCCTCCAGGTTGCCGGCCTCCTTCATCTCATTGGTCAGCTTGTCCACATAGCGAGGAAGCTACCAAGAGCCCCCCACAAAAAGCCCCAAAAACATTAAAAAAAAATCAAATTACATCTTGATGTAACATAATGTGAGTATTAGCTTTGCTGAATGCTACCTGAACGTCATTGAGAAACATTGAGGCAAAGGCCACTCGGTCACGCACGGCCACGCTGCTTTCGTACTGAAAGTGAAAACGTCAGATCATCAGTTTTGGTTCCTGCCTGTCAGAAACGTGACAACAATCTACCAAACTCTTCATTTTGGGTTTTGCCGATAAGACAGAAGAAACCAACAGCAACAAGAAAGGAGAATTCATGGAATTGCGAGAATTTTTGGCAAGTACTGGCAGTGACCTACAATCAGAAATGCAGCCTGCTTCTGGAACATACTGGATATTTTGTCAAGAACATTGTGATTTTGTCAGGAACATTTGTGTATGAGCCAAAAAAAAAAAAACATACGCCACCATAAAGGCTCACCACAACCCTAATATTATGATGTTTTATGTTTTTCAATACGTTTGAGTGACTAAATACTGACAGCTTTTTTTTCAGTTATGACCTTTTTTTATTTTAATAAGATGTCTTGGTTGTAATATGCTAAAAATATGTCATTGAGAACATTTGTTGCACAGAAAAGTTCAAACCAAAACCTTGAACAATATTGCACAAACACATAACATGTTGTTATTATAAATATATACTTAAATTATATTATATACTTTTAATTATAAGTACGTATAAACGGAGAGGGCGCCCTGCTTGTCTGGCATGAGAATTAAGGTATTAAATAATTTCTGCCTTTCAGACCTCTTGCATGTCTGTCTACGTGTACATAATATAATATTTTTTGTAATGTATCATGGCTACATTTAAAATCGCTTAGCTAGCGGTTTAGCATAGCTAAGCAGTATTTTTCCCTGTTAAGTAATTATAGCACTGGCTGTGTCCTGTATCCAAAAGCAATCTCCTGTATTATTCATATACAGGATACCGGCTGCAGAGTAAAACGCAAGGGTAAAAAAACAAAAGATTTCAGCCACATTAAATTACTGATGAGATTTCTGGTGAGTTTTAGCTGTTTATCAGTTGCTACAGTACAAGAATATACCTTTTTCTTTACATGGCTTGGCTATTGAGTTTGGTGGAAAGGAAAAATTAGTCCAATCATAACATTAAAAGAACAGCAGGAATTTCTGAAAACAATTGGCTGTTTATCAGAAGCGATAACGTACTCATTTATTTGTGGATTTCAGACTGCCTGTCTGCGTATTATATTTTCTCCAGTGTTTCATGACTGCATTTAAAATAGCTTGTAGCTCTGGGCTACAGAATTATACAGTGGTAAGAATACAGAAGTTGTTATCTACATGAAATAGCTGATATTAAGTATTGGCTGTTATTACCAGCTAATGTACAACAATCTCTCTTATTTTTTGGATTGGATTTGGTGGCATGAGAAAAGAGGCATCCGTTTCACAGCTCTTTTGTTCAGCTCCTCTTATTTAAACTTTACCAAAAACCTCGATAAAATTGTAGGCCCAATAGTAAACAAATGCTCTTTGGCAGTTTAATCTTGTTTGAACCGGTCAAAACAGCTAAATGAATTCAACAGCAGCTGGCACAGAAACATTCCATTTGTTGCGGACCTTAATTAAAATTTGATTCGCTTATTGACGTAGCAGGAAAAAAAAAAACGGAGAAATTACACAAAAACATGACTTTCCTACAAACTTCAAATGAAATGAAAAGTTATTATTGAATTTGTATACCAGCACGCCGTCGTAGGCTCCCGGCTCGCTGGTGAGGAAGGCGAACATGACACAGAGGTAGGGGTTGTTGAGCTGCAGCCTCAGCGAGCTGCACATTTCGCGCCATAGCGAGGCCTTCTCATCTGTGTAGCCCGACAGCGCCATGGCCACCACATTCAGGTTGAGGTCGCCTGGGACAAAAGAAGGAAATTGCAATCAAGAAAATGCCTCCAAACCGGTTGAAATTTGGAACTATTGTTTTATAGAGGGGCATAAACAAGCTTCTCAATTTCAGCAACCACAATATCTCAAGGACAAGTTCATCCTTGAAGGAGCCTAAAATGGCTGCTTCAAATCAAAAGGGGCAAACTTCATGCTTCTTTTCAGGCATGGCTTTTTTTTTCATCCAATGATTCCATAAGTGGCTGCTTCAAACTCTTTTTAGGCATGTTTTTTTCAGAGGTTTTTGTTGCTCTGTCCATGAATATTTTTTGGGTTGTTACCCAGAAAAATGATCACTACAATTGCTGCTTCAACTTTTTTTCAGGCATAGCCTTCATATATCCAAGTGGACTCAACTCTAGTGGGTGCTACATCCTGACATGTTTGTTTTTGAAGGATCCTGCCAAATGTCTACTAAAATGGCTACTTTCTGTGTTTTGTTTTGCTTTTTCATAAGTTATTTATGATTGACATTCCGACCAAATTTCATGCTGCTGAGTGAAGTGGGATTTAGGGGCCGAATTATTATTTTTTCTATTCCACCCATTTGACAACTTTGTCTTTGAAGGATCCACAGAGATGATCATGAAAATTACTGCTTTGTGTGTGTTTAAGGCATTGATTTTTGAAATGTTTTTGTGGATCTTCTCAGAATAGACGAATCCGACATGCCTACCAAATTTCATATTGATGAGTAGACCGTTTTTTGGAGGCTGGATTATTATTATTACTGTTGTTCCTCTTTGAATGATCCCTGGAAAAGGCCAAAATTACCCTAAAATACCAATATCAAAACAATACAGCATACTTCCTGTCCTCTCAGTCATGGATTCCTCAGACCTTTTGTGGGTGTTTTTCACAGTGTCAAATGAAACCAGTTGAGGGGGGCTACATTTAAAAATAAAAAAAAAAGTTCTGCTTTTATATAGCGTTGCAACAGAGATAACACTTTGACATCCTGTATGTTCTCCAGCTATGTAAGAATGATGCTTTTAAGACAGACTGTTAACATGTCTTATCTAATGAAGTGGGCCACTAGTAACTTTCAGGAAACTCGCATTAGCGCACGCAGCAGAAAAACATCTGACCTTCATGAGCGGAATGTTTGTGAGTCAAGAGCAGCAATAGCAAGCGCACAGTTTCCATTAAAGCTCAGCATGCAGCCGAAAGGAGTGCTGTTGTGTTGCAAACGTTTGACACATTCCTCAGGCGCTTCATTTCATTGGATTTTCAACATTTTTGGGTTATTTATGGCAGACAATCCCAATCCGGCATTGACAACAACATGGATGGGAGGGGGGTCTAAAACCACTTGCCCAATTTCCTTTTGAAACAGCAGGATATTGCAATACAATTGCTTCACGCCAGACGCCGGTTTCAAATGCCGCCGCAAAGAAAGACAACACAAGATAAAGTTTCCAAAGCAGCAGTACACACAAATTGCAAGAGGTTAGTGGAAACATTTAATCAATTCTTTGCCAGATCGATCACCTACGGTGCAATCTCTCTAAAATCACAACAGCCACATGTTAAGAGTCTCATTTAAGGTCACATAGTCAGAGGTCAGATCTAATGATAAAGTACTAATAAAACTGTCTAATAAAAAGAAAGTATGGTGTTATTCAAAGAAGCTTATTTTTTTGTGGTAAACACTTAACGAGTTATATACAATAGAACAAGGCCCGTCTATTTTTTATTTCTCTCCAACTCTGTTACCTTGCTCCCTATTTTCCTTGCATCCTTGTTTTGTTTCCTTGCTTCGTTCCTTCCACATTGTTTTCCATATTTTAAAATCAAAGCCACAAAATACGTATTTTAAAGGGTTTAATCCATTTTCAACAGTAAAAAGATGCTATTTTGTCTATAATTATTTGATGACTAAATTATTATTCATGCAAAAGTGACGCTATTTTGCGCTGTTGACCGAAGATGACATCACGTCTGCTCAAGGCTCAGGTAACGGCCAATCACAGCTCATCTTATGAAAGTCAAACAAAACCACAGAGCCCTTTAAAAAAAAAAAAAAATCTGCATTGTTTTGTTTACTTATCTTATTCTAGTGCTTTTTACAATAAACAATGCTTGCAGAGAAATGACACTTCCGGTCTTACGATTACCTGAATTTTCTACTGTAAGATTACAGGTGCGTAAAAGGAATACATAACTTGCTCACCTTTCTCAGCCATGGCTCCCCTGTTGAGGATCTGTATAGCTCTTCGGATGTCTAGGTTGAAGAGGGCCACAGCCGCGGCTCGCTCCCACTCGCGCTCCTGCTCCAGCGAGCGCAGGAAGGGCTCCACGTCCACATCGGACGCCCGGCCCATCCAGCCGCACAGGCGGAGGGCCAGGCTGCGCTCCTCGCTGTGGAAACGCGTCGCCTCCGTCTGACGTTCCGAGCCGCTCCAGCGCTTGCGGCTCTCCGTGGTGCCTGGAGATGACAAGAGACCCATCATGAATATCTACAGGGAACACCGTTTATTATGGGCCATACATTCAAGATGTATAAAGTGAAAACCACAGCGTAGAACACGTATGTTAGAATAAAGATTTCAGGTGCACATTTGGAGTTAAATGCAAGTTAGCACTCTCTAGTGGTGAAAGGTCCACACAACAGCTTACAGAATACAGTATTACTTCCACAGTGATTCATTTAGCTGTAAGGAAAAAATACTTAACATCAATAGTGTTCCATTTATCGTGACTTTTTTTTAGGATGAAAGAGAAGCTTTGATAAAATTGGGGGAATAAAACTGACGCTAGCTTAGAGGCAACAATATATATTTTTGAGACATTCAAAATTACTCTATCATTGATTTTTCAAATTTGAAATACCATACCCTCCAAATTTTTATTAAAAATGTTGCAACCATTAGTTAGATACAAAAAAGCCAAACAAGCATTCAAATGAAGTAACGTTAGACCCGCCCCAAGAATAAGTCTGGCTCGACCACTATTAAAAAAAACTCATGTCATTTGTTTTACATAACTTGACTTCCCACAGAAGCTTTTTAGACCTTTAAATTTATTTAAAAAAAAAAACATCTTGTAAAATATTGATTTTACTGCAAAACAGATACATAAATAAACAATACAAATGTATATTTAGACGCCAGAATATCAACCAAACCTGATAATTTTATCAATTGTCTTACCAGAGCTGGCCTTGACGATATTCTTGATACCAGAGTAGACCACAGCCTGCTTGTTCCCTTGTAGTTTCAGCTCGACATCTTCAGCACATTGCTTCATATGTGAGATTTACATAAAGGAATCGTCAACTCTTATTGCAGAGTTTGAGTCTACCACTATAACAAATTCATACTGAACCACAGTGAGCCAGTTTGCAAATGTGTATAATAGGAAGAGAATGATCGAAAATTTTCCTGGATGTTTATGAGACAAAGTTTAGCAAAATCATGTTGAATATCTCTGACGAGGAAAATGTCTTGGTTCTCGACAAAAATCAAATACGATAACTGAAACGGGAGAATATTAAAATTGTTATGATGTAGTATCTTTTTTGTTGTTAAACAATGACAGTATATTTATATTTGTGTTTTATTATGACAAATCAACCAAGTAAACTATAAGAACATATGTGACAAATTATGTGAAATTTTATGTTACAATTTTTTTTGTATTTTAACATTTATAATACATCAATGTACAAAGTATCATGAGACGTGTGAGTGAAATATTTTTTAGTTTTACTAGACAAATAATAAGCTAGAAATGATAGAGTTCTGTAAGAAATTGAATGATCAGTTTGTCAGTTTCTACTATTTTAAGATCATTTTTAAGATCAAAGTTTTCTTCTATTATTATTTTTTCGATATAAAAACTAACAATAATTTAAATTGTATTACACAAATGGAAAATACTAAACATTTCTAAAGCTTATAAATATAACTATACCATAACGATACTAACATGTCACAATACTAAAAAACACAAAAAGGATATAGAAGAGGTCAAACCACAGCGACTTGAGTTGGGAATCGTTGCCACCAGCCAGCAGGTGGTTCCTCCACACCTGGACGGTGTCGTGCCCGTACCTGGATTGGGCCCTCTGCCTCATCTTGGTGGCGATGTCCTGCTCCAGGACACCCTGCGCGCCCTCCGGCCCGTCCTCGGCACACTCGTACAGGTGGCGCCCGCATGCCCACATGAGCGAGGTAGTGGAGCTCCAGGCCAGCGAGATGCGTTCGAAGACGGTGAAGTCGGTCATAGCGCGGTTGGCGGCCGACACCACCACCATGCGGTTCTGCCGGGACGGGTGCCAGGCGAAGGTGCCGATCAGGCTGTCGCAGGGCTGAACGCTGCGCTCGATGATGGTGGGCTCCGTCTCGTCTCCGATGGGCGTGGGCGTGTGCTGCATGTCGTACAGACGGATGATGTTGCTGTCGCGGGTCAACGTAGCCAGAAGGCCAGTTCGGGTCGGGCACCACGCCACCTGACCAGGTTTACCAAAACACACATATGAACGCACCAAGTATTAACCAGGCCGTTAATTGAAGTTTTCCCAGAGTAGTACGACCATACGCTCTTTTTTGGTTAATGTTCTTTTCCCCAATCGTCAATCAGTATGTCACAAAATTGGGGTCCTACCTTGGTTAGAGGCTTGGGCTGCTCGGTTAGAGTGAGCACGGGCTTCTCGAACTTCCTCAGGTCCCAGATGGCCACTTGGCCCTCGAAAAAGGAGGCCACGCGGTCAGGAAAATGGGGGTCTACCGTGACCCCCTGGATGGCTTTGGTGTTAACGAAGGTCTTCTGGCTGGTGTTCCTCAGGTCAAAGACGACCAGGTTGCGATGCATTCCGGCCAAGAGGAGCTTGGGGTCCCGGAGGAGCCAGCAGAGGGACAAACAAGCATCATTCTGGCCCAGGTCATACAGCGGCTTCGTTACTACTGAGCTTGGGTCTACGTCGGAGGAGGACAAGCGGATCTTTTCAGCGGAGACGCTGGCCTCTGGGGAGAACTTGCTACTGATGTCCCAGATGAGCACAGAGAAGTCGGCCCGGTGTTTATCCAAGCCGGCCGCAAGCAGGTTGCTATCCACCGGGTTCCATGCTAGAGTGTTGCACTGGCGGGCATGCTTGGGTACAAACTCCTTGCCTACTAGCTCCTTACACGCCGAGTTGGGACTCTGACCCAGACTGGTCAGAACCACCCTGCCGTTAGCCTGGCCTACAGCAAGCAGGCACTCAGGCTCCTGCTTGGGGTACCAGGCCACGCACTTCATGTAGGGCGTATCCGAGTTGATGGCTAGCAAGGTGGCGGCCGTCTCTCCCGAGAGGGGCACCGTGCCCGCCTTGAGCTCTGCGCCCCCCGCCGGGCCGATGCGGTAGAGCCCCAGCTCTGAGTCGCAGATTACGTAGCGGTCCGGGTGGTGGGGAGACCACAGGATGTCTGGCTTGGAGCCGCTCATGATTATGGGGGGGGGGGGCCTAGATGATTTTCAAACGGTGTGCTTCACCATAAGATCCCACCCAGTGAAATTACAATATTTATATATTGGCTTTCTGAAATCCGAAGGGTGTGTAAAGTGTCTTTTTGCTAACATAATCTACCATTAGCATCTACCTTTTATTTAGTTAATTTTAAACATTCTGACCTAAAAGAAGTAAGTAGTGTGACTTTTATATTAGTAGTTAGCTAACAGTAAGCAGTTTGCGACCTAAATTAAGTAACTAGTGTGTCTGTTGTATACTTGTAGTGAGCCAACAATAGGCAGTTTGGTTGAAAGAGTTGCATAGAAAATGTGCTAGTATGCTTTAACATTAATATTTGCGCAGGCTAAAGATATCTTTATCTCGTGGACAGCATATAACTCAATAACATCATCAGCCCATAGACATCATAGTGATTGCAGTCAGTCAACCTGTTCTCCAGTTTGGTCATGTGACAATCCACATATGGCCCATTCTTCTCTCTTAAAAAAAAAAAAGAGACTCCGGGCTGTTTATTGCCACTCCCTATAGAGGTTTACTGTCAAACAAAACATACAACAGAGAATAAATTACTTATTTTGTAGTTAACACAACAATATACAATTGTGCTCTTAAGTTTACGTACTTTAAAGACTTCTTTTCACCTGTGAAGCCCTTTGAGACTTCGGTGATTCAGGGCTACACTAATCAAATTTGATTGATTTATTGATAAGCGTTTTTAGAAAATGGATCGCTGGATGGTATAGAGTTGTGTTTATAAATTTACTGACACATTGGATAAAACTCATTCCAGGAAAAAAAATATACATAATTTTGTTCACTTTTCCCAAACTATTAATGATACTAAATGGTAGTAATATATAAATAAAAATTACATATAATTTAGAAGTGATGAGTGTCGAATCAAATCCATTCTATACAAATCGCAGTCCATTATATAACATGGAATTAAACAGAATTAATATTTTTAAAATGTCATTGCATTTGGCCACGATGGAACCAAAAGCTACAATTTGACGTAAACTATAAATTACTAAGAAATAACGTAAATTAAAGAAATAACGTTAAAAATGTCAAACTCGGGAGAAGATTTTTGGGTTGTTTGATAACATTTGCATTAACACAGCTAAATGGTCTTGACGTTTAACCAAATACGACCATTGATAACTAACTAATCCTGTTCATAGCGGTCAAAACGCTCAAAGAATGTGACACGTAGGTGCACAAAAGACTTTAATTCAGTTTACACACCAACCCAGGCGCTTCCAAAAAACAATGACTCAACCCCCATACATAACTTTTGTGGCGAATTTGTCAATGCAAAAGTATACGTATGAGGTTTAAGTTTTGTATACAAAACAAAACTCACAAGCTAATGCTAACGCAAGTGAAGCAAGGGTTTAGAACACGTTTTAAATTTAGCTAGCAGTGCACTAGCTTATAATCACTATGCTATATGCAGAACATCGTTCCAGTTATGTTATAATTGAGTTGTATAAATATCAACATACACGTGCAAGGCGGCCAAAACTTACTTCGTGTTGTAGTACGCTTTGTTGTTAGTAACATAAAAACAGGTCCGTCTGGGACATACTCGTCAGTCCTTTGGGTCCCAAATAGAATGGGTTCCACCAGATAATGTCCTTTACAAATAACTCATAAAAAATTCAATAATAAAAAAATAATAATAACGTACTATTAGAAAATCTGAAAAAAGTTAACATATTTATTGTTGCGCAATATAAAAAAGGGTCTTCTGGAATTCAGCCTTTAGAGGTCGCTGTTGTCCAGAAATGTTGTTTGCAGACCCCCAGCTATTAAGACAACACCGTTACAATAAAAAAAAAAAAAATACCGAATTACTGATTATAATACTGATATATACTGATATATACTGGAATACTGATTATTCGTCAGCGACACGCAATTGCACGTGATATTCTACACAAAAATAGATTTTGTATTATTATTGGACACAAATTTGGCCTAATTTTAAATTAAATTGGAAAATTGGTGCTGTTAAATCTATTTTTCATTTTATCATAGACTGCTAAAGTAAAGTGGCTCCTGTCACTACAGCATTTAGAAACAGTAATAAAAGTCCACAGTAATAGTGTTCATATATTCCTTTCCTCTAGGCTTGATTACCGTAATTTATTTTATCATGGCACCATGAAGTGTTTCCAGTTGATCCAAAACGCTGTGCTCCCCTTGTAATTACAGATCAAAGGAGGAAGTACATAACTTTATAATAGCTTTTCAATATACTGATGATACATGATAATAAAATACCTGAATCATAAAAGTTTATTTTTATTATTATCAGTTATTAACAGTCAACAAATGACACTACTTTTCAGCACTATAAGCAGATCTTGCTTGAAATAAGCTTATTATCTGTACAAACAGCAGCTTGTCTGTTTTCCACATCAGGGGGCGAGAGTGGAAATCTTATTGGCTTGTTTGCTTTTTTTGTTCATGTACAGTAGAACATCGAATGTGCAACAGCTGAAAACACAGGAGGAGGGAGAGAAAAACACTTCAGCTAGTGGAAAATGTGCTACTTTGGAGTATCGGGGTCCATCTTTTTTTTATGATGGAACTAAACGGTAAATCAGAGATGACCCCGCCCTCCCTGACACGCACATGCACATACACACACACAACAGCTTCACCACTTCAGTCTGTGTCAGGTTTTACAAGGCGGGATGCCCCAAAAGGACCCCAGCTGACCGGAGTGCAACAAGTGGCCCCCGCCCAATGACATTTAGGGTAAATTTTTTAAAATTTCAGAAACTTTTTTACAGGTTTTTTGTGTATTTCTGTGTAACTTTAAATATAAAATCATCACCACTTTTTCTATCATTGTATTTGTTACAATATAAACCTTGACACTGTTTTGCATAGCCAGTAAATATTCAAATGTGACACGCAGCCTTCTTGTTTTGGCCTGCTTATTTGGATATTGACTCAAACAGAACGCAATCACGGTTTAGGATGGAGGTGTGTAAATTGAGGGGACTTGTGTGGATCCTCCTCCTGCTGTGGATTATACCACACCGAGCCACCGCCCAGAGGCGCAACGGACGCAGGAATAACTACAAGCTCTATGAAGATGAACCGAATGGTAAGAATGAAAAGAACCAGTTTGTTGGTCGCTCCGTCGCTTTGAAAGAGTGAGTGAGTGAGTGAGTGAGTGAGTGAGTGAGTGAGTGAGTGAGTGAGTGAGTGAGTGAGTGACAGAAGATACTTGCGAATAAAATGGAATGTTTACAAACACATATGATACATTTTTATCGAATGTTTTGTCTTTTGTGTGCTGGGATGATTCTGAAAAACCTTTCTCAGATTTATCAAAGAGACAGGGCTTCATGGTTCCATCCATCCAACCATTGTTTTTCTCCATCCATCCATCCATCCATCCATCCATCCATCCATCCAAACATTGGTTTTCTCCATCCAGCCATCCAAACATTGGTTTTCTCCATCCACCCATCATCTATCCATCCATCCATCCATCATCCATCCATCCATCCATCCATCCATCCATCCATCCAGCCAAACATTGGTTTTCTCCATCCATCCATCCATCCATCCATCCATCCATCCATCCATCCATCCATCCATCCATCCATCCAAACATTGGTTTTCTCCATCCAGCCATCCAAACATTGGTTTTCTCCATCCACCCATCATCTATCCATCCATCCATCCATCATCCATCCATCCATCCATCCATCCATCCATCCATCCATCCATCCATCCAGCCAAACATTGGTTTTCTCCATCCATCCATCCATCCATCCATCCATCCATCCATCCATCCATCCATCCATCCATCCATCCATCCATCCATCCTTCCATCCATCCATCCATCCATCCATCCATCCATCCATCCATCCATCCATCCATCCATCCATCCATCAATCCATCCATCCATCCATCCAAACATTGGTTTTCTCCATCCAGCCATCCAAACATTGGTTTTCTCCATCCACCCATCATCTATCCATCCATCCATCCATCCATCATCCATCCATCCATCCATCCATCCATCCATCCATCCATCCATCCATCCATCCATCCAGCCAAACATTGGTTTTCTCCATCCATCCATCCATCCATCCATTCATCCATCCATCCATCATCCATCCATCCATCCATCCATCCAAACATTGGTTTTCTCCATCCATCCATCCATCCATCCATCCATCCAAGTTGTTATTGATCAGTGAAACACATCCATTGGCTTCAATGGCATATTTGTGTGCAGGAGGTCGACCTTGTTCCCTGGAGGTGGTCTTCATCCTGGACAGCTCTGAGAGTGCCAAAATCAGCCTGTTTGAGAAGCAAAAGGCCTTCGTGCTGGGCTTTAGCACACGTCTGGCCATGCTGCAGGTCGCCGGCTGGACGCTTAACGTGCGAATGGCCGCCTTGCAGTACAGCAGCTCGGTGTCCGTGGAGCAGCGCTTCTCGGCGTGGACCAACCTGGACGCCTTCCACGGTCGAGTCAGCGTCATGAGCTACATCGGCCACGGTACGTACACCACCTACGCCATCGGGAACGCCACGGAGCTTCTGGTGAAGGAGACCCCAGAGGGAAGCGTCCGCGTGGCTGTGCTGATGACGGACGGAGCCGACCACCCAAGGAATCCCGACGTGGTGGCGGCCGCCGTCCAGGCCAAAGAGCATGGCGTGAAGATGTTTGCAGTAGGGCTGACGCACATCGCCCAGCAGGGGGCCAACAGCGCCAAGCTGAGGGCCGTGGCCAGTGCGCCCGCTCAGCAGTTTGTGCAAAGCCTTCAAGACCCTCAGCTGGAGCAGAAGCTGCTCAAAGAAATGGTGAGCGTCTGCGTCTTTGATGTTACGTAAACATTTTTTTAGCTTTAATAAAGATATTTCGAAAGCCAATTAGGTTAGCGTCATCAAAGACCGTTTGCCTTAGATGTTTACAAAAACACGTAGTTTAGGTTCATCAAAGACTATTACGTTTTTGATGTTTACAAAAGAACCTAAAGTTAGATTGGTTGGACAAATAGTTGTCTTTTATGGTTTGTAAAATATGTACGCTAGCTTCAATGAAGGCTTTACTTACATTTAACGTTCAGCAAAATATTTAATCACTTAGTTTTGTTTATTAGGAAAATGTGTACATTACCTTAGCTACATGTAGCTTAATCAAACTGTTTGTTTTTGATGGTTACACTTTTATTCGATCAGAAACTTGGTTCATAAAAAACTACACGTATTTGATATTTACAAAAATGTTTGGTTTAGGTTATTCAAAGACTCCTTGGTATTTCAGAAAACATAAAAACTATAAAATGCTACTTGCCGTTGATGTTTACGAAATGTTTTTTTTTCCTTTTGGGAAACTTTATGTATGGTTCATTTAAGGGTGCGGGTGTCTTTGATGTTTACTCAATTCTCTTTGATGTTTGAAAATTTAGGTTGATCAAAAACTATTTTTTTAAATATTTGGTATAAACACTACATTAATCCAGTGCTCCGCAATTATTTTTTGCAAAACCCCGCAAGGAAAGAGAAAATCATTCATGCTCTCTCCACATGCTGCTCTGACTGTAAATTTGATTATTATCAATAAAAGTTGTATAGGTAGACCTAAACCTGTATCCTTCTTAACATTAAAAAATCAACTTTCAACAACTGTTAAACTGTTTTGGTGCAGCATTTATGCAGTTTACAGATTAGTCTGAACCTGAAAAAAATGACCATCAAAGCATCAAAGTGACTGATATTAAAACTGAAAAAAAAAATTCCCCCACCTCCATTATTTGAGGACTTTTTTTGTCATGCTTAAGAATATGATATATGATATGTGTGTGTGTGTGTGTGTGTGTGTATGTTCATCAAAGACTCTGGTAGATGTTGTGGACAACATGTAAATTAGGTTGAAAATGACTATTTGTGTTACTGCATTTTTCCTTTCTTAAATTTTATAAAACAAAAGCGGTAGGTTCAGTTTAGGTCTCCACATGTCTCGGATGTACGCAGAATGTTTTTAAGAAAGTATTTTGGTGGTAATTTAAGATGCTAGAACTTAGCATTCAAGACGCTGTGGTTTTATGTGTGTTATTTTTATGTGTGTTGTTTTGCTTCTAGGGCTCAGTTGTATTACAAGAGGTATGTGTTTTTAGTTTTGTTTTATAACTCATGACTTTAATTTGTATTCAACAGGGCGAGCAATAGATTTAACTCATATTTCTCACGTTCTTATGATTAGTGCCCCGAAACGCAGATGTGTTTGTGTGAAAGTGGAGAGCCGGGCCCACCGGGAGCTCAGGTGAGCGTTTTATACACGTAGTATCCATACAAATTATATGTCTAGCGTTCGTTGTAGTGTTAGGAAGTAACAAAGAATAACTGCATTAATTTAGCGTAATTTATAAGGCGAAAATGTCCATTTTAGGGTCAAAAAGGAGATCCGGGTTTCAGAGGGTCACCTGGTCAAAAAGGAGCTAGGGTAGGCCGTCACAAATTATAATTCTGTTTTTGAAAAAGCAAATTTGTGGATTTTTATGAGTTTGGTGTCGCCACTCAAGGGGGAGCCCGGTGTGGATGGTCAACTCGGGAAAGACGGACCTGAGGTAAATCTCATCTCACGTCACATGCTTTTATTTGAGGTAAGGCCTTCAATTGCGATGGGCTGTCTTGCAGGGACGTCCGGGTTTCAAAGGTAGCAAGGTGGGTGTCTATTTTGTAAATGATGATGTCATCAAAATATATACACGCAATTAAATGTACATGTTTCCTTTTAAGGGAGACAGAGGAGAATGCGGGCCTCCGGGCGGGAAAGGTGACCCGGTATGTGACTTACTGTTATTTCGATTTAAGGTTCTTAATTAGCACTCAAAATCAATCAGACTTCATCTTTCAGGGTTTTCACGGGCCGACGGGACCACAAGGACCGAAAGGAAAACAGGTATATTCATTGAGGATAGGTTTTCATATATCCACTATTGTTTTGATTATTTGACATCTTAACTTCAATGTGCATGCTGCTGAATATATATTTTGTTTTTTATCATTTTTTCTATAAAAAAATGCTAATGATAATATCATCTTGAGTCTACATTTTATGTATATATATATATATATATATATATATATATATATATATATATATATATATATATATATATATATATATATATATATTCCGGAAAAAGGTTTTTGGCATTGACAAACACGGCTTAATCTTACAAGATAAATTAGTAAAATTATGAAAGTTAAAAAAAAAAACATATTCTGGAATTATAACTATTTATTTATTATTTTATAAGAATATCCAAACAACTCATTCAGATAATTTTTGGGTGCTTCTGGCCAGTTTTAGAAGATTTTTTTCCCCCCAACTTGCATTCTGCTGAAAACACATTTTGTGTTGTGAACCACACAATATTTTTCATAAAAACTTTGCGGATAAAATTGTAATAACACATAAAAAGGCAGCATGTATCCAGAATGGAGTTGTAATATTACATCAAATAAATTTTAAATCAGAATTAAAAAAAATGTTAAATGTACATGCATGTACATATTCCCGGGAGACAAATAAAATTATTTGAAAATGTCTTTGAAAAAATCTTCCTATATTGGAAATCTTCTGATGGATTAGTTATACAAGATAAATATGTAAGTCAGTTGTCAGAGGGTTTAAAAATATTCTGGAATTATAAGTATTTATTCATGTACTTATGTTGAATTATAATTTCAAAAACATTCTAAAAAAAAAATCAACACGTCTTAAATATTCAGAATTTTTTCATATTCTCCCAGCTAGTGTCTCGATTAATCATTTTTCAGGCTTTATTCTCATAGCTTAAGGCAGAGCCTGTATTGGAATGTGTGTGTGTTTTTTTTTCTTGTTAAAGTATTCATTTTCATCTGTTTCTATTTTTAATTTTAGTGTTAAAAAAAAACAATTCTCTTTTCACAAATTTGCAACTTGGCACTTTGAACATTTTACCCTCTTCTTTGTACTATTATGCAGGTATGAAAAAAAAATGGCAACATATTCTCCCAGGCATGCTCTTTGCTACAAAACGTGTACATCAAAGCGTAGCATACATCAGGAGTGGAAGCAGAATTTGTCTTTATTCACCTCTGCACTCATGGAATGTGAATATTGGCTTCCGGCTAATCCTCATCCAAAAGCAGTGAATCCAGGCTCGCAGGATATTTTTTTTGGACTTTGTGTGTCGACATTAGCGCAGCGACCTGGATGCTAGCTTGCCCGAATAAAAAATGTTTTGCTGTGAAAACCTATAGAACATGGAAGCCAGAGATGTTGACTTTGAAATATACTGTTACCATGTGTTGGAAAACACAAGTGATATTATTGGTAAAACATTATTTCGACGTTGGGTTGAGATATTAAATGTATTTTTCAGGGTGACGTTGGACCACCTGGAGACGTGGGACCCGAGGGACCGACTGGACAAAAAGTAATTTTTGGCTTATATAAACATGTTTGAACTGAGGATCCACCGGACAAATTTTGCAGGCATGTTCACTCGGGTGTAATAGACACCTGGCAAGCCGCAAAAAAAATGGCTCTGAAGTATCTCCCAGGTTGTGGGAAAATCCTGAAGCTGGATTCACAGAGCATGGGAATTTGGTGGGTATGTCTATCGTGAGTAGAGCTCCCCAAAAAATCTGAAGAAGCCATGCTGAAAAATCTTTTAGTCTGAACCAGACATGTGGGGAGGCCCCTGGGATTTTGTTTCTTTTCTTTTTTTTTAAGCCCTTGAGGTTAGTTTTATTTAGCATCATGGAATTTCGAAGGCAAGTCTATCATAAGTAGACCCACAAAAACTTCACAGGACACCATACTGAAAAATGCACATTTTGGTTTAAAACTAACATTTTGGCTCCATGCACCGCACCTACATTTTATTACCGTATTTTTTTGGACTATAAACTACAACTTTTATCTCATGATTTGCGGTTTGTAGTCCAGTACGGTTTATCTGCTTGTTTTTTTTTTTTTTTTTGCAGTAGTATTCTGTGTTATGTTGAAAATATCCATCCATTTTCTATGGTGCTGAACATGCAGGCTTATCTGGGACAAAAACTTTTTTTGCTCAATTTTTGCTTATATACTGTACTGCTTAGAGTTCAACAAATACGGTAATTCAGTTTCTGAGATCAATTTCAGTTCAAATTTGCAGGAATGTCTATCATGAGCACGGGTTGTCTGCCATTTTGGTTGGAAGCAGACATTTTGTCTGTGAGCATGCCACCCTCATTTTATTATTCAGTCCATGAGATGAGATGGAACAAGTGGACCAACGAAAAAAGTCTCACAACAACATGATAAAATAATTTTCTTCTGTCTTTTGGATTCTCAGCAACCTCCATTTTTTTTTCTTCAGTGCATGAGGTCATGATATCTTGATAGCCAACCAAGAATAATTTTAAAATTCAGCTTCAGTCTCAGGAAGTCATCCAACACAATTCAAAGAAAGTCGGACATTTTGGTTTAAAGCTTGGGCCCTGTTGCATATTCTAGAGAATTATTTTATCCCCTGAAACCACCTTCACTTAGAAACATGAAATTTGGTGGGCATATCTATCATGAGAAGACCCACAAAAGAATCCGATGTCTGGGTTTTTGGGGGGCGTTAAAGGAGGACATGTTGACTTGTAAGCATCCCCCAGGATTAAACTCTAAAAAAAAAATCAGCTCTTGGAGCCAAATTCAATCAGTAAAATGCAATTTGCTTGCCACGTCTACAATGAGTAGACCCACATGCCACAATTCACAATAAGTCTGACATTTTGGTTTAAAGCTGACATTTGGGCTGAGTGACTTAACCTCAAGATTTTTCAAAATTCACTTAACATCCTGCAATTTTTTAGACATGTCTATCGTGAGTAAACACACAAAAAAGTCTCAAGATGTCATGCGCGAAAATGCACAGGAAGTTTGCCATTTTGGTTTGAAGGGGCCAATTTAGAAATGTTTTCGCCCACTCTGGTTTGTCCTTCAAAAATCTTTTTCACGATTGACTTGTCTGGGATGGTCATAATAAAATAAATACATAAATAAATAAATAAATAAATAAATAAATAAATAAATAAATAAATGCATAAATAAATAAATAAATAAAGCATCATGATTGAATATTTGGAGACATTTTAAAGGGTATTTTCCCACAAATAATGCATAAAGCACTGGACTTTGTTCGTGTCACACAATCGCGTACATACAGTAAACGACCTTTAACGAACGAGCCCCCCGGCTGATATCTGACCTTTGGACAAAGATGTCTTTATGGAGGGGAAATATGAATTGATTTATAGCACATGAGAGAATTTCAGAGATTAATTCAGGAAAGATTTCACAAAGAAGTATTGATATATTTTCTCAGATAAAATCATACCAAAAAAATGCAACTACGAACTGTGTGACTCAACTGTTTAGCCAATTAAATTTTATAAGAACTTGTCATTTTCTAATTACATGTTATTATTATTGTTAGGGTGACAGAGGGCCAAGTGGTAATACTGGACCACCAGGAGACTTTGGAATTGGCTTCCCAGGGGCCAAGGTAACCATCATATATTTAACTTATTCAAGCCCAAAGACATACTTTTACATTTATTTTTAAGAGTCTATCCCAGGTAATTTATTTATATATATATTCAAGTATTTGGCTAAAGAAAGAAAGGTCTAAAAATGGCTGGTCCTCTATGAATTAAGTGATTAATTCAGGTAATTAAGTAGAAAAATAATCAAATAGGTGATTATGTACTGAAGTAAAGTAAATACTTAATAGTAAATACTAAATCACTAAAGTTAGCAAATACTGAAAGTAATTTATTATTAAATTAATTCAGTAGCAGCCATTTTTAGAGCCATATTTAGGCCAAAAATAAATAAGTACATTGGATTAAATTGCTGAACTTAAAAAAAAGTAAAAAAAAAAGATAGATAGATAGATAGATAGATAGATAGATAGATAGATAGATAGATAGATAGATAGATAGATAGATAGATAGATAGATAGATAGATAGATAGATAGATAGATAGATAGATAGATAGATAGATAGATAGATAGATAGATAGACAATGATGTAAAATGACATAAAATATTGATGTTTTAGGGAGAAAAAGGCAACCAGGGACGACCTGGACCAGCTGGTCTTGTCGGTATTGGAGAACCAGGACTACCGGTGCGTATTGAAACCATGGTCTACTTATTATAATATATTGCACTCTAATATGCTGTATTATGTGGTGTTGTAATTGAAATTGTTTAGGGTTAGGGTTTGCGCTTCATCACAAGTGGTGATTAATCAATTATTTTTCATTTTTATTTAATTATTTTTACTGATAATCATATTTTTGAATAATTTTAATTAATTTATTTTAATGCAGTGTATAATGCTTTGAAAAAGATCATATTTGGGAGGAAACTACATCAGGTAAATACATTTCAGAGTCCAAAACTGAAAAAGACCAGTGAGTGAAACACTGGTCATCGGACAAGCACTTAAAAAAAAAATAGCACTCAATGTTACACACTAACTGCAAATGTGGGCCATAGGAGACTTTTACTTTTCATATTCACAATTGCTAGCAGAGTTGTTCGTTTTGCTGTCTTGTTTCAGGGTCCTCTAGGACCACCCGGAGCTCGAGGCAACCCGGGACCGCCCGGAGAGGGATTGCCAGGACCCAAGGTGGGGATCTTTATTGCCATTTAACTTATTAACGGCAGCCAAGTAAAAATGGATCTTTGACGTCTGTAACCGTCAATGGCAGTGAATGTGTTAAATGCAAAATACGTAGCCTGATTTTCAGTGTGATGCTGTGTGTGGGCGCTCTCTAGCGGTTGGAGAAAGAATGACTGAGTTCAAGGTTCAAATTGCATTTTATGACGTTTTAAGGCAGTTAAGTAGATTTTCTAAATACAGTTTAGTTGCATTTAAATTTTAAGTACAATGCATGGGCCTTTATTTTTTCAGATGTTTACGGACATCTTTAGGCACATATTAAACTTTTGTGTGCAATATTTTTGAAGTGAATCTTTATCTAAGTACTAAAAGTGCTATAAACACATTTAAGTAACATATACAATAACAATCTATGATTAATATATTTTGATCTTATTGATTTTTGACATTTTACAGGGAGATCGAGGATTTGAAGGACCCCGGGGGAATCGGGGGCTACCTGGGATTGGGTTCAAAGGTGACAAGGTAATAGAACCTGCTACTATGCTACACGGTGGCAAACTTGTGGTTCGGCACCTTTTCACAGATGTTTTATTTATATTTTGAATGTTATTTAAAAATATTTGTAATGCGTTTTCACAAAATCAGGCTTATGTCTCCGATAACAAAACTTGGGATATTGATATATTCTGGTTGTACCCTCAATAAAATATGCATTTGGGATCAAATGAGAATGAAAATTTCACCCCAAAAATGGGCAACATTTTTATTCTCAGGGCAGTGCTGGCCCACCTGGGTTGCCAGGTCGAGTAGGAGCTTCTGGTGTCGGAGTTCAAGGTGAAAAGGTACAATAAAAAACAAAAGGGGAAATATCATTATCATAATCTGTGTCTTTGCAAATCAACAGTCTCTTTTCTTTCTCTCAGGGTGATCCAGGCCCGCCAGGACCTGCAGGCCTAAGAGGAGGTCCAGGTGTGGGAATTACAGGACCTAAGGTAAGGCGGGGAAAGCCGTACGTTTTTGCGGCGTTGCTAATCCTGATGGACATTTCAGCCGTTTAGCATTTTGATTGCGCTGAAATTGCTCTGCATACAATCACGTAGAAATATGCAAATGAATATGACTGCGCCGTCAATCAAACCAGTCAGGCTAGTCGGGTCGTTAATGACACTGCGATGCAACATGTGGCTAACTATCCCATGAGTTGGATGTAACAGTAAAGAACTGTGTTTCACATCATGAGGCGGCTTAGTTTAATAAAACCAAGATGATCGCCCTTGTGAGTGTTTCCCAACGCATTTGTGATTTTTCATTGTTATTTTTTTCCCCCGTGTATAGAACGTCTTATAATGGGGAAAAAAGCAATAAACTAAATGCTTTTATGTGAAATTAGGGGAATCAGGGATTTCCTGGAGTACCAGGACCACCCGGTGAGAGAGGTGTCGGAGTGCCCGGTCCAAAAGTAAGTAAGCACAATCTCACCTCATAACATGTCATCAATAATGTTCAAAACATTTGTAAAGTTGAGAAATATTTGACATTTGACTGCCATTGACTTTGAGTTGCTTCCTCAGGGGGACGTGGGAGCTGAGGGCCGACCAGGCATACCTGGTCAGCCCGGAGAAGACGGGACCCCAGGACAGAAGGTAGCACCAACAAGTTGTCCAAACCACAATTTACTACCATTTTATACGTAAGAATTCATGCATTGTAATGTATTAATGCCAGGGGGACATTGGGTTTCCGGGACCCAGGGGACCAGATGGCAGTCCTGGTAAAGGTGCCCCTGGAGAGAAGGTGAAGCTTCAAATGAAGATCTTGTCATCGACCTTTCCGTCTGATGAAAGAAAAATAGCTCCGATGCTGATTTATCCTCGTTAGAATGTTAGATATGTCATTGGAAAATTTCACATGGTCTTTTCCCAGGGAGCTAGAGGTGACCGAGGGTCCCGAGGCATGCCAGGTGCTGTTGGTCCTGTGGGACCAATAGGGCCCAAAGTAAGGATTGACCTTTGACAAAAAGTAATCTCAGGCACTATGAGGAGGGCTTCTGACTTGCCAAGTTTGCGTTTTTGTATTTAGGGGGATCCCGGATTTATTGGGCCACCCGGTGCACCTGGACAACCAGGGAGGGGACTACCTGGTGCCAAGGTAACTGCCTAAAAAGCACCATCATTTTGAACTTAAAAAAAACAAAACAAACATATCATTTCTGGCACTTTAAGGTTCCACTTTAGGAAATTTGGTTAAATCGCAATGTCGGTTCTCTTTTCTTCAGGGAGATCCAGGCCCACAGGGCCTCGCTGGAGCTGTGGGTGAACCAGGGCGAGGTATAACCGGACCAAAGGTGAGTTAAGGTACTTGATCTGTTGGTGAGCCATAGTGCTGACTATGTAGTTTGTTTTAAAGGGTGACAGAGGGCCACCGGGAGCTTCAGGGTTGCCTGGAGCTAAAGGTGAAGGCTTTCCAGGCCCTCCAGTGAGTATCAAAGACCAGCATCAGCATCAAGTCATTGTACATCCTCATGCCAAACTTGGCCTCAGGGTCCTCCAGGACGTCCTGGCTTGACAGGAGAAACCGGAGCAGACGGTGTTGGTCTACCTGGAGCAAAGGTAAAGATCAACTCGGGTGAGGAATGATAGGACGATGATAATTTCGTCTCCTTAAATCCAGGGTGACAGAGGACTGCCTGGACCATCTGGACCCGCAGGACCGCCAGGAATTGGACTCCATGGCCCAAAGGTACTCACTACCGGATTCATTATTTTTGTACACACTGATCCAGAATTGCGAACATGGTTCCTCTGCAATCGGAGTTTTTGCTTTATCTTTGTAGGGTTCCATTGGTATCATAGGACCGCCAGGTCCACAGGGACCCCAAGGCGAGGGCATCCAAGGGCAAAAGGTAAAACCAAGAACCTACTGACTCTCCGTGCAAAGCATTGCCAAAGTGTAATTAACAGACAATTCCTTTCCAGGGAGAGCCTGGTTTTCAGGGGATCCCTGGCCCAAGGGGTCCTGCTGGAGTCGGACTACAGGGTGATAAGGTACCACCACACTGTGGATATACAGTATTCCAGTTATCTTTGCTGATTTGTGCTACAAGACTGACAAGATGGATGCTTCTTACTTTTTGTAGGGCGATCGAGGTTTTGCCGGTGAGAGAGGGAAAAAGGGAGACAGAGGAACCACTGGAGAACCAGGAGTTACCGGACCTTCGGTATACAACTTTGTTGTTAAATCGACTCTGGATGGGGCGCAGATTCAGTTTTTTTCTTTGATTTTCTTTGGAAGATCTTCTGTTATTGCATACAATACGTACCAGGAATGCATAAGTGACGGTGGGTCCAGATCTCAGATCTCTTTAGGCCACTACTGTCCGATACAGCAACCAAGTGATAAGAATCAAATTCTTTCATTTGATATTTGACTGACGGTGGAAATCCCACTGTCAAACAATTGCCGCTCACATATTCTGTTTTCAATTACAGGGTAGAGATGGACAAAAAGGAGAGCCCGGACTTACGGTAGGAATTTCCCATGACAAGACATCCATGTACAGGAGGAATGACTCTTGGTGGGGGCTTATCCAATAGACCTCACATTGACATCTGAACTTTTGGTCAATTGGTTCCGGCAGTGTTACTTAAGGTCGGAACTCAGTCAGAAATTGTCAAAATCTTGCGATCAATTTGCACTACCTCTAAAATGAGCAACAGGACTTTCCAAATTTTCAAAACCAATCAACTAGAAACCTAAGGTTTCTAGCTGAACGAAACGTCAGGTTGTCCTACTCAACCGATTTATTTGTCTTTGAAGGACCCTGGAAATAAAGAAATTCACCCGAAAATGATGATTTCAAACCTAAATGTCAGACTTCCTGTGTGTCATTGGGCCTCTTGAAACATTTCTGTAGTACTACTCTTGACATTAATCCCAACCAAATTACATGTAGCTAAGAAAAATTAGGAGTTTGTATTCACAAACCTCTGGAAATTTAGATAACTTCAAATTTGATCCTTTAAATCAAAATGACTGGCTTCCTGTCCATTGCTCATTGACGCTTTGTGTTGGTAGACAAACCACCCAAACATTATGTTAGTAGGTCACAGGCTATAGGGGCTGAATTTTCAAGTTTCCAGGATCCACTACCAACAGTCCTCAAACTTTATCGCCGTGGTCCACCCACACAGATTGACCTTTTTTTTTTTCCATTTTTCCAGAGGGAAGAAGTCATCAAACTCGTGCGATCCATTTGCAGTAAGCCAAAAAAAAGTCGCGAAACGGCTTCTCGGTTTTCTTGGCTCTGGTTCACTCTTTTGGCGCTTCCATCCCAGATTGTGGGGTGACATGCCGCCAGAGTCCCCTGGAGCTGGTCTTTGTCATTGACAGCTCAGAGAGCGTGGGCCCTGACAACTTTGAGGTAGTCAAGGACTTTGTGAGCGCCCTGGTGGACCGGGCGTCGGTGGGACAAGACACGACCCGGGTTGGAGTGGTGCTCTACAGTCACATCAACATGGTGGTGGTCAGCCTCAGCCAGGATGCTTCTCGGGACCAGGTGAAGGCTGCGGTGCGTTCCATGACCTACCTGGGCGAGGGCACCTTCACGGGCAGCGCCATCCACCAGGCCAACAGGCTGTTCCGGGTGGCTCGGCGGGGCGTCCGAAAGGTGGCCGTGATCATCACAGACGGCCAGGCCGACAAGAGGGACTCTGTTAGTCTTGAGAGTGCGGTGAGGGAGGCCCGGGCGAGTGACATCGAGATGTTTGTGATCGGGGTGGTGAACACCAGCGACCCCTTTTTCGGGGACTTCAAGAAGGAGCTGGACTTCATGGCCTCGGAACCAGACAAAGACCACGTGCACCTCATAGATGACTTCAAAACGCTGCCAGGTGATTGTGTTGTCATTCGTTGTTGAACCTTACCAGCTGCTAGCACGCTAATGTGCTAAGCTAAACCTCTCCTAAAAATGCTTGGCGGAACAACGATGAAAAGGAAATCTTACAATCGGAGTCCCAAATGCTTGTTTAGCAGAAGGTTATCATCCATTAGCAAGCTAACCCTGACAATATGATGTGATTTAAAGGTATGCTAACACATTGCCTCATGTTAGCTAGGCTATGCTAAACTGTTTCTATACCAAATAATTTGATTTCCCCCTTTAAGCCCTGGAAAAGAAACTCCTGAGCCACATCTGTGAGGATAGTAGCAGCGTCCTTTTCCGCTCTATCCCAAGTGGTGGACTACCACCGAGACGTCCTGAGGTCTCCGGGACTGATGTCCGACAGCCTCCTTGGACAAGGACCGACACGCCCACCTTTACGGGAGACTTCCATCGGATTCAGATAACGGTGAGGATGTAATGAACCAACTTTCATCATGGTATTGCAATGATACTTTTATGTTCAGGTAACAACGCTTATCCTCAAAAATGAATCTCGAAAACCTAGTACTGTATTATCAAATATTTATATTTCTGGTATACATGCTTCATATACGATAACAATTGGACGCAATTTTGGACATTTTTTTCAGGGCTGAGCTTTCAAAACAATTTTTGGGGGGCGCTATTGAGCGGCATGTTGCTAGACAGGAGCAGGAACGGTTTTCGCGTCTTGATTTTGATTTCCGTCCTTGACATTTGCTGTTATAGCTTAGCATCATTAAGTTGCAAACGTCTTTTCTCTTGGATAGCCCCGCCCAGCGCCGTCTCATCCCGATAAACAAGTGACCACTCAGAGACCGAAAACGGACGAGCGGAGTTCATCGGAAGCGCAGAGGCTTCCGTTTTTTGACAGCCAACCTTTGAGACCGGACGGGAGGCCGACCACGCGACACACGTCAAAGGTGGTCGTCAACGGCCCCGCCGTTCCCACCGCCAAAACGCCTCTTGGGGCTCCAAAAATCACACCGGGTGAGTGACGGCGTTTACACACTTTTAACTCATTCTGCGCCAGCTATTTTAAGACACTTCTTTACCTTGATATTTAAAAAAAAATTGGCACTGTAAATACGTATTACGACATCTTTGGGATTGAATGGACAATCTGTTTTCAGACACTCATTTACGCTAATATTTGGAAAAAAAATACTGTCAATTAAGTGCTTAAGATTGAATGTCTGGACCCTGTAAAAAAAAACAAACTAAGCATTGTCATGATATGATTTGTTGTCTGGTTAAAATACAATTTTGTAATGTTAAAATTGCTAATAGTCTACTTTTAATCTTTGAAAATGTATCATTATTGAAGGTATGACTTTCTTCACGTAAAATTTGAACAAAATTGGGAACATTAACTACAGCACAGTACTTTTAAAATGAAAACCTTTTGGAAATTATTAAAAGGAATTCTGCATTTCATTGAAAAAATACCCTAAAATCTATAAAATTACATTTTGAAAAGACAATTTTCATTAAGGTTTTTTTTATTGGAATTGTTTAAATTCAACTAACATTTTTACCTAATACTTTAATGTATTTATTACAATATTATATATAGACTTCTCAATGTTTTGGATGTAGTTTGAATAAAATTACGACTATCGTCATAAAATTGCAGTTTTTCCTCAAGATTATGTTGTTTTGCACCACATATTTTTTCTTTTTTTACAGTCTAAAATTTAATAATTATGAACATTACATAACATCCTCATCATAAATATTTTTTTCTTTCTTAAATGACAACTTCTGTCTCATTTCTTTTAACTTTTCTTCAATATTTTGAATTTATTTATAATCCAGTTACACAACCTCAAAGAAAATTATTTGAATTGTGTATTTATTTAATGTTATTTTTTTTCATGTTTTTTTTATTCCCTTCAGAGTTGTGCCGCGCGCCGCTGGACCCGGGTCCGTGTCGGAATTACGAAGTGCGCTGGTACTACGACTCCGAGGCCAACGCCTGCGCTCAGTTCTGGTTTGGAGGTTGCCAAGGCAACGCCAACCAGTTTGACAGTGAGAGAAGATGCAGACAAACCTGCGTGCGGGTCTAATCTCATTTCGAGATATTGTACATGTCATTATCGTCATAATAATAATGATCTTGGTAAAAGTGCTTTAATGTTCATGTGAAGCATGGCTAATTATGAAAAATTAATTGTGATCAAAGTATGAAAAAGATATTACTTACTTTATGTACTTGAACAATTTTAAACACTAACTTTTTTTAACTTTATATTTTTTTAATGTTACTGTGTTATGGCATAAATAAAGCTTATTTTTGAACTATCCCTGCCACACTGTTTTTTTTTTTTTTACAGTAGTAATTCATTAATGATAACAAACACTGTCAATTTAATCCATTGTATTAACTAACCGGTAATTAAATTAATTAATACGAATCATTATATACTTATAATCTAATTAATACATTGAATTAGTCAATCTAATTAATTAATGTTTAATTTAATTTGAATTGTTACCAGTAGATAAAAAATTATGATGTTGAATTTGAACACGATAAAAATTTACCATATTTTTTTATGTTACATTAAGTACAGCGTAATGGCATAAATATAACATATTTTTGAATTTTTCTCATGAAACTAGAGTTTTCTACTGGTGTAATTCATTAATAATAATTAATGATAATCTTGAGTTCTCTTTTGTTGTCTTGTCTAGGACATGCAAAGGATTCCATACTGATATTTTAAATCATGAATGGACGAAATAGGGAATTTACATTTTCATTTATGCTTATGGCTTTATATTGATTTAATTTTGGCACTTCATACATCAAATTTAATTATCATACAGATGAAAACAAAACATGCATTCTGCATTCATTTTTTTGACTACTGCAATGAGGGCAAATTCAATGTATGTTCATTAATTTAGCGGCTTTATTTACTTAAATATTTTAGTAACTGTGAATTAAAACTCAATTTTTTTAGCTGTTTTTTTTATTATTATCTATCAAAATAACGATGAATTACAGCCACTTAGTACAAAAGAATGATCGATTTTGAAGTAGGAGGCGTTCATTTATAGAAGACGAGGAAAGACGACATGACGATGTAACCCGGCTGCTGAGTGGGGTTGGGATCCTTCCCGTTGAACAGACCCAAGTAGCGTATCGTGTTGGACGCCTGACCGCTGACATCCAGCTGCGAACCAAGCAAAACCTTCATTTCTTTTCATCCTAATGATCTCAAAATGGAGAGTAATTAACGGCAGTCAAGCGTTGGTACCTGCGCCGTGACGTCCAGCCTCCAGGGATCCACCTGCAGCCCGTCGCACCAGCCCCCGCGGCCATACAGCCACGTGCCGTGCTCGTTGGGCACGCCGCCCTCCTTGGCGCGCTCGGCGCAGCCCAGCGCCGAGCCTGCCAGCCGGCCGCAATCGCATTTTTTCCAAGGGGTCTTTATAACTCAGGGGTGTCAAACCCATTTCGGTTCAGGGGCACATGGAGGAAAATCTATTCTCAAGCCGGCCGGGGAGGTAAAATTATGCTATATACCTTAAAAACAATTCATGTCAATTCTATGTAGCTTTTTGCTCTGCGCACTGGCCTGGTCATGAATAGTGGGGTCCAAGTGTAAATATATTGTTGAAAAGTAACTGATATCTTTATTTTTGGTCCTCTATGTACCACAATATAGCGTTTTTACTGAAATTGCTAGATGCAAATGGAATTTTGTCTGACTTTTTCGCCATTCACTCATAAAATAAATATTTAGTAGAGAACACATAATTAAACAAATAAATCCAACAAATAAATTGTGCTGTATAGTCTCATTCCAGACATTGAGTGTCACCCACATAATGGTATACACTAAAAACCTCATGAAGAAGAAGTCATAATGTCATGTCAAATACATTGGCGCTATGTGCTAACAACTGAGCTGTAAACATAGTAAATTTAAAAAGAAATAGACAAATCCAACAAGGACCAAACTTCCATTCTTCAGTTAGACTTGCGTGTAGGTAACAGCTGTGTTCTAAGTGTGGAAACACTGCCATCTAATGGTCACAGTTATCACTACAGTGCCCAATTGGCTCAAATTAGGTAAGCATTAGTCAAGGGTGTCAGCTCCTCTCCATAAAATATATATATATATTATCGTTATTATTCATTGAACAGACGAAAATTCTCGTCCATGGCACTGAATGAGTTAAACCTTCTCGGATCCGGCCCGAAGGCTGTATGTTTGACACCCCTTTTATAACATGAGAGAAATCTACTCACCGGCAGAGTCGAAGGACCTCGTGTTGTTGTGAACGCCATTGACCAGAAAGTGGTGCGAGGTGACGCAGAACTCTCCGCATCCGTTTTCGTCGCTGCCGTGTCCGGTGATGACGGCGTAGAGCTCCGCCTGTGGGCCGCGCCCTGTCAGAATCGTCCACCATCTTGTCGATGGCGCGTCTTACCTTTTTGGCGGAGGCGGGCACGGGGAACTTGATTGGCGGGTAGCGCTGGTTGTACGTCTTGTCGAAGGTCCCGCCGTCGTACAGTGACATCACTCGAAATGGGCGGAGCTTGTCCCCTGGATGTTGAAGAACGAGCATTGCGTTCCAAATTGTTTATTGATCTCAAAGCACATGCCGCTTCACCGAGAGCAATCCTACCCGTCAAATTGGCGACGCTGAATCTCAGGTTGAGGGAAACCGCCCACGGCATAGCCCACGGTGCTGTCTTCATGGTGAAGCGACAAATGGCGGCGTCCAGCACAGGGAGGAGCGGGGACACATCTGTTTGCCAGCGACCGATCCTTCTGCAGATCACATCACACGCACGATAAAATGGTAAGGTGATATCGCTTAGCTTTTGACAAATTAAATTTGGGCCACAATGAGGTAGTAAAAAGTCTTTTTTTTTTTTTTTTTTTTTTTAGACAAAGAAAGATTTTTCAAAGATGAAAAACACATTTTTGAGAGAAAAGCAAATGGGATTCGTTGTCGAATAAAAAGTCAGTAATTCACAAGGTAAAATTTTGCATTTTTCCAAGGAAAACAAATGTTTTTTTTGTTGAATTAAAAGTGAGCAATTCATAAGATAATTTGGTATTTTGTGAATCTAATCTTTTATGAGATTAGATTCGTGAGAAAAGTTGTCATTTGAGACACACACAAAAATAATGAAGTACAAAAGCAGAACTTTGGAGGTTATTTCTTTTTTTAAATAAAAATTTGGGCCACGATGAGTTAAGTCTTTTTCAAGGCAGAAATAAATAATTTCCTAAAACACTCTATTCTAGGAGGTATTTTTTTCAAATTAAAAAAAGAAAAAGAGTATTTAGTACTTGAAGTAAATTCAGTGAATTCAAATGAAAACGTGAAAAAAACCTTCAATAAAAGTTCTAATATTGAATATTTTTGTCATGTGTCCCCACCTTCGGAACGCGGTGATCCAGCGTCCCAGTTCGACGTGGCAGTAAGGTCCGAGGTGATCGCAGCAGACGAAAAGTTGGACGGTGTGATCCCACTGAGGACACGATGCATCTCTGCTGCCGGGACAGGAAAATGACGCGTCCAACATCAGCGTGTCAAACGTAGACAAGTCTGTTCATGCAAAAACAATGGATTAAAGGCACAGCCCACTTATTTTGCCATTTTCAGTGATAAATAAATACAGTATATACAGCTATGTTGATCGTAATTCATTCATTCAATACCAAAGACGTATATATAAGTCTTTAGAGCAGGGGTGGCAAACATACATTTCTATCACGGATACGGGTTTAATCCGGCACGTGAGATGATTTTGTAAAGTATAAAAATGGGCTACATTTTTTCAATAAATGAAAAACTTGAAATGTTTGACGATTAATAGTAAAGTTAAGGTTTAATGATGAAGGTCTGAAAATAGTTGGCACTGGAAGAGTTAGTTTGTTAACTAAGACTTTTTTTTTAATGTACAAGTAATACTTTTAAAAATACTGTACATGTTTCCACTTGCGGTGGACTGAAAATGACAACAGTGCCCAGGTTCGGTTAACGACCAATCATGGCTCACTTGTTGGTCGTGTGACGTTTACAGGCTGAGCCGTGATCGTCCCAACAACAAAAAAACCCAAATCATAAATGTCAAGGCATCACTGTAAACAAATTAAAAGGCAAAAAAGCGCCACCTGGCGGCATGTTGACGTCAGCTACGGCCCCTTTTCCCCCCTGCATTTGCACTTTGTCAAAGACAGACACCACGGTTGCGGGAGAATTCAGTTTCTGCTGTAGAGCTGTGGAGAAGTCAAACCTGAGCACAAAAATGTTTATATATGTCACGATATGCTTGTCTGTACTCTCAAATACTTTTCCACCTGTAATAATAACTGTAACAATATGAAAAAAGCCATAATTGACTTTTTTTTTTTTTACAGCTGTGGAACATCCATCCAAGCCATCCATTTTCGTCACTGAGGTCGCGATGTCAAAAACAACCCGATCCACATTCTGCTACAACAAAACACATTTTTTTTTGCAAATGAATCCCTTTGAGACCTGGGTTATGGCACCCCCTGCTGGTCGGACCTCGCTTTCTTCAAGACAAAGCAACAACGGAGTCATTTTAGGTCACCATCGGGCCAGGCTAGAATGCACTCTCTCACCACTGCGCCTGCCAGTTGACGAAGCTGAAGGAAGGGTAGAGGAACCAGCCCATCTCGGCCAGCGCCCCCTGCTGGTCGATGCCGAAGAAGAAGTTGGGAGACGGGGTGGTCTGGAAAGACACCCTCACCGCCAGACCTGACCTGTCAAAAAAAAAAAAAAGTACTAACTGACATTGGCCCATTCAAATTGGGACGATGTGTAAACTTGAGCACCATCTAGTGGTGACTAAGGATTTATCAATTATATTCGTAGGCAAAAAATGTCCTACCACTTTTTTTTTATATAGTCATAAATCTACAAATGGCTATTTAACTATTGAAATTATATTACAAATCTATTTGACATGTTTCATCACCGTCTATGTGCTACAAATTCCTGAGATTGTTTTTAAGCCCCGGGTCAAAATGACCGAAGGACATTATTGCTGTCTTAAACAGAACTGGAGAATTAAAGAGAATTACACATTCAACAAAACAAAATTTAAGGTGTGTCTTATTTTTTTTTCCTTTCAAAAAGTGACATCTAGATAAACATTTGGTAAATATTTATTTTTGTATGTGTCTTACTGCAGCACAATGCTCAGTGATTTATCACTATGCTCAAACGTAATCATTCAGTTAAAATATGTCAAATATGTCATTACAGTATTTGTTGTTGCTTATGTACAGTCCTTTATTTTCTTTTTTTTAATGAAAGACAGTATAGTATTGGTAATATTTATGATGACTTTTGAGTACTTTTTGTTCCCTTTGGAGGTAGTGGACTTGGCACGTTCCACTGTGTTAGAACTGTCTGGCTTCAGCATTAATCCAAACGACCTTCAAGTGAATCCGCTACCGATCCCATAAAAAGTATTAATAACGGCAATAAAATGTCACCTTTGTGGTTGTGGATTAAGGCTTTTGTGTGGCCATCAGACCTGAGCGCGCCGGCGACGGCCGGCTGAATGTGCACCATGGCTGCGGGCAGTTCCAGTGGCGTGAGACACTCCTCGTCCACGCAGTTCATGTCTTGGATGGCGTTTCCAGCGAGGGCGTAGACCAGAACGCCAGATGCGTTGGACTTGGCCATGTTTTGGACCTGTGGAGAGATCACGACACTCACTACATTCATTTTTAATGAATTCATTTTAATTATTATTATTTTTGTATTATATATCCCTGCCAGCATCCATCAGGGTTTCCTATTCTCATGATACATAAAAAAATCACAACCGTGACACGCTGAGATGTGTTACACACTTCTCCAGAGGCGGCCATGTTTGTTATAGGTACAGACAACGGTAAATGCAGCACCTCCTGCTGTCCGTAATGAAAATGGGTCTAAATCTTACACAATGTCCCTTTAAGTGCTTGTACTCATGATTTTCAAGTGACCTTGGAGAAGAAGGAGCAGTTTCCCTCCGACAGCCAGGCTACGGCGCCCTCCAGAGACGGGGACGGCTCGCAGCCGTCACCCGCGTCCCTCAGCTCGTACCTCGACTTCGGCCATCGAGCTGTCAGCCAGTCGTATCTTGCGTCCAGTCGCTTAACGATCAGGGGAACGTTCCATCCTGTAAGAAGAAGTTGATGAAACTCTTTTCCAGGCTGATATCAAAATGAGTTTTCACCTTTGAATGTTAACAGACCGATACCACTAGTACTGACAGATCATTGTTAACAATTTTTTTTTCTTTGCCTTGATAAATTACAGCAAGAAAAAAAGTTGTTGTTTTTTTTTTTTGGTCAGAATTTCTCGAGTGGCTTACCCTGTGATGTGAACACAGCCTGGGCCAAGCCGCAGTTGTGCCCAGTGCAAGCCCAGGAGTACAAGATGCTGGCGATCCAGTTGCCAAAAGCAAACACCGGCACCGGAGACACATGAAGTCTGGACAAAACTTCCTCCTGACTGTTAACACACACATACATGTATAAAGATAAATAAACTACACTTAAGGCTATCATTACGTAAAAAGAGAAGTCATTTCCTAGGCAGCCGATTTCTCATTTCATGTAATTATTGTGTGTGTGTGTATATATATATATATATATATATATATATATATATATATATATATATATATATATATATATATTTTTTTTTTCTTTTCCATTGCTAGTTCCAGGCTTTCAAGGTGATGTGGCAAATTATGATTTTTTTCACTTTTTTGTGTCAAAATGTAATTTTCTTGTAAGCCGCGGGCCACTAAAATGTGGATAGTGGGCTGCAAATGCCCCTGGGCCGTAGTTTGCACACCACTGGACATAGCATTTACTGAAACCCGAATCAAACGAAACCAAAACCAAAAGAAAATTCATTTTCCTACTGCAATTTTTAGATTGTTTTAGATTGTTTTTAGATTGCAAATTTTAGATTGTTGCTTTTGTTAATAATGCATCTTTTTTAAATCATTTTTTGTTGTTGTAGTTAAGTAGTGATTTCGTCACCCATGCTTGCTGGCGGCGGCTTGTAGTCTTTCCCGCATCCAAAGCGCGTCCGTGGCAGCAGAGTCGTCCAGTGATAGGAAGAGCACCTGAGCGCTGGCCGGCAGCCCCTCGACGAGGCTGGCCAATGACTCCGAGGAGCTCCACAAGCACTCAAGAAACGCCGACTTGTTGGTAAAAGCGTGAATGACCAGCGACAGCCCCGTCGAACCCACGTCTCCCGGCCGATACACAAACTCCCCACTCAGAGTCGGTACCGTGAACGCAGCAGCCGGTTCACCTGGCTCCAGACCTCCGGATGGTTTCTGCTCCACCCAGTTGCCACGAAAGTCCAAGCCCGCTTGGGTCGCCTCATTATCGGCCAATTTCAGCCGCCGCCTCAGTACAGTTTTCGCGGCGGACGTCACGTGCACGCTAGCTACAAGCAGGAAGTAGAGCGCAACAGTTGCTGAGTGCAACATTTTCCCGACCGGAAGGAATGTCAGCGCATTTGTTGCTTTTAAAGGTTATTCTCCATACTCTTGAATTATTTGCAGTCAAATGCGGCGGCTGATAATCGTCTAATCGTTGGTTGCTGTAGACTCAGGAAGAATGGAGAAGACGGCGGCCGCAATAGGCCAAAAAGGATGTAAACAACTTTTTTTTATAGTTTAAACTCATTCAGTTCATAGGACAACATCGTTACGTTTCCAAGAATCAACATTCAATCCTATTTGTATTTTTCAAGTTTTGACGAACAAATCTCAAAAACTCTCACGCACTGACTCTTATTGCATGCATATTTAATTAAACTCTGATTTTCAAAAATTAGCATTATTGGAAGTAAGAAGACAATTCGACGTCATTTTTAGCCGCCAAAGAAGGATGACATTTAGTGGCACCACCAACTAATGATTGAAGGATCCAGTGTAGCCTATTGTATCAAAAATTGTTGGGAACTATAAAGTACTCTCCGAATGCAAAGTATCTTTACCAAACTAATAAAGATGAAAGAAAGGGGATATTTTTTTTCTGTAACATTTTAAAATAATATTAAATATATATTTAATACAACGATTCTTAAATTGGTTAAACTATTTCACTGAATTAAAATATTATCCAATCCTGCAAAGATTTTTAAATTTTTTGTCTACAACTGTGCCTTGGCAGTATTTACTGAAGGATACAGCGTATGTATGAAGATGAAATAGGATGTGAGTGAGTAGAGCTGCTGTCACGATTCATAAACGTCTCTTGAGGAAGGTGGAAATTGCTGATTTAATGAAGGCGCAGAGAAAATTGAAAGATGTGTGTGTAATCAATTATGCGTGGAGGTAAACACCCTCCCATGATGCAACTTTATCATCATCAACCTCATCAGCTCGAACCGTGGTCACTTTCTATTGGGATCCGCGGCAGGAGCTCTCTAAAGTACAAAAACAAGTGGATTGCGATGGAGATGGTAAAACTTGTGATTATGTTTTTACTGTTGACGAATGTCTTTTGTCTGGAAGGAGAGAAGTGCGCAAGTCAGGTACGTTTTTTTTTTTTTTTTTTTTTTTTTTTTTTTTTTTACCGCGTTGGTACAAAATTATAAACTCAAATTTTCCTATTACTTTTTTTCCGACTAGATCAAATGTGAAAAGCTAGATTCAATCGAAGATATATTGACAAGAATGACCAGAAAACCACCACCTCAGCGATATTTCAGGAAAAACGTTGGTAAGCCTAATACAGTATACAAACTGCATTGATTTGGAAACATGACTTCTAATATACATTCTTCTCAAGCTCCAAGAAGTCAGGCTACACGAAGACGTGAGTAAAGCCCTCATTAGTATTTAGGAAAACCTACCTTCTACTGAGTTTTTTTTTTTCCCTCGTCTTCACTTTCCAGGACACAGGTTTCAAACCTTTGTCGGTTTGATGGGCAAGAGAAGCTGAGTTCAACCTGCCTGTGGACGCATCATTTAATACCTGCAGGAAGGATTAAAGCACTTGTTTTCAATGTTTTTAGCCCATATATGATTATGGCGTACCGTGTGTGGATATTTAAGTACTGTATGTGGTTTGTTACTTGTACGAGCATGAATTAAAATGTGGTGCGGTAGTGACCTCTAGTGGCGATCTGAAAACATACGTTGAAATATGACGTCACGCTAAATTTGATAGTACAGTATGAAAATGACTTTTTTTTCAAATAATTACATTTTCTTTCCATGTTAGACATTAAAATACAACTTCAGCGATCCGTTATTTCTCTGGTATATCTTTGAAGACTTCATACTGTACCGCTCTAATTTAATGTTTGAAAAAAAATGCAGCTTTTAAGAGGACAATTAAAAAAAGTTCATTCTTGTATAGCGAATTTGTATTTCTTGGGGTGTGGCCGGCCAAAACCCTCTGGGATGTCTTGACTTCTACAATGAAGCCACCAGAGTCCAAGACTATATGATCACAGGTTTATTAAGTGACTTTGTACAATACAAATGAAAAATAACATTAAAAATACAAGAGATGGAGTACATAGCCAAAAGCAAATCAAAAAAGGAAAAAAAAAAAACATGGTGTTGACTCTTCATTTCCCACTGGTAGTTGAACACAGCGTGACAGTATTTTTGCTTATCATTTTCTTAATCTGGCATATTGCGCCGCCTGTTGATTTATAAAACTTTATAAAACAGTGGACGCAGCTTTCACGTCTGAGGAGTTTTTGCCTATTTTCTTCTACACATACAAAAGCAGGCCTTACTTCAGCTGGCTCGGTATATATTTATATAAAAAAATAAAACTAAAGTGAAATATAATACTTTTAACTTTATATAAATGGTGGTCCATTGCTATCGGTAGATGGCTATCGACACAGAAGGGTGGATGGGGGAGAAAAATATTTCTATTGCAGAAATAAGCTTAAGACAGAAGTTGTCTATAAAAAGGCCAAAGGCATTTTTTTTTTCATTCTTTTTTTGTTCGACTGGGAGAGGTTAAATATCGTCAGTAATAATCTTCCCGCTGCATTAAAACATGGAAGAACGTCTGCTTTATTGTAATGCAATATTTTTACTTATGTCCTGTAAACAACTGTGATTGTACAACCATCAAAAAAAAAAAAAAAATGCAGCGTAAATTAAAAAGCAACCTTGAAGGGTGGAAAAAGGGAGCGCAGCAGGAAGGGGCCGGGCCAGTAATATAACAGTAAGAACAACACCAACAACAATAATAATAATTAAAATAATAACAATGGTTTGGCCTTTTTCTACTTTGATGTTTTTCTTGTTAAGGTAAACACATTCTTCAACGAAGAAGAGCCCCCAGATTGTGTAAGTGTGTGTAAGGGGTGTTTCTCGATGGATTTGTCACACACAAACAAAAACAGGAGCAAGGGGAAGCGGAAGATGGATTGGGGTGGGGTGGGGTGGGGTGGGGGGGCATCAGTGCCACACACTGATTGTGCCCTGAGCGGCAAACGTTGGCAAAGAGAACTAAGCGGACACGGGCTGGTCCATGACGACTGTCTCTTTAAAAGATCTTGCCTTTCTTTTTGTTCTTCTCCAGAGTTCTGGAAGAGAAAGCAGACAGTCGGCATCAATTACAAACAAATTCGGGTCATTTTCAAGCACTTCAAATACCATTTTTAAAAGTTCATTTTGTCAAAAAGGCATCTACTAAAATACTACCGGATGAATTACAGAGTTTGTGTTTTGAAAGGATATGGAGATTTCACAGCACTGTATAATATTGAACTTCATAATTTAACTAAAAATAAAACAATATATTGAACTTCACAATTTAACTGAAAATAAAATCAGGCGAGTTCCCCTTGGCCACCAGAGGGCAGTAAAGTGCAGATAGACTCAGTTCTGTTGAAGAACAGCTACCAACATTGATTGCTCCACTGTTTGTGTTCAAATATGTGTTGCTTAAAGTGGAAGTACAAAAAATAAATAAATTATATACATATACTATATATCAATGCAACACCACTTGTCTAGCCTCTAATCACCGCTTGCTGTCAATTCAAAATGTCAGTCGTTTTTATCATGGCTAACCTGTTTTCTGAGTTTGTTAATGGGATGATCACAACCTGAGTTGTGATTGATTGTTATGGCACATATTACTGTAAACACAGTTTTTGAGTCCGGAACATATCCATCATAATAAATGGGCGCCTGCTGTCACTGATGAAAGATGGCGAGTTTGTCGATTGTGTCCTGACCTGGAGGCCTCCAGTTTCTGCTGCTCCAGGCGCTGCTGGGCTTCCCAGTTGGCTCGCTCCTCCTCAAAGACGCGCCGCTTCTCCTCCAGCTCCTTGTGCTGTGCCTCCAGGTTCTTCTTCATCTGCTCGTGGCGCCGCTGAAGCTATGCAAACCAAAGGGAGCACAAGCGACGTCAGTGATGGGGACAGGCAAAAAACGGGGGCTAGGTAAAATTTATTCTGCAAGAATATCATTAGTTATGTACCTCTGCTTCAGAGTCCTTGAGCTTCTGCACTTTCTCCTTGACTTTCATCTCAAAGACCTGCTCCATCTCCATTTCCATCTTCTTCATCTTTGTCACATGCTCCCGCCGTTCCTCCTCCATCTGGGCTAGGGGACTCCTGGATGAGCGCACGCACACACACACACAAACACAAATTTTCACCAACCATGAATGCCGCGGTTCTTCTCGTGTTCATGCACACGAATGACGAGGAAGAGAGAAGTGGGGGAAATAAAGAATTGGCAGTTGGACCTGGAAACATGCGGACTGGATTGCATGCCCTTTCCAAGCAGGGTACACACGCACACACAAACTTAAAAAAAACAAACAAACAAAACAAAAAAAAACAGTAATGCCCAGATCATGTGACGTTACTAAAGGTGAGCATGACAGGTGGTAGTTAATTCTCTCTAATGACCTGCTTGGAAAACTCATTTGAGTATGTGATGACTTTTTTTTTCCCCCCACACTTTGTTCAGACATGTCACGTGTGCTTATTGAACAGCTGTTCCATTTTCTCTTTACGCTTAATTTACCAGTCAATTAGCTGTTCATAGTCGGTTACTCTCGCCACTGCAAAAGTTCATGCTACCGTTAAAAGTGTACTCCGTCGCACTATTCTGGTGTTTTGCAGCTCTCAATTTTACATTAGCTTAGCGATTAGCATAGCTCAATTTCACAATGCAATTATTCCTTTTCCTTCATGAAGATTATACGATGACAATTTTGTTTTGTACCAGCTGTACAATGACAATAAAGGCACGCTATTTTGTTCTCTACTCTATTTTAGAAGGGTATCATCCTATTTGTCATAATCAAGGCAAGGTAGAGTAAATTAGATGAGCAGTGGTAGAGCAGTTTTTAGCCATGATAGCCAGCTGCAGTTCGCAGCAAGCGAGTTAGCCGAGCATTCCTCCAGTAGTTCCCGAGCAGTGGTGAAAGTGCGGAAAAGAATGCATAATTATTTTGAACCAGCTCAGAGCCTCTTAAAATAAGCGCGTCGGCAGCTACGGCTAGACATCGCGGTTGGTTAGTAAGAGTTCAAATCCAAACTGGAAGCCAAGCTTATGTCGTGCCCCAAGTGCCCCCCCCCCATAAAAAAATCTCAAAAGTGTACCCTGCTTAGATCGCAACATCTCTCTCTATGAGAAGCCAAAGACAGACAGAAGAGTCATCGAGCACTGACACCCCCCATCCCCCAAAAAATGTCAAATGTGTACACTGCTTAGAATGCAACATCTCTCTCTATGAGAGGCCAAGGAAAGACAGGAGAGTGGTTATAAACAGTGCAATGGCTGCCAAATTGTCCATTTGACAGGCTTTGTGATTCTTTGGCGGTTAGCCTAGAAACAGGAGCCACCGGCTGGTCGGAAGGACGACGCAGGAATGAGGCGGTAAAGCCAAAAGGAAACAGAGGAATCAGAGAGAGAAGGTGTGGGGAAAAAAAGTTGAGAACCAAAAATAAAATGACCACTTACATTCCTTCGACTGCGTCAAGTCTAAAAAGTAGACGGCACAAAAGAAACACAGAGCATGCAATGATGAGCTCATGCACTAGGTGTGTCGCACATTGTGAGCTGCGTGTTAGCTTAGCGTGTTAGCGCCGAGGGCTGCTACAACTACAAACCTTACATCGTGTAATGTTAAACACCTCATTCTACACACAAACTCACTATTGTACTCACTGAAAGTTGAGTATTGGGCTAGGAAGTGAGTGTCAGGATGAACTCATAGCTGAACTTAAAATTTACCTGTAAACCTTTGCTATTCTGAGCTGAACTGTTCAATATTTCAGGAAATGTTCATCCTGACATTTCTCCTTCGAGCCCCACATCCCTTACTTTTTTGGAGAAGTGTATTTTTGCACAACTTGTGTGCCTATCTTACTTGGTGGACAGTTGTCCCTTGGCCCTGTTGTTCTCCACACCGTTGTAGGTGACGGCAGCCAGCTTCCTGCTGCGGTAGTTCTCGTAGTGAACGCTGTTTGTCACGTCCTTCAAGTCCTGCATGTGAGTCCTGCAAGGACGACACAATTCTGTCACTGCCATTGACGGCTATAGACGTCAAAGAGCTATTTAAACAGGACTGGTGGTAAATGTGTTAACTTATTCACTGCCAATAATGGCTATAGGCACCAAAGAGCCATTTAAATCGGCCTGTTATTGAGTGAGTAAAAGTAATGGAGGAGTACCTGATGAGCATGTCCCTGAGGATGGTGAAGTCGCAATGGTCACTGTTCTCAACTAGAAGAAAAACAAAATTTGGTTAAAATGATCTCAAGTGCACAGGACGTGCACTCACAGCCATAGATTATTTTTAAGAAGATGCTTTAATTTCATGTCTAACCACAGCCAATTTAAAAAAAAAAAAAACATTCTGAATTCTTAACTTGAATATACATGACTGACCATAGTTTTGAAAAAAATTCACTTTATCTATTCCCATAAAAAAAAAAAGAAGTTAACAAAAAAGGACATTGATAGCGATTCCCAGTCATAATTCATTTGTATTTCCCTGTTTATCAGTCTTTGTCAACACCAAGTGTGATTACAAACCTTCTGCGACCCCCCATGGGTACTGTCGTCCCCTGACCCGCTTGCTGTTGACCTCGATGATGGTGTTGCTGCCCACCACGGCCAACGGAAGCTTGTCCTGGAAACGACAATGACATGGTGAAGCGTTCTACTTGAATTGGAAATGCAGTGGTCCATTCCTAGAGCAAAAGCCCAATTAACTCATTCAATGCCAAGAATGTATTTTGATGTTTAAGAATCTAGACTTTCAATGCTTTAAAAAAAAAAAAGTCACATGGTAAGGTAAAGGAGGGTCTGAAAATGGCTGACACTGAGTGAGTGAACTTTTTTTGTGAGTAGCGCATGGGCAGAAAGCCCACCTTGATTTTCTTCACAAGACGGTTTTCCTCTTCGTCATCCGTCTCAGGGAACTCATAGATCTTGATCTTGTGCTCCTGAATCTCTCGCATGATCTGCACGCAAGAGAGACACCATTTTAGGATGTCCATGACAGGAAGCCGAAAGACAAGGGCGCCTGAGGGACTTTTTTTTTTTGTTTTTATGGGGGTGGGGGGTTAATGGAAAGCGTTGACCTGCTTCTTGAACTGCTGGCATTCCTCTGGCGTAAGTGTGTCTGCTTTGGCGATCAGCGGAATGACGTTGACTTTCTCGTGCAGACGTTTCATGAACTCAATGTCCAGGGGTTTCAAGCTGGGGCCACGTACACACAAACAACTGGATGTTAGCCATAATAAAGATAATATCATAATTTAACACGAAAGCTGTTCTTAATTTCATAATGAACAAATGAAAGATGGCAAACAAGCTTCCCACGGGTCACGTTAGTCCTTTTGGAATTTTTGGAAGTAAAGCGCACAAAGTAAAAAAGCATCTGCGACAGCAGACGGATGTTCGGCATGTTGAAGTGACCTCGCGAGTCATGAGAAAGGCAAGAAAGTTATTCTTGGCCCGTTTGCGCGCTGGATAAATAACCCACGACTTTTATGGCAGGCTCACAGAGAATGTTTGGATATCATTTTACTTTTGTTTGGATATTAATTGGCACACAGGGTTGACAAAAAAAGAAAGGAAAAAGGAACAAATGAGACTTTATGCAGGACCAACAGGTCAAACTGACTTCTATCACTGTATGACGACTCACTGAGAACTCTTTAGGTAGAAAACGAAAGGTTTTAGCGATTTTGAAAGTGGTTTTCCCTGAAACCAGTAACCGGTCCATGCCGATACTACACTGGGTGAACTGCAAAGGATGAATTGTATTACATGTGTTGGGGTCTAACCATTGCTAACCATTTTCAAGTTACTGCCTTTTGAAACAGTTATACAAAAACGAGCATTTTATTGTAAAAAAAAAACGCACTTAAAAGGGTTAAAACAGTAACTTAAAGACGCCATTCAATGCTTATTTGTGTACTTTAAAATCAAATGTAGTCATATGCAATACATTTTGACTCAATATCATTTAAGTAAATTAAACGGAATCAAGGCCAAGGACACTGACATGAATTTCCATCAACAGCAGAAGGTTATAAGAGGACAAAATGGCAGCGGACTGAGGTGGTGAAAGGAAAGTGGATGGTTTCATCTGCTTTATTCCTATCTCATGAACACAATGTTTAGACTAGTGAGGACACAAGACTATATTACTTAAAAAAGCCTTAGTTATCTGCTTGAAATGCAAACGTTTGCCCCTCATCTGGCCGCCATCGCTAAACTAGCAGTCCTTCAGAAAGCACAAGCTTGTGCAAGTCACAACACATTTCAATTGAATAAAAACAAACCACAAGTATGCATATGAGCAGCATGCTTATCATTTGAATTCATAAGGGGGGTTCCTTCTTTCGAGTATTAAGCTATTTGGTTTGATGGACTTTTATGTTCTTTTTTTTTCCCCCCTCACAGTACATTCAGCAGAAATGCAAAGCCACCAAGTATCAAGTTTGCCGTTTTATCCGGGGCTTCATGTCGAGCCTTTTTATTAAAAACACGTGTGCGGTAGCTGTGCTATATGGAAAGAATTTGGGGATGATTAAGAGCCAAATTGTCTGTCAAAAAAAATGAGAAAGCAAAAGTGTAGCGTAACCTCATGAGTCTCAACATGTGCTTGAAGGCAGGAGTGCGGCCTGAGGACACAGCTTGCGCAAACACGGCCTCTCGTAGAGAAGGACAGAGGCCTCTTTATTAGTGTGTGCCCACGCCACACAGCCACACTGCAGGCCAACTACCATGCATATAAATTCCGTTCATTAACAGCCACTCGGTTGGTGTAAAAAAAACTGACGCTGTTAATCTGCCGGGGCTATTTTGATGACGCTTCCCCCACGGAGATGCAAGCATTTTTTTTTTTAATAAGATGGCTGACTCACTCTCACATTATCATTGGAATCAATTGCCTGGAAGGAAATAGAGGGGCAACTGGCACACCGAGATAGTTAGAAAAGCTTTGTTATACACTTCCAATACAAAAAGTGCATTTTTAAAAAAAATGGCACAATAGTGCCTAGAGGTACAAGTAAAAAAAAAAAAAAGGCTTCAAACTGTGTATTGCTACTTCTAGCCAGATGTTTACTCTCAAAACAAAGAAAAGCTGGACATTTAAAACAACCGCATAGCTTAGGAATTTTGGCTTAGCTTAATGCTAACCAACACCGCAAAACAGCATTGCAAATGCAGAAAATCAGTCACAGTGTCCTACCCCAGAAGTAACAGTTGTTTGAACACAAATAATGGAGCAATCAATCTGTAGTAGCAAGAAAACAGGCATATTTCTTTATCCTCTGCAAAATCTCTTCCCCACCTTTATGTAGAGCCATAAGTTAAAAAAAAAAAAAAAGGAGACAATGGAGTGGACGAAGGGCATTTTCATTTATTTAAATAGAAAAAGATAATTTGATGAGGAAAAATGTGAAACCTGTCCTGGAACAAATTCTCACTAGCGTTTCTCACGGGATCACTGCAAATACAGTACTAGTAGGCAAATTTAAGGCTTTAAATGAACTTGATGCTCGCAGTTCAAAAAACATCCCAATACCGCAACAGAAATTTTTGAATAGACAAAAAGCATTGTCTCTGTAGTGCTTTTATTTTTTCCTAAGTTCTCTACTTCCTGTTTTGTTTCACAGTCCCAGAGCGCTACTTTAGCTTGACATGCTAGCATGATGAGTGTGTACCACTCACCCATGTCCCGACGGCGCGATGAAGTAGAGGCAGCAATGGATTCGGCTGTCAGGCATCTGCCGTCTGTTTACCCGTGATTCCGAGTTCAGATAGTCCTCGAACTTGCTGTCGATGTGGTCGATGATTGGCTGCCAGCTGTGCACACAAAATCACCAAATGTTAAGACCTTCACGGGAGTGAATTACAGGTAGTGGGATGGTGTTATGACGTGCGAAGGATGAAGTGGTTTTCAATGTGTCAGGAGGACGCCCAAATCCTTACCAGTTGCTGTTGTCCACGGCATCTCCGAAGCCCGGGGTGTCGACGATCGTGAGTAACAGCTGCACCCCGCCTTCCTTGATGAGCACTTTGGACTGTTCCACCTAGCATCAAGTGGAGTGTAAGACTGACTTTCAGAAAATTAGAGTGTGAACTGTCACTCAATGAAAAACATGCTCCTCATTTGGATTATTTTGTATTGTTGATCCATTTTTTTGTTAGTTTAACTAGATAAGGTCATCAGTAGAAGAATTTCAACTTCTTGTTTTCTATTGACTCGACGGCATTTCTAAGTTACTTACTGTAGCGAGCTGCTCAACCAAAACAGTTCACCATGTATTATTGGGTATTTATAGGTAAGTTGTCCACTAATTGTTTAATTCCATTCCCCAATGTTTTTATATTACTGTTTCAAATAGTTTTATTCTATTGGTATTGGGTGTCCTCTGCAATTAGGCATGTTAGCATGTCAACATTTCCTGAACGGTTATAACCTTTTTTGGTATCTGGAACAATACAATTGCTCTCAATGGGCAATTGCGCTGGACTTTTACGGTCACTCTGTAAAAGCTTTAGAGCTGCCGGCTATCGGAACACACACGCACGCGCGTGCGTGCGCGTGCTGACGACATGTCAGAGCGGGTCACTCTCACGCTCTGCTATTTTCTAACTATGCTGAAGAACTGGTAGAACATAAAACCATTGGTGTCGTCACAGACAACACAAAGTGTCACATCTATGCAATTACTGAGGTGTCAAGGTTATGAGCAGCTGACACAGAACACAAGTGTGACTAATCAGAAATATACACACTATCGGCTATGCCAGTCGAGACCCGTTTAAGTGAAAAATATTTGGCCTGGGCATTTTTTTCATAAAATGTACCTGGACAGTCTTCTTGATTCGATGCGAAGGTCCGGGATACTCCGACGAGTACAGATCAGTGAGGAAGAGGGAGTTGATCAGCGTGGATTTGCCCAACCCCGACTCACCTGGAGAACAAGGAGTACAGGTCAAGAAATTAATACTAAAAGAGTGGAACTGTGGTAAAATATATTAGATCTCTACCACCTATGTAGATGCCTAAGGATTAGCATATTTATTCTGCAATATTTTTAAATATTTTCAGGAAGGGAAATATCATACACGCATTTGGAATTGGCCTGGTCGCAATCCAAATAGACACAGTCTGTACCGTGAATCTTCTTTTATCCTAAGGACCATTCCAAATCAACCCAAGGGCCCATATGAATCCTCCAGCACATTGTTAAAACATTAAATGTGAAACACAATTGATACCTGCCACTTCAGGCCCTCCTTTAGTCTCAAACTTTAAAATATTTAAGTATCTGGAATTGAATGTCGATAATGTGTCTTAAGAATTGAACACACACACACACACACACACACAAAACGAATTGCAATACAAAAAAAATATGATGTGCACAGTGAATTATTTGTGTACAAGCATGAGCTTAGGACACGAGGATTGGCGAGGATGGCATGTGATTGGTCATTATATGATCCTTGAGCAACTGTTATGTCATTTTCAGTCCAGAGCAAAAAAGAAAATGGCCACCTGAGATGGGGGTGAAAAAAAAAAAAAAAACCAGGAGGATTTTGCTGCTATAATTCATATTCCATATACACAATAAAAATAATATTGTGTATAGACGAGTGGGGCTTTTTAGCACATAGTATTAAAAATATTTTTTGAGTTCACTTTCCCTTTCAAAGGAACTGCACCTTATTAGGTGCAAAACAATCCACATTTAAATGAATGACGGGTGAGCTCTTCAGAAATCCCACAATACTTCAGAAGTGCCGAAATGAATTGGGGAAAAAAATAAAAACTCTCAAAGCAATGCAAAAGCATCTGTGTATAATGAATATGGGAAAATCAACAGAGCATCTCATTGTGCTACTCTGGAACTGTGTCAAGCTGCGGCGCTCCAACGTGGACATGTGCCAAAGGATCATGAGCTCACATGAACATTGGTGGTGGTCCTGCCTAACTAACGTTCAACAAAAGATAGTTGAAGAATTTGGATCTTTAGCCAAAAAAAAATAAAAAATAGATATATATAGCTACAATGCAAGAATAGGAAACCTGATGGATGCTGGCAGTGATCCCTCCCTTGGTGACATTTTGAATTGCAACGCGGGCCATGCGGGATCCATGCGAAGCACGGCCAAGACAAGCGCTGTGTTGGTGTGTTAACGAGAGAGTGGCAACACAAAGAAAACAAGCTGTGCACTAAAAGTGAGCCTTGAAAATCTGCACTAATGGTTTGCATGTCTGCCTCTTAGTTTGGGTATGGACGCTCATATATATATATATATATGTGCACATATTTTGTAAAACAAAAATAAATAAAAATAAATTGGAAAAAAAAAATACAAGGTTGATGATGCTCTCACTAACACATTTGGAGCGTGTCCAATTGCGTGTTGCGCAAAAGTTCAGCTCGAGCTATTCTTAGAGAAGCGCCGTTACGAACGCTTGCTCCCTGCGCAGGAAATACTTTTGACCCGAGCAAACATTTTTTCCCTCCAAACTGATGAGCCGGAGAAGAATCTCTGCCATTTTTTTCCGCCACCAGTGTTTCTGCAAGATGATGTCGCAGATTATTCCGAGCCGCCTCCGCAGCTTTTTCACTTGGAATGGACAAAGCGGGGGGCTTGTCCTCAGTGTATAAATACGACACACACAAAGAGACACAATCTTGTCTCTACAAAACAAACCACAGTGAAGACATTGAAATGCCAAACGCCTCTGGGGACACAATGAGACAATTGGAAGAAGAACAAGAAAGAAGGCAGGCAGCTTGCTTACCAACAACCATCAGGGTGAACTCAAAGCCCCTCTTGACGGACTTCCTGTACACTTGGTTGGGGAGGCTTGCGAAGCCCACATATCCTTCTAGGTTCTTTTGCTGCTGCAAAACAAACAAAAAAAAAGTTATGGCAATCAATCGACCCAGATTTGAAATTTGTTAAAAAATCAGCACTGAATGGCATTTTTAAAGAACGTTTTTTGTTACTGTATAAATAAACACTGGAATTGAATTACAGTGGACACCAGTACATCCTTTGAACCCATGTTTTTAGATCTTAGATTTACAAATAAAACATTACAGGTGTCAAACTGAAGGCCTGAGGGCCATTCGTGACTAACCAGATAATTTTGTGGACCACAAAAGGAAATAATGTGGCATCTACTGGTCCTTACTCAAATCTGTGGCACAATTTCAAATTTTCAAGTGTAATAAAAATAAGGTTGAGATTTTGCGAGAATTTTTTTAACCATTTTTACACTAACTTGAACAAAAATGTAACAGACTATTATCTTTGGCATCCTGAGTTAACAAAAGTAACATGTCTTGAAATAAATACTAGACACGCTACTGAGGGAGTTGAGAAGATAACAAACAAGTCCAATATCAGTTCATCTCCTGACACTTCATAAAATGTAGAAAACCAGAGACATAACAATCTGCTAATTTTATTGACATAACCTTCTAATTTTACTGTTGTAGTCCATTTTGAATTAGAAAAGTTCAATTGCTTATTTTCTTTTTACATATGCAAATGTACCTACATACAATGTAAATGTTTTTCCATAAAATATATTTCAAGGAACCTTTTCTCATTCCTAGCTCACAGACGGATGCCATGATTTCATTTTTGGTAATATACACAAATTTTGGGATAGACTGCTAGGGGCAGTTGCATTATTCCACTCTGCAATTATAATACAAGCACGCAAAGAAGCTACTTAAGAAAAATTTTATACTTACAGCTGTTTTATGCAGATCAGCGCGGAGGAACGTTCCAGCACCAGGAAGCAGGTAAAGGAGAGAAAAAAAAAAACAACACAAAATGAGTATCAGATCACATGACAAACATACCTGGCGCTCTCACAATTGCTGTCCTATATTGCTATATTGTAAATCCTCCAGTAGCAGGAGACATTTGACCCGCATGCTGTACATTTTACAACATGCACTCCCTTTATGTGCTGAAGTAAAAGGCTTTTTATTTCTGTGTTCGCTGCAGGCTTGGAGGCGAGAAGAAGAGCATCTCCTCCGGCCCCGCAGCCGCCCACGTGCGCTCGACAGGATGGTCATTTATAAATTCGTGTTTCGTATCGCGCACAGTATTTCACCCACAACTGACTGCGTCTGACATTTGCAAGAGGAAGTTGTGGCAAGGTAGCACTGTAATAGTGTAGACCCACAGTATTTGGACTGACTCTGTCAAGGATGTGATGGTATGCGGTTGCTGGTACAGATGGACATCTTTGTGCATTTCAATGGGGAAAGATGATTTGCAATACAGTATCATGTTCCGTGAAAAAAAAGTAACAAGATGCCAATACGTATTTATTGTTCCGTTTGTCAAATCCATCTTGAAAGTCAAGATGCCATTATGTATTCATGGTACCTTTTTCAAAACTATCCATCCATGTTCTATTAAAGATTCCAGATTTAAATGAATGGGCAGCATAAATAAAATCATTACGTGATATTGTTTGTACTCAACCATTAGTCAAAAGTTTAGTGTTGTAATAGGAAATTGATGCTCGTTAAGTGAGCCTATCAGTGAACCAATGGCGGTTTGCATGGCGTTGTTTGGTTAAATACACAATGTGAAATTCTCTTTGTTTTGTGTTTAGTTTGACAGTAAACTGTCAAATGGAAGAGGCAATAAATTCCTTGCAACCTCTTTTTTGAAGAATAGTTCGCCATCTGCCAAACTTCTGCTTGTGAAGAGAATTGAGTTTGTAACCAAAATCTAGTCTTTGTCTCATTTTATGGCAAGCAAATGCAATTAAAAATAAAAAAAAAAAAAACAAACAGCCACAACAGCTCGTCTCTTGAAAAACTTGTAAATCAGGCTCCTCGTAACTCAAGCCGACACTCTACATTGGGTATTCATGTTACATTTCCTTGACTTAATTTTATGTGTAATTTTAAGTGGCAAAACATGCTAATATTAGATTTCACAGAGGCGATCAATTCGAAGATGGGGCTACTTCTTACCCATAATTACATAGCTACATTTGTGAAAAATCAACATACTGCACTAAATATATAATAAAAATCACAGGACAGTTAATACACTCTTCAGACAGCAATAGTCTGCGACCAGTGATTTTAGAAGTCAAAACATGCCCTCAGAAGGACAAGATCCACTTTAATCCAGATTAGAAATCAGGAGCAGCCTGCCTTTTTCTCCTTGCTTAAACCTTGACGCTTACATCCCCCTCCTGCTCAATTGTTTCGAACAATCTGCAGGGCCATTGCATTACAGTTATCAGATATATTAGAAAAGACGCATTCGGTCATGATATGGCATCTATTAATTGGGGCTCCGTGGTTTTCTTTGTGGGACACAACTGAGAGCTAATATCGCCGAAAAAACCGTGTCGAAAATTTAAACTCATTCGGTTCTGTGATAAACATGAAAGAAGAAAGAGGTGGCGTGATTGTTTTTTTCCACAAACCAGGAACAATTATCGAACGCTGTTAAAATCCATAAAACCGACCCCGGAATAGTCAATAAATCACTCTAGCGTGTCAGTTTTAGCAGGAAAAGCGTGAAACGAAGGTTTTAATGGTCTACTTGATAATAAAGCGATTAGAGCGATGTAGTTGACTCGGATTTTTTGGGAGGACTTTGCTAAAGAGCAAGCGACAGGAAATGACACTCCCGCTAGCTGCTAGCCAAAAATGAAGCTAAAGCTAAGCTAACGTATCCAAGTGGAGGCGGACGACTGGGCGTTGGTTGCTCAAACGACTGTATAAGCTTATAAAAAGACCCCTTGGTCAAATGTATCACACCTACCACGAATACATTCACAACCGTTGCATTTTTTAAAACACGAGGGAGAGTTATCTAAAAGACGGTAGCGAAGAAGCAAGCACTCTCACCCATAGCGTTGACGCTCCCTGCCGCCTCAATAGCCGATCATTCACGAGCCGACATTCCCCCAGTCTGAGCGCATTGGCGGGAGTTACGAAGTATAAATTACGTAGAGCCAAACATGCCCGTCGGAACGGCGCTGGAATTTTAACGTAACTCCTACGTGAATGCGAAAGCGGGGAGGTCTCGCGAGCACGCTGCATTCCTTTCAGTCTCAACATAGTCTCGCGGCGTTTCACTCCAGGAAGCATACCTTTTTTTCACGTCTACCACTATTGTTTTACAAATCTTCAAAAGAAAATTAATGGTCATGAAAAATTATGTGATGCTGGTAATATTAGTTAAAATCTGTCGCTAGTGTCCCCTTTTTAAATATTAATTTTCCAGTTGGCAGCACATTCCATCAGGAAATATGACGCGTTACTTGTATCCATGGCAACCAAGACAGTCACTGACTGCTACTTGGCCAGCGTCGTTTTATGACCAATTATTTAGCTCTTTGGACGGATAATGAACAACACGGCATACTTTCAATTTAAAACACTTTTTGTGGGCCCATAATAATGGAGAAAGGGTAAGCTACGACCTTTGTTTTCAGAACCTTAATTTGCTCCATGCAAAAAAATACTGAATACCGTAGTTGGTTTAGGGGTTAATAAAATATAACCGTTGTGTTTACCTCCACAGTTGACTCAAACAAGTTTGGAAATGTCCAAGCCAGTCAAAAAAGACAGTCTAGGAGACAATCAAGCCTTGAGCTCCACGAGAACACACAGGGAGTAAGCACTGATGCAGGGCACCTCTTCACTGTGATCTTTATAGTGAATGTGACATCATTAAAAACGAATATCTATGACGTCATGTTCAACAAAAAACTTTTTTATTTTTAGTGCTATGTTTTTAAAAAGTGGTGTGTATTGCTCCTTTGTTGCTTTTGCGTTGTGGTTTTTATTTGGCTTCTCTGTTGCATGTTTGGTAGCTCTTTTTTTCGTTTTTTTTTTTTTTTTAAATTGGATTCGTGTTGAGTTCATGTTCGTGCTGTACTGCGTTGCTCCATTGTTAGCATTAAACTTAATGAGAATGAAACCTTTTCATGTCCAGTCCTTCCAGTTGACTTTAGAGCTGGCGTTCTAGTTTTTATGTCCCCTGTTCAAAGCTTGCTCCACTATTTAGATATGAAAAAAAAAAAAAAAAACTTGCAAAGCATGCTGGGAAGCGCGTAGCCTATTCCCTTTTTGATTTGTGCCACATTTGTAAGGAATGTCTGGTCTACGCCCAAGAAAAAAAATGATCAAGTTGTCTGGCAATGCCTAACGTCATATTTCGCGGTTGTCACGGACTCTTGTTTTTTTTGTTTTGTTTGTAGATTGGATGAGGTTTAATGTTGATTTTGTATTGCTCCTATGTTGGTGCTTTGTTAGGAGTGTGTTGTGCCCATGGAAACTAAAACTTTGACAAATGCTAGCTTGTGTGTGTTTTTTTTTTTTTTTTTTTACCAATGTTGGGTCTTTGTTTGGTCAGACTATTAATAAGACACACAGTTGTTGTTTTTTTCCTTAATGAGTTGTGCCTATTCTGTCATAATGAAAAAAATGATAATCTGTGACTGACTAAAACCAACATAATTGTTTTTGCAGGACATGTAATCTGAGGAGGCTTCAACACCTGCTTGCCCAAAGCAGCACCAAACAAGAGGTGAAGGAAAACAAAGCAGAACGTTTTGATGGAGCTACAAAGAGGCTCATGTTTCCTCAGGTGTGTGTGTGTGTGTGTAACAACAATAAACGGGTTGCTCTGTGTGTTTGTTGCAGGTGTTGGGTCAAAGCAAAGTAGGCGGCAGCAGATTACGCAGCCCTTCCAAAGACAGCTGCGGGGAAGCCTCCGAGTTGGAGAAATTCAGGTTCAAATTACCGAAAATGTCCATTAATCCAATCATATGCAAGTTCAAGCAAGTAAAAAGCGATTTTGTCTATAATTTGTTTGATAACAAAATTACTTAAAAAAAAATGCAGATTGTTACTTGCAATCAACTAAAAATGACACATCACGTGAATTTGAAGGAACTAAACGATCACGCCGTTGACGTGAAAGTACATCAAAACCATACCAAGGAGTGCCATTGACGTTAATTGACGTCAATTACATTTTTTCGAGAATTTTATAAATGCTCAAAATCGGCTTGAAGTTTCTTAATTAAAAAAAAAAAAAAAATGACCGACACAGGACATAGTTTAGCCATTTTCAGCAGTGAAAAATGTCGTCAATAATTAATGTGTAAGTTATTTTTCATGCTCGATTATTACTTTTAGAAACACATTTTGCCACTTGCTGTCGACTGAAAGTGACATCTCGTGTGCTGAAGGCTCAGGTAACAAAATTATCATAGCTCAACTTGTGAATGTCACATGACCAAACAAGTGAGCCATGATTGGTCCATACCCAAGTCTGAGCACAGATGTCATTTTCTGCTGACAGCAAGTGAACACATTTTTTTTACAGATATTGACTCGTTCCATCACATAGACATATTTTTACATTTCCTTCTAAAGTGTGGATATTCAATCCCAGGTATTTATTTATTCATTTATGTACTTCATTTTATTTTTCAAATGTTATTGGAAAAATGGCTGGCACAAAATGTGTGAATTGAAAATGGAAAAAAATAAATATCAGATTTATTATACACAAAATAGTAAGTTTACTGCTTTAGTGAGGGAGTCAAGTGAAACTACAAGCACTACGAAAAAATATTTTCCCTCAAAACACATTTCATTCCAAAATTCCCTTACCACAGGAATTTTTAAAAAATTTCAGCTGTTGGCCACAGTTCACTGCCGTACACTCACACAAAGACACCAACATCACTCAGTACCCTAAACACCACCTTTTAAAGGCAATTATAAGTGTGTCATTGTCATATAAAAGGCATGTAAACTTACAAAAATGTCCTGTTTTAGTGCAACATATCAGGAGATGAGATGTTTTAGTAGCCACCCATCACAGAAGGTTTTTGCTGACATTCTCACCTTGCTGGTCAACAACCGCCTCTGCAGGTAGAAAAAAAAAAGTTGTTTCTATCATACAATGCGTATCAAAAATCTACACACCTTTAGATAGATATTTGGTGATATTTGTTTCTATGCAGTGAATGGATGGAGATGGCACCGCCCGATTGTGCCCTCAGAGTGCTTCTGTGCCTGCGTTTGCTCCTCAGAGATCCTCAACATCAGGTGAAAATGTTGCTTCCTTGGTGTAGGTCAGCAATACTTGGAAATTCAGCATTTACTCATCTACTCACTTCTTCTTTTTAGAAATTGTTCCATCGTCTCCAAGGTGTCCATTCACTTGCCAGGGTAAATAAGTAAATAAATAAAATGATGCATTTTGCTAAATATTATCCTATCTTTCAGTATGCAATTTTGACGCAAGCTGTTTACGTTTATGATTCGAATAGAACAACTTAAAAACAAAAGCATACCGCTGGCCGCAAATGGACCCCGGGCAGCATTTTGGACATCCCTGATTTATTGTGTCTCGAAGAAGTCACGTGTTGTCTTCTTGTCTGCTGTCAGTATATGAAGAGCATTGCTGACATGTACTTGGCATGCGGCCAAACGGCGCTGACTGCACAGTCGCTGGTCACCATGACCTGTGAGTACTCTAAAGCTTTGATTAGAAATCATAATAATAATACTTACGGTATCATTTTGTCGTTTTCCGAGCTGTGCAGACATGTTCCAGAAGCTGTCCGCTGTGGACACTCAAAAAGTCTGGGTCATGGAGAGTGGAATTCACATGGTAAGGTGCTATGGAAATATACAGCAGTGCCTTGAATTGCAAGTTGCAGAATGTAAAAGGTTTTTTGAGTTACAAGTCAGTTTAATGAAGTGCGGGACAGATCACCGCAAATGCAAGATGGAAAATAAATGAGATGCCAAAGTCACGCAGAATGCTCACGTGCTAGCTAACCTACCAATAAGACTCTAGTACCTGAGGTCATTCATTAGGCCACGCCCCTTAAAGGAACAACACATTGTTGTGATTTTATTAAATAGAAGTGTTAATTTTGGGGGTGGTGAGCTTGAATACATGAAATTTAATAAATTGAGTTTGTTGGGGGCCCAAATGAATATTCAAGGTGTCACTGCACACACATGATCTTTGTTATTTTGAGAAACTTGGCTCTTTTAGCTTTCAAAACATTCATAAACATCTGGAGAAAAACAGGCAAACGGTATCAAGTGACCTCTCGGCTGTAACTCAAAGTCAACACACTTCCTGATTGGTTTCACTTTCCTGGTCTAAAATTTTGAAAAATGTCCCTAAAGGTCTTTATTTTGGTTCTTCTAAGTCCATGTTGTATTTTGGTTCGCTCTTAGAGTCGTTTATTGGTCCTTTCTTTGTGTTCTTGTGGTTTTGTGGTCTGTGCCTGTTGTGTGTGTTTTGATCCTATGACAGTGTTGCTCCTACGCTAGTGCCTCATTGGTACGGTTTTGTGTCTGTGTTGGGTCTGTCTTGCTCTTTTGTTGGATCTGGTTTGGGCTATATTGTATCTGTGTTGGCTGGGCCTGTTGGTACTGTGTAGGCTCTATGTTGACCCTGTGCAGTTCGATTTTGTTTTTTGTTTGGTGTGTGACTGTTCTACTTTGTTTTGTGATCGGTACTATATTGGTTTTATGTAGAGACTGCAATCCAAAATACTGTTGACTATGACTATTCTGTTTGACCGTGTGATAGATGTGTATTTAATGAGCAACCAATAAAGTTGGGTGGGTCCCTAATTCGGTTTACTTTTGAGTTTATAGAGTGTGTGCTAGGTCTATGCTGGTACTGTTTGGTATGGCTCCATATTTTTTCTTTGCATTTTTCCGCATTGATTTTATGTTATTTCTCTTCTTTTAGCTCTGCGTTGCTCAATGTTGGTTGTGTGATCTTTGAAGTCAATTTCTGGAGTAGTTGTGTGATGTTTGAAGTCAATTTCTGGAGTACTGATTTGAACTGATCTAAGCATTTGAAACTGCTTTTTCTGTTTTTCTCTCTTGGCAGACACTGGAGAAGCTGTTGACCACCTCTGATAGCAGTGTGTTGCTTGGAGCCCTCACAGCGCTAACCACCTTGGCTGAAAGGTAAGATCATTATGAGAAGCACTGACCTCCATCCATAATATCCATTCTGAACATATTTCCATTGGTAGCATTTTTCTTACCTTCATTCCAGTCAGATTTCAGCTGGTATGTGTTGTTTTCAGAAGTGGAGCTAAGTGGTGGCCAGTTAGGGCCCTGGCCATCCCGTAGTTTTAATTCAACATGTTCATTTTCCTCCAGTCCACAGTGCGGAGCTGAGATCGGAAAGCTTCACATTGTGGAGAACCTTGTGGTCATCCTACAGGACTACGACGTGTTGTCAAAGAGGTTCCTTAAACTTTTATCTTCTAGGCAGAGGATCTTCAGCAAGTAATGTGGAGTATTTCCAGGATGGCTGCAGAGCTGCTGAGACTCCTCTCCCCGGTGCCGTGCGTTCGAGACCAGCTGAGGGAGGCTGAGGCTGTGCCGGTGCTGCTTAGTCTGTTGCACGCGCCCCATCTCAAATTGCTTTGGAGCGTGACTTGGGTCCTGGTGCAGCTCTGCCAAGACGCCCACGCCAGGGCGGAGGTGCGCAGCTGGGGGGGCGTCCACTCGCTTTTACGGCTGCTCGGGAGGTAAGCGTTGCTCTCTGTTGGTTTTTAAAGAAAAAAATCCATCAAAATAAGAAACACTGCAATTAACACTCCTGTTGTGTTGAGGGTCAAACTGAGCCATTTGAAGGTTAAGGAAATGTTGATTGTAGCTTTTCAGAACCTCTGCTTTGCTTACATATAATCAACATATCCATTAAAATTGAATTTTTTGTTTTTGCAACATTTTGGATAAGCAAAACCCAGGTCAAACTCACCCAAAAACATTATTGCTGTTTCTTAGAGAAGAAAAAAAAAAATCACAAGACTTGATGCTTTTGGGATACTTATGCATGAACCCGGGTCAAACTGACCCAAGGTGTTCTTGCTATTCCAGCAAAATAAACATAACACATGGGTATAAATTTAGTATTATTTTTATATTTACTATAATTACGCTGTGAGTGGGTTTAAAAATAAATGCGCACACCTCCGGGTCAAATTGACCCAGAAACATCATTGCAGTCCTTGAGAAAATAGCATGTCACTTTTAAAAGTCACTGCTTAAAACAAAACATTGGATTTGGGTTCTAAATATGCACTGGGTCAAAGTGACCCAGGGACATAATTGACGTTCCTTGCAACAAACATAACAGGAAGGTTGAGAATATTGCATACGAGGTAAAAATATTCAGATTTTCTGAAAGAAGAGGCTACAGTAATCACATTTTTACAGTAACAGGCAGTTTGTCTGTGACCGCTTGTCCATGGAGAAGCTAGCAAGCGCCAACGGCGGAGTCCACAAAGAGCATACGCCAGAGGAGCTCAGCCCTCACCAGGTGGCCGACAAAGTCGCGGCCCTGCAGTCAGGTCAGGAAACACACATTTTTCTTCGAGGTCAGAGGTCAAGCTGCAGTGGTTCAAGTTAGTGATTTGTTGCGTGAAAAACAACATCTAAGCTCCCCGGAGATGTCTTTATCAGAGGCTGAAATGTAAACATGTCATTTCCTGAAAGGGGAATCGCAATCACATTGCGTAAGCAGGGGGCGGGGTCACACGGTGGCCATAGTAACCCTTTGTCAGTCTCTGGTCCCCCCAACACCAAGGAGAAAATTTGATAGCTGTGATTTTTCTGCACTTTCGATAGACGGGGCTGCATGGAAAACATATTGTATGAAGTTTTTGACTTGACATCCCAGTTCAAGAACTTAACACTTAACACCAACACCAACTTAACACAGTGTGTAAGGCCGATTTTTTTATTAGGCAATGAAGCGCCTTAAGAAGTTTAAATGAATTAATAATTGTATAAATCAGTATTATGCATTTGTAAAAAATATGAAATTGACCATATTTGGACATACAAGCTTTTTGATGAACAGCAATGACATAGTAAATTTGTTTTTATTTATTTATTTATCTATTTCATTGCAGCCTGCTGCACAGCCCTGACCGAGCTCAGCCTGGAGGATTCATGTGCTCATCACATTGTGCAGGTCCGTTTATAACAAGAAATGAGTCAAAAACATCATTTAATCCATTTGACCTTCTCCTTCAGGAAAACGGGATCTATATCATTGGAAAATTGATTTTACCTCAAAATTCTCTTCTGATGGTGTCGGCTTTACAAGTATGACTCTTTGTACGTGTGATAAATGATTTATGGTGACACATTTTGTAACGTGAGCCAATGTGTTAGCAGCGTTACGCATTCCGGGCACTGCGCTTTCTATTCAGCGTGGAAAGGAACAGACATCACTTCAAGAGGTACTGATGACATCGTGCCACTCAACTTGATGGGTTAAATAACTTGTTTATTTTCTTTTTTCTCTCTCGCTCTCGTTCCAGGCTCTTTCCCACAGACCTTTATGAATTATTTATTGATGTGGGCCATTACGTGCGCGATCTGGAGGCCTACGAGGGGCTTCAAATCAAAGTGTCGCAGTATTCTGTGAGAAATTAACACAAATCGAACCATTTATTTCTTTATTTAGGGGGCGCACGTAGAGCGTAATTACACATCTACGGCATCAGGTGGAGAAGTGGTGGCCTCATTGTCAAAGTCTGTGTGGGCGTTGTAAACTTCTTCAATCGCTGCCAACATTATTTGTTTCGTAACCAAACTAATAATTAATGTGATTTAGAAAAAAATCTTATTTCAATTTAATTTCATTATTTTTTCAGCATCAAATGGTCAAAAAGTTTCTAGTTTGAACAAAGGTTGTTCTTTTCCTGGCATTTTGATGCACTTTAAACTATTTTTATTTCAGATTCAGAATAAGCTGTAACCTGTATAAACTGTCAAAAGTAAACATTTGCTTTTCTTTTGTTAATGTTAAATGGGATACAGTTTTAGATACATCATTTTTATAGATAATGATCTCACACATAGTCACTGCAGCTCATGGGGGGAGGGTCTTGCAAAAAATAATTGCAAAGTACTTTCTTATTGAATGATTTTGCGATTTGTTATAGGATGAGGAGCTAGAAAGCCTGAGAGAAAGCATCATGGCTGTGGACCAGAACCGCCCCCCGATCAAGGTGATCAATGGCTACGCTGTACTGGACCACCTCGGCACCGGTGCTTTTGGAAGTGTATTTAAGGTACACACTGGTCAGCTGCGTCTTGTATAAAATGATAACCCCCCCCTGTTATGTTTATTTACAAAGAACAACAAATAAAGTACCTGTGTCTTTTTGTCCCGGGGTGCAAACGTGTCTGAAATGTGTGCAATCCAAACCCTACAAGATGAAAGCCAGACCTAAACACAAAGAAACAATTCACTGTTCAACTTGCTTATCAATCAGAAGATTCCATTTACAACAAGAAGGGTGGCAAAGACCATAAAATAAAAATGTGTCTTGGAGCCACTTATCTGTCAGAGTCATCTCATTCTAGTTACACAAATTTTCTCGTGCACGTTATGTGAAAGTGTCCTTTTAAACCATGTGCTCAGAGAACAAAGTGTCAAATTGACCCAGGATAATCCACATCATTTCAAAAAAACATTCAGAATTGTTTTTATGTGTATTCCTGCAATTTCCCTCCGATATAGTAAAAATATGCCTGTTATTTTGACCCGGGTTTTGCCCCTTCATCAGCATTCATAAAACCATGCAAACTTTTTTAATCAACATGTTGATTATACATAAGCAAAGCAAGAAGTCTTTTACTGAAAAATTACATTCCTCGTTTACTTTGAAATGGGTCAGTTTGACCCACAAGATAAAAAGAGGATTAAACCTGCTGTTTTGATTCATTTACTTTAATGGTCAAAGAGGCTTATCAAACATTATTGATCAAAGTTCTCTGTGGGGTTTCAGGTCAGGAAACAAAGCGCTGGGAATCCAGTAGCCTTGAAAGAGGTCAATCTCCATAACCCGGTGTTCGGCAAAGACAAGAAGTCGCGAGACTGTAACGTGGAGAAGATCGTCGCAGAGTTGGCCATCATCAAAGAACAGGCCAGAATTTTGGGGGGAGAATTTTGCTTATGATTGTACTGAAACACAGCCTCCATAATGTGGATTTTCATCTATTGCCACTGAGTCCGGAACCTAACTTCTCGGGTTAACAGGGATGACTGTATTCTGCAGATGGCCCACCCAAATATCGTCAAGTACTACAAGACCTTCCTGCAAGGTGAGGCGCTATTCTGATTATCACGTAGAAGAAGAAGACGGAGCATTAGTTGACTGGCTCACCCTTAGATGACAAGCTGTACATCGTGATGGAGCTCATCGAGGGAGTTCCCTTGCTGGAGTGTTGCAACTCTCTCAAGGACAAGAGGCAGAGCTTTACTGAGGAACGAATCTGGAACATCTTCGTCCAGGTGATAAATTCTCTGAGGACACATGTATATTTTCATGTTAAATTGTATCGTGGAACTGATTTTTTTCTGCATAAATCCTTGGCCACATAGCATGATTGCCTAAGCTGTTTTTCAATGTTTTTTGGAAAACGGGGAAAAAAATAATTTAGAGCTCACATTTGTATTTTTATTGAATCTTTTTCCTTTTGCTTACTTGTTCACACACCTCGTCAAGTTCTAAAATGTTTATATATATATATATGTAAAATGTCGAAGTATGGTGATTAATAAATTAATTGACAACTAATTGATTATCATATAAATCAATTTAAGTGATAATTGTTTTTTTTTTAATAAAAGTTCTCAAAATCCTGCAAACTTCCACTTCTCAGCAATAAATATTCTCTGATTTCTGTTGTCTTCCATGATAGCAGACTTATTACATTCATGTTGAAAAAACATAGCAAAAAAAAAACAAAACAAAACTGCTTTTACTTTGGAAAATAATAATCAACATTTGTGGACATTTTCTGGCAATGTCACAAACCAAATCAATACCTATATGGAAATAATTGATGTCTTCTGCACCATTAATTATATTAATAATTTGAAGTACCTTTTTTGAAAAATGGGGGGAAAACTAAAAAACAAAATAAATTAAAAAAAAAGCTATATTAAGTGACAAAATAATTGACATATTATAAGAAAAATTATTGTTAGTTGCAGCTCTCATATTTGTACACACACACACACACACATCCTATGTCGTCCTCCATAGATGTGCCTGGCCTTGAGGTACCTCCACAAGGACAAACGCATCGTCCACCGCGACCTAACACCCAACAACATCATGCTGGACGACAAGGAGAAAGTCACCATCGGTAACATTCATCGCTGAAATCCGTAACGCCGCATTTGTTTCATCTGGTCACCCAACTAACATGGCACCCTCCTTCTCCCCCCTCAGCTGACTTTGGGCTGGCCAAACAGAAGCAGGAAAATAGTAAGCTCACCTCGGTGGTGGGCACCATTTTGTACTCTTGGTGAGAACGTTTTGAGAGTTATAGCTAATATGTAGGAAAATACACTGTTGACGTGCGTGTGTGTGTTGTGTTTCAGTCCCGAGGTGGTGAAGAATGAGCCGTACGGCGAGAAGGCCGACATTTGGGCTCTGGGATGCGTCCTCTATCAGATGGCCGCCTTGGAGCCGCCATTTTACAGCAACAACATGCTGTCGCTGGCCAACAAGGTGGCTAAACAAAATTCCAACACACTCACATGTACCTGTAAAGATGTGTGTGTGTGTGTGTGTGAGCGAAGCATTAACGTTATTGCCTTCTTTTTGTGTTTCTGTAGATCGTTGAGGCCATCTATGAACCACTGGAAGACGGAATTTATTCTGAAAGGCTGGAGGACATGATCGCATGGTGCCAATATTATTCTATTATTAATTCTAAGTATTTTATGCAACGTTCACATTTGAAAATGATGCATCGTGTTGGAATAAGAGTCTGTGCAACACTCTTCCACTCGAGATTCAACCTTTGAGATTGGTGGACGTTTAAATGCTTAAGGAACAAAATGTTTTGTTTTTTTTTGCTTTCAGCGTATCAGATCATTTCAATAACATCTTCTTTAACTGTTTATATAAATAAAGTTTGTAAAAAAGTTTGTAAAAAAACATTTTAAGCTGCTTTTTTCCTCAAAGCATCAACACATAATATGTATTACTTTACCCAAAAAAGCTTCTAAGTGCAATAATCGTGATCATATCAGGACCTCTGTTAGATCATTAAGTTCAAATATGGTTGATTTTAATGCACTTTTTATTTGGGGGAAATTACAGTTTTCAGAAACACACATTATCACTGTGATTTTTTTTTTTTTTTGTGCGACATATCTTGAGCTGTTCAAAATAGGTGAAAATCCACCACTCTATTTTTTTGTGCATGTGTGATGGGGGTAAAATTTTACCACTCTTCCACATTTAAAATGCAATTATAAATCAAAACTATTATCAGGCTCAAGGAATCGCATAGCATCACTTTGAGTAAAGAAGACTTGCTCAGTTCTCCAAATAAGAGGCTAAGTGTGCTTGCTTCAAGTTGAAATTATAATCGTTAATAACTAGCAGAATTTTGCTTTTCGCAGCAAGACTCTTTCTCGCACTTCCACTTTCGCTTTTGTCTGTATTCCTCTTTCTAACCCTAACCCTATTCCAGATCAGTTACCTGTACTGTTTGAACTCCACAGGTGTTTGAGTCCAGACCCAGAGCGACGTCCTGACATCGTGGCGGTCAGCTCCCGGATCGCCGACCTCATGATGAGGCAGATGGACACTCTGTATGCTTCCCACCATGCGCTGCAGAAGCGAGCTGAGCGGGACAGGAAACGGGCGCAGAGGTACTTCCTGGAAGGGCGCCGGAGCGGGAAAAGCCGCTGCTGCTCAGGCCTGACTCAGGTAGTAGCTTGAATTTATGGAGTAAAACACTGTATAGTGGGAAAAAAAAAATTATATATATATATATATATATATATATATATATATATATATATATATATATATATATATATATATATATATATATATATATATATATATATATATATATGAGCTGGACAACCCAAGGTGTGGACTAGAGCTGTAATTAATCTTTAGAGCTGTGATTAATTAATCTTTTCTCTAGAGCTCTGATTAATTAATCTTTTCAAAATCTATTTTGCTGTTAATTATTCAGTCAAATTGAATTTACATAGCTCTGCATGTGCTTTAAGAAACCCTTTTCCAATGTTCTTCCAGAAACAAGCATTTTCAACAGGTGAACTTGTTGACTTTACTCCAAGCAACATTGAAGACAATCTCAGTTTGGGTAAAAATTATATACATTTAAGACTCTGTGAAACAATGATGACAACAATAATTTTTGTTTTTGTTGTCAGATGACGTCTCAGATAATGAAGAAGCAGAGAATAAAGATGCACAAGAACAACACCGCAGTCAGTTGCATGTCTTTCCATAAAGTTTCTTTGACAAACTTTTATGAACCAAAATTTATGGGTTTATTTTATTTTATTTTATTTTTTTTACATGTTTAAGGGTCAAAATCCGCCACCTGTGTAACACCTCATCTACCTCTATGTGGGCAAGTCTTTTTTTTTTTCTTATTTTAAGATGTATTTTTTTCAACGTGTGGTTTCAGTGACGCAATACAGATTTTATTTTGTTCATATTCAAGTTCTATGATGGTTATATCGAGGAAAAAAGTTTCAAATAACAGACTTCTTCCAAATCTCGTATAAATAACAGGTATTTGCCATAGAATATTTAATATAGGCATGCTTCACAGTATATTTTGTAGAATGTATTTGTAACTACACAGTTTCTATATGCTACATGTAATCACCATTATTAAACATAAATCAATAATAAACAAGTCTGTCTGCAGAGCTCATAATACATGAATAAGCAATGAAATGGTTAAAATGAAAACATTGTTGATGTTAGTTAAGTGCTTTTGCAAATGTTTTTTTTTAAAATTTGTGTCTACTCAGGGAAGATGGAGCAACAGTGAGGGTGAAATCAAAAGCAGGTATGTTTTGAATGTGATTATTTGCTGAGAAGATGAATTTCGGGATCTCAATTGGGCAAATTTGGGTAAGGAATCTGCGTCTCCCAGAGGAACCTTCGCCAGATCGAGGACCCGATCCACCGCTTGTTAGTGCAACTGCACAAAGTGCTTTATATCACACAGGTACATTTTTCAGTTCAGTCCAGTTCCTTCTTGTGTGAAATCTTAAGCACTGCTAGCTCAGCTAAAATTGTTTTGGCCCAAAGACCCAAAGACATTATTTTCGTTCCTTGCAAACAATCATAACAGGAGGGTTAAATAATAAATAAAATCTATTTTGAGGATGTACCGGGACCACAGAAATGTGGACGGCGGGCCGCAAATGGCCCCCGGGCCGTATTTTGGACACCTCTGGTTAAATTAAATCTCGTTTCTAGCTGCCTCCAGCTCCTGGTCAGAACATCAAGAGGCGGCTTGTGGAAAGGTTCAAAAAGTCTCTCTTCCATTCTGGCAGTGACCCACACAACTTGAAGGCGGAGCTTAGCAAGGTTGGCCTCTATTTGGACTACAAATATGTCCACCTGCCACACGAAGGCCTAAAATTTAAAAAGGGAGTGTGTGTGTGATTTTTCTTAACTGCAGCTGGTCCAGGCGTCATGTGATTTGATGGAGTCTGTCTCCAGTAGCCCAGACTGGAGGCCTTTGGTGCTTCCCTTCACCGGAGACACCGATGAAAACTCAGGTATGAGTGTATAAAAAATATATTTATAATGTATATAACAATAAAGAGATTGCTTATTCAGCAGGTGAAAATCTGAAGGACGGAGTTACATATGAGCAAATGCAGGTAGGATTGAATTCATTATATTCAAAAGTACTCACACTTAATTTTTTTGGAAATCCTTAGGCCGTGGTGGAAGAGCTGCTGGATGAGAGCGGGTACTACAAGGATGAGAGTGGCAGGTGCCCGTCGCCATGGCGACAAGCTGCTTCCTGTGTGGGCGGCGAGTAGGTTGCACAAACATCACTTGGCAGAAGTGCTTGTGCGCCAAACCACAGACCCAAATAGAAGTGAAGAAAAACAAGTTTATAGGGGAAATGAACTCATGTCGAGTCTGCAGCTGGCACAAACACATATACACACACACACACACACACGCAGTTTTATAGCAACTGGCCACCAGGACATTATATTCCGTGCATCTCAGTTGGGTTGTTGCAAACTGCTGTAGTGTTTGTTTGTAACTTTCGAGTGTGAAAATATGAACACATTTTTTTTAAATACTTATGCATGATTGTGATTTGCAAAGGGGGTTGATTTGCTTTTATTGTTTTTTATTGTAAATGGCTAAAACAGTACATAAAATATTAAGTGCATGTGAAACTAATATGATACATATTCAATTCATTATGGTTATAAGATTTAATTACTGATTGATAATAAAATATGATAGAACTTATCAAATACAGTATGGGAAATTATTCTTAACAACAGTGGGATTCATAATTTGCTTTCAGCATTGACAACTTGAGTAACTATGAATTAAATTCAATGAGTATATTTTTATAATTTCTCTAACAATTATTCATGAAAAGGAGACAATCATTATAATAATAGAATATTAATAGTAGTTAGGGATTGTTCATCTTTTTACTTGAACTAATATGATTGATGTTATTTTCATTAAAATGTTTGAGTCTTAAGATTGAATAACTGAATCATAATAAATTATAATAGAAGTTATTAAATACATAACATTGTACCTAAAAATAGTATACATAGTTTGTAACCAACAATGAGTAAACGTAAGTACATTTTTTTTTAGAAATTATGTAGTAATTATTCATAAAAACGAGACAAACGTTTTTAGGATGAATGAATAGAAGTTAATTTGAAAATAAAAATAAATGAGTATTAGAAAATCTGTTTTTAAAAAGGTATTAACTGTACATGAAAAACACGTGGACTATTGCTTTCATGATTTTTTTGTCTTTTTTTTATTGGCTCGAAACGGTTAGGGTAGCAGTACTTTATTTGGCCACTTGAGGGAGACAGAGGATTAGAAACACCGCAGTCGTTGGGGCCTTTTCAAGCAGTAATGTTTCCAATCTATACCATGAAACTTATTAATGTTTTTTTTTTTTGGTTGTTTATTTTGTTTTGTTTTCAGGGAAGCCAAGAGACGACGTGAGCACCGTCCGCATTCTTCCTTTTGAGTCACGAATGCGCATCGACCATTTCAACTCATTTAATAAGCTATACAGATTTTTTTTTAATACTACGTCACATGTGGCACATTATTTTCTTCAGGTTTGCACTTTAAAATGGAGAAAATACATATTTTGCACAAAATAATATTTCTATGTCTTGTATGTAATAAAAATAAAATGGTAATTGTATGACAAATGCATTTGGACATTCCTATGTCAGTCAGAATGAATGTATTATCTATTACAAATGTATTCGTGAACTCAATGATGTTGTTATCCATTGCCTAATTAAAAACTTTTTTTTTGCATTTAAAGCTCTTATTTTCCACCCATTTAAAGCACAGCCTTATCTCTCAATAGGATTGCACTGGGATTGTATTTTGTGTCATGTAGCACCTTAATACACCTATAGGGGGCAGTACATTGCATTCATCAACTGCATACTGAAAAACTGTCAACAGGAGTCAGTAAGTGTTAAATATTTTTAATGACAATGCACTGAGATGAGGTTTGAGCTGTTGTTAAGAGGTTGCCACGGCGACGATGCTTTCAACTGCATCAAACAACTGGAGAGATGATTTGCATAGATGCCTAATAAAATGGAAATTTGCTCTTAAAAGCTTAGTAAGATAAAAGAAATATTGCAACGTTAGCTTTAAAATACAGTACTGGAAAAAAAAGGGCAAATTTAGCATGACTTTCAAAGTGGTTCCCAAATGGAGTCTAATACAGTATTTGCAGTAATTATATTGAATACATACTATTCAATTTGTTTAAGCTTACTTAGCTTTAGGCCAATTAAAAGCTCAGATATCATTGGGACATATCAGATTTGACATCCTTGCAGGAACAGTATAAAAAGTCTTATTTTTCACAAAAAAAATGCAGTGCTTCCTGACTATTTGTGATACTATTTTTTTAACCATTTTTATTTACTGAAATATTTGCCTGTTCACTTTGTTTTCTTTGAAAGGCTCTATAACGCCACAGAGTTTTTTTTCAAAAGAGTTTGAAAAGCCGGGCTTGAAATTTCCCCTAAGTCGCGTCGACGTTCCATGTATGACGTCGACTGGTACTGTACGAGGAATACACGTGTTTCCGCTCACATGCGCGCTCACGGGCCCACGTGGCAAATCAATTATGAACTCACCTCGGAATTTTTTCCCCCCTTTTTGGAAAAATCCCCTTACACACAGTCCGTTTTTCCGGCGGCGAGCCATACAATCAGGTGAACACTATTCGGATGAGATGCAAGTATTAATTACATTCTTGTAGCTTGTAAAGTGTAAACGTCACAACAATTAAACATCCGCGAGTTTTAGCAGTATAAATACAGTTTGGAACACCTTCGAAAAGCTGCACTTTTTTTTTGTTGTTTCCTGAGACGGTCAAGTTTCTGGGACCTCGTCCAGCATCTCCTGAATGAGGGGAGGCATCGAGCCCGGGATCTCCATCTTAAGGGTGACCACGCGCTCGGCTCCTGGGGTGGGGAACACATGGGAATTTCTTCAAAGCCGTGCTTCTCAACACGGCCTCTAGATGTCTCACAAGAAAATGAGATTTGGGCTAAATCCGCGATATAAAATGCTTAACTCATTCAATGCCAGAAATGTATTTTCACGTTTTTTTTAGGAGCCCGGACATTCAATCCCAAATACTTAAGTATGGATTTAATATTTAAGTATCTGGAAATGAATGTCCTTAATGTACTTAACAGTATGTATCGATTGGATACTTAAGTATCTGGAATTGAACACAAACACACGGGCCCACTTCATTTTTTATACTTCCCTTGTTAAACGAAACTTAATATCCTAATATTACAACATGAATTTGGAAAAAAACAATTCTTATAAAATGACACTTTTTATAAAGGGGATTCTGTTTGAGATGCTTTTCGGTACCTTTTGCGCTGATGCTGCGCAGGTCTGTAATCTTCATGAGCGCCCTGGGGAACAAAAGTTGAGCGCTGGGCCGACGTTTACGCGAGTAGATCTTCAGCGCTTCCAGCAGAGGCTCCTGCAGCACCTCCACCTTTGACGGCTCTTTCAGATCCTGTCGATCTGCCACCCCCCCCCCCCCCCCCCCAAAAAAAAACAAAAAAAACCCCTAAAAACTGAATAAAGGTCTCATTTGTCACTGTGAGAATACTATTAACTGCTTTACTCATTTCCATTAGCGCTTCTATGGCATGTGACAACATGTTAGCATTAAGCTAGCTGCCTTGTTTTAAGACTAAACGATCTGACTTAGCTGCAGATTTTTGTGTTGAAATAAAGAACCAACCTCCGGATACGAGGCAGATGGCGCTGAGGAGTCCGCTTTCTGTGTCGTCCATCTGCAGAGGCAGCATCTGTCCGGCGAAGGTGAATACCGGATCTGTGAGCGGTCCAAAACCGGCATTGTGGATCTGAGTTCGCGTTAGCGTCAGGCCGTCCGAGAAGGTCATGGTGTCCTTGTCCGGTGTGTAGCGAGCACAAATCCTCAGAATCTAAAACGCCAGGAGACAATCACAGCCAAACCTAAGACAAAAACTAAAAGGAATTACTTTTTTTTTTCTTCTCACCAACATGTCCAGGCAGGCGGCCCTGAGAAGGGTGATCTGGTCGGCCATGTTGAGATCGGTGAATCCGGGCACCCTCTTGGCAAACTCCACCACCTTGATGATGCACCTGGTAGCCAGCTCGCTAAACTTGTCCCATAGACCCAAGTCCAACTGGACCCTCTGCTCAGAGCTCGACCTCTGCACCAGGAGAAACAAACACGTCAAGTGTCCACAATCCAATTTTTAATTGTCAAAGTGTAGCGTTCCCTCGTTTATCTCGGGGATTACGTTCCCAAAAACACCAGCTGTAGCCAAAATCCATAGAGAATGTACTTTTGGCTTTTTTTCCCTTTTTTTAGTTTGTTTCTTCTGTTAAAAAACATAAGATATTTTTGGGGGGGTCAACGTTGTCTCAAGAAGAAAAATTATAGAAGAAAAAGAGCAAGTACAAAAGTTACTGTTATAATTTTTTTTAAATAAACAAACATGCTATTTTTTCTGGTCTAACAGGAGGAAAAAAATGCAATAAAAATAGCAACTTAAACTTGCTATAGAAAAATTCATGGTCATAAATGAAAATAAATATAGGTAAAAGATATAGAAAGTAGATTATTGTTATTATAAAAGTAAAATATTTTCTTTAGTAAATAAATAAATCATTTTTGACTGGTCTGACTTACATTCTAATGAAGAAAAATGTAGAGAAATATAGTAAACTTGCAATAGAAAAAAAACCTTACGGTCGCATATAAAAATCCATGCTGTAGAGGTTGTTTTTTGTTTTTTTTTTAAATACATGAAATTACTATTTTTGTGCCTGGTCGTACCTAGGAGAAATGATATTAACAAATAAAATTTGAAACAAAAATTTGAATTTTTGGAGGGATAAATAATATTACTATTTTTGTTCTGGTTTGACTTTGATGGAAAAATGGATGAATGGATAAATTGCGATTAAAAAAGCAACATAATTCTGCAATAGAAAAAGTTTTTAAACAAAAGTCCTTGGAGTAGAGCTTTATTGTTTTTTTCTTTAAGAAATCAAATTACTATGTCCGACTTAAAAAAAATGTAAGAACTAGCAACTTAAACCTACAATAGAAAAAGTTACGGTCATATATGAAAACCCATGTAATAGAGTTTTTTTTTTTGTTTTGTTTTTAATAAATATTGTTGCTATTTTTTGTCTGGAAAATATGAAGAAAAATAGCAAGCTAAACCTGCAGTATATATATGATCATAAGGGAAATTCCATCTAGTAGAGGTCTTTTTTTTTTTTTTTTTTTTAAATAAGTAACTATTTTTTTCCTGGTTTGACTTTAGAAGAAAATAGTTGCAAGAAAAATAGCCGGGTAAACCTGCAATACACCACCACATACCACAGGTTGGCAGTAAAGCTCCTCAACTTACTTCAACATAGTTTCTAGGCACAAGGGTGCCACAACATGGAGCCAAAATATTAGTTTTAATACTTTTTTTTTTTTAATCTCGCTAGCAAAACTCACTGTGGTGTATTGTCCGAGTTGGCGAAGTGGGGGGAACGTGTCCCTGTGCGCCCTGCAGATCTTCTCCACGATAGCGTCCAGCTCGGCCGTCATCTCATACGTGTCGCCGATGGCCATTTTTGGAACTTCTTCTTCCTTTTTGGCCTTCTTCTGACTTTTTCTGTCATTTCTCACAGCTGAAGCCAGCAACATGTCAAATAGAATGAAACACATTGTTGCTTTTATGGCGCAATTTCGTTTGGAATGCATTTTTTATGAAAACAATTATAATCTTAATATAAAAACTTGAATTGTAGAACTTCATTTACTATCATTTTAATGCTACATTTGAATGTTAACTTGAAATGTTTAACTGAGTCATTTTAATATAAAATTTGTAGCAATGTTCAAACTTCAAACATGTTTTTAACACAATCATGTCTGAAACTCAAAACATTTGTAACTCAAAGTTTTTGCTCAAACACTTTTTGTGTCTAAAACACATTTTGAACCCTGAAACGAGTTCGTAACTCAAACACATTTTTAACCTAAGCATGTTTGAAACTCAAAACACTTTTGCAACTCCAACACTTTCAAACATCAGACTGAAGTTTGTAACTCAAACGGCAGAAATCCAAACACAAACAGTTCCGTGACCTAAACACTTTTAAAAGTCCGACTGTTTACACAAGAATGTTTGTAACGCAAACCCATTTCTCCACGTTGTCCTACTGACTGGGGCACATGTGTATGGATGCTATTACGCAATAGGCCACGCTGCCCTACTTCTTCTTCTTCTTTTGCAGTGCGTAAAGAGCCCAATGTGAGAAGCTCATGTTACGTCCTTATTCCATCTTCCTCTGTGTGTGTATGTGTGTGTGTGTGTGTGTGCGTGTGCCTGCGCGCCATGTGACGCCGCTCTTATGTAATGTACCACAGCCTGGCCGCCTCCGCGACATGTGGCTGCAGCTTGGCCAATGGCAGAGCCTAGAAGCTATACGTAATTCTCTCTCACACACACACACACACACACACACACACACACACACACACGCACACACACACTTGAGCACATTGAGCTATGTGGGTCACTAACACATACTGTATTTAGAGGCACATGCACAAGGGCTGATCAATTACAGGAAAAGATTGAATTGCTATTTTTATGACAAAATTCTGTCTTGATTTGATTTACTTTTTAAAAAAGGAGCAATATTAACAATTAACCCTTGTGAGCACACTTTTCAAACTATACACATTGCATTTTTCCCTCTCATTTTGTAAATGCCTTTCAAGGCGTAATAATGAAAGTTACTTTTGAATTTTTTTTTTCCTTCGACCACTCAAAACTGTTCAGCGGCATTAGTTCTATTCATACATACAGTATGTACAGTAGGTTGAATTTTTTAACATCCACAAAATAATTTAAAAATGGTCTGGTCTGTCTTTGTAATCTGTGAGGTGAATTTTGTTTTTGCTGACATAATTTGAACATCGCTCAACAGAATGTTGCAAAAATTGCAGGAACGCCAATTTAATAAATCCTATTAATACGATGATACGAGATAGGATGAGCTCATTCACTTTAACTTCTGATGCTAGGCTAAAAAGCATGCGTGTGTTCGCACTTACATTGTTGGGACATGCCGACAGCAAAACACTTGTTTAACCTGCAGTACTGACACGTGTTCCTGGTCACCTTGGTGATGACACACTTCCTGTCTCGCTGACACGTGTACGACATTTTCTTCTGGACACTGCGGCGAAAGAAACCCTGACCGAGGGGGGGAAAAACATCAGATTAAAAAATAGGTAGCCCGTCGCTAACCTCTACCCAGCAGATACACTTTTGTCTAGATAAAGCTCCCCAAATCACTTCAACATGGTTCTTTGGCCCCAATGCCACAAAATAAAAACACTACTTGGATGTAAACCAGTGGTTCTTAACTTTTTTTCAGTGTTGTACCCACTATGAATGATCTTTTCAGCCAAGTACTCCTTAACCAGTGCAAAGCATTTTGGGGTTATTAAAAAAAAAAAAAAGATTTAAATCAACTTCTTTTTGGAACAAAGAAGAAATCTGTTGTCAAATAACTTAATCATTAATAAATTTAATTTAGTAAAATCAGCAACTAATATAATATGTTGTAATGAAATTCCTGGTCCATTAACATTTGTTTTATTTCATAACAGAGAAAAATATGCAAAAAATGTCAGGCTTGTTTTGGGGGGATGGAAGATGGTTGAATGTTCTACTGTGAAAAAAAAAAACTCATTTTTGTTGAGTTTATGTAGCAATCTTTGACCAGTAGCAGCCATCTTTACGGAATTTTCTGAAAAGTAAAAACAAAACATGCAATGAGCACTTCAAATGCTCCTATATCAACAATAACCTTATAAAGCAGGTGCGTTATACAGCGATCCCTCGCTACTTTGCACCTCGCCTATTGCACCCTCTGTGCATCGTGGATTTTTTTCAAATGCACTGACACTCCTCAGACATCGAACTACTGCAGTACACATATTTACTTTACTCTTAAATTATTAAACCTTGCACTTGTAACTGTACTGTTATCCCTTCCCATCTGGTGAAATCAAGCTTAAGTGGCTGTAGTCTCATGGAGAGCCGCGGTTATATTAACGGCACCCGTAAGTCTAATTAAAGTGAAGCCTGTAGATGACCAAACATGATAACAATGAGAGTTTACACTTGAAATTACAATTTATTAGAAAAGAAATATTGAGATTTACAACGTGCTGCTATTACGCTGCTCCCCATTATCAATGTTTTCTCTTTGATGTGACATGCCTTTGATGTAGAGGTCAAAAGATTGGACAAAGTACTGCATAAGAGTTAAATGAGCAGATTTGCCAAATAGTAGAGAATATACCTTGCAGCCTTCACAGGCGCTGACTCCATAGTGGTAGCCAGATGACTTGTCCTGGCAGATGAAGCAGGGTTTGTAGGTGCGAGGTGGCGGAGGGGAGGCGGCGCACCTGCTCGATGCGTAATCGCAACTGGATGAACTGCTGGGATTTACCATGGCTACAAAAAGGAGGCTCAATGAGAAGTTTTCATATTAACTTTTCAAGACAAGTCAGGTTGCAAATTAGCCCGAGTTAGTGTTTCTAGTCTCCGCTTTTAATCTGTCTCTAGATAAGGTTTTGAAAATAAAGTTGTGTGTTCCACATTAGGGTAAGACTATTTAAACAATGGGATAATTCAATAGTAGGGTTTTAGATAAGGGTTTCAAGATGAAGTTATGTATGAAACTGGAGTTAGGGTTTCAAATGAGGGTTTTGATAAAGAAAAGCCTGAAATTTTAAAGTTTGTGCTGGCGTTAAGTGAGGGTTTCACGACATGGTTAGGCTTTCATTCAATTAGTATTTAACAACAAGGTTTCAAAGAAGAGGATGCCTCAATTATTATTTAAAAATGGAGTAGGGTTTTAAAGGTTTTTTTTTTGTCTGGGTTTGTATTTCAAGTTGTTGTTATTGTTTTACACTAGGTTAAGAATAATATTTAATAAAACTGATAGCTTTTAATTTGCAGGGGTTTAAATTGGAATTCAATGGTGTGAAAAGTGAGAATTGAAATTAGGATCAGCATTTAAAAAGACAATCACATAGGTTTCCGTTAAGACTAATTTATTTCAAAACAAGAAACCACGTATTTGCGTATTTTTAACATTTTATGACTTATTTATGACATCCTATCTCGTTACTGCCTCATCATGAACAAATGCCGGAGCGGTTCGGCACCTCAACGCTATTCATGCTCAGCGTACACTTACGCTGTCGGTATCCGGGGAGGAGCTCCTGGACGTCGGACGCCCTGCGCCGCTGTCCCCGGGGGTGCTCCAGACTGCCATCCGTCGTCGGCTCCGCGGTACCGAACACCTGCAGGTCCATGTAGTCGAACATCTTTCGCTCTATTATTATTGATATTGTTATCGGTGCTGCTCTCGTTGTTGTGTTTGCCTTCCTGGTTTTCAGCGCGCCATGGAATTCAGAAGCAAAAGTTTGTTTTGGCCAGAACAAGAAGTTGGACGGGTCCAAGAAGAAGAAGAAGAAGAAAAACAAGAAGACGAAGAAGAGTCGGTTTGCATTCTAAACGCTGAACTCTGCGTGAACCGCCCCCGCGTTCTGACCTTCAAATGACCCAGTGACGTCACGACACGGGCTGCATAGCTTATGAATCATTTTTCTTCCTTTTACTTTTTTTTTTTCAAATCACATTAAGCAATTACTACAACGCAGAACACTATACCCACACAATGCAAAACGTAAAATGGTAAAATTTTAACTAAATGTAACGAGGAAAAAAATGCGTTTTTGCACTTTATGATTTCCGCTCATCCGTAAAATGTTTTCCTATTAGTAATATTTTTTTAAATCGTAAAATAGATTTTTTGACTAATAGATTTAAACCTGTATAATACTTTGTGTTGAGTTGTGTGCTCTAATTGCACGGTGTTCCTCTATGTTTGGAGGAGTTGTGTTTGGAATGTTGCGAGATATTCATTTTTCCGCATTGTCAAAAATGCATCATTGTCGTGAAACATCCTATGATCCGTGCGGACACTTTACGATATTTATTTATTTATTTGTTTGTTTATTTACACCACGTGACCCTTCTTTCGGAGGCGTGTCAACACGAACCTTTTCCGAAGAGGAAGCTGCAAACGCAACACTTTTCAGTAAGAGTGAAAATTGACTTTTTCCCGACAAATGATACAGTTTTTGCATTTTAAACGTGGGATAGCCTAATTCCTCGATCCATCCTTGTTAAGAAAATAAAAGCGAGCCACCTTTTCAAAGGCTAACAGCGGATGGGAAGCATGTGGCCGTTTTGCACAATCGATAGCAGGCCTCGTGAGGGTGAGTTCATCCACGTCTCCTTTTCCTCGCACTATGACTTTAACAAAGAAATATTTGCTCTCCTGATGAGTCCTAATCAAATCTGCCGCAACATAAATGAAGTTGTTTATATTCAAGATGGGTGGAGGAAATGTCTTCTTACTTAAAAATACAGGCAGGAGGAAAATACAAACTATACACACACACACATTTTTATTATATATATATATATATATATATATATATATATATATATATATATATATATATATATATATATATATATATATATATATAAATCAAAAATCTAGATTTGTGACGCAATACCACAATTTTACAGGCTCACTCGAGAATAGATTTTTCTCACTAAAATGAGTTTGACACCCGTGATATAGATGCTTCAAATTTAGTAGCCGGTGGGCTACTCATGATGGACATCCCTGCAAATTGTGTTTTAAAAAGCAACATGGCAGACTTTGTTGACACATTTAGATAAGACATGTCAACCAATTTTCAATTGAGGTAAAAATATTAAAATAAAAATTTGTGCTGATGGGGCTCCCAGTTTGAGGAGACTAATTATTCTCTGTGTGTATCAGCCCTTTGTGTGTGTGTATGTATTAGGTCAACAAGAGGACAAGTGTGTGAAATATTCCAGCATCTATTCCTTTGCAGAAACATACCCCCCCCCCCAAAAAAAAAAAGGACTAAAGCCGCATCCCTTCGCCATTCCTTCAAACTCTACTTTTTATGCTTGTTTCTTGCAATGATACTAGTCAATATTAGTCAATATACAATCACATTATTAAAGGACTGATTTGACAGTGTCAGTCAAAAGTGAGCCTTGTTGTTGTTGACGCTGATTTGATGAAGATTACTAAGGTGCTCTCTTACAAAGATGAGTTCAATTAGATTTGTCTTGTTGGAAAGGTTTCCTTTCTCATCTTAAAGGTCAATTGTGTCAATTATGCATGAGATGGATTTGATACTTTTGCAAAGGAGTATTCAGGGAAGACTGAAAATAGAATGACAGTTTACAGCAGCGTATAGAGACTCCTCGGACAAGACAATAAACCCTGTTTTTGAAAAAAAGTATGGTACAAGAATTCTTTATTTCTAAATTGATCTTTTGTAGCAGCTATAAGACATATTTTTCAAGAGAGCCACAAAAAAATTATGCAAGAATAAGGTCTATCATTGAAAAAAAGTATAACGTGACAATTAAATGAGGTCACTTGTGAAAATCCTACGAATGAAAACACACAACACTCGTTTTCTTCTTCTCCCATATTTATTCATTTATACTATACATATTTGTCTATGTTCAAGAGATATTTATATATTTATATATATATTTTATGTATAGATATTTACAATTGACAGTGTTGCCAAGTACAAGAAACAAAAATGGACGACCCTTTTTTTTTTTTCCATGTTCAGTGCCGTGCAGAAAGCACGTTTGATTGAAAAACAAAAACAATTGAATCATACAAAGAATAGTGGAAAGTTCAAAACAGAAAAAAAAACCATGACATTTGGGCCTCCAACTGGCGCCACCTTGCACAGGTGGACTCAGGCCACCTTGCGTGAATGCTTTGACAATCTTCGGGCGATGCGCTTAAGGGAGCGAGGCGGCGAGAAAAAAAAAAGTACAAGGACAACGAGAACACTAGTACTAAACACGCACACGGTCGGCGGAGAGGAGGAGGAAGTGGCCACGAGCACGTTTAGCCATGCATTAGCATTAGCAGCACATTGGTCACGTTAGCTTTTTGTCGCTATCAACATGCATCAAAACGGCTTGCAAAGAGACAATGAAAAAAAATAACAAAGTGAGCGTCGTTTGCATAAAGCCGGTCAAGTTTTCAAGTGCCTCCGTGTTGGTTTTGCAACAATCCTCTCCACGAATACAGTACGACTTCTTCTGGTCTGGTCTTTAGGGGTCCCGTCGGGACGGGCGTCAGGGGTGCACCTTGAAAGAGAGCAGCTCCTCCGAGTGCATGTTGTTGAGGGAGCGCAACTCGGGCAGCTTGAGCAGCAGTTTGGTGAAGGTGGTGGCCGCCTCGTCGCCGTGGTTCTGCATCAGTAGCTGCCGCAGGGCCCGGATCAGCTTGTCCTGGAGGGCCTCCACCGCCGTCAGGTCCTGCAGACCTGACCGGTCTACCAATAAGAGAAAAAAAAAAAAAACACGTCAGTTTGTTTCTTAAAGCTGTACAAAATCACAACTTTCTTTCTGTAACATGCGAGTACAACTACGGAGATTTAACCCTTAAATACTTGATTAAGTACTTGATTATGACTTTTAATTTATGAATTTCTTCTTTACGTACATGTCATTAATCTTATAAAAATACAACTTTTTCTAAAACCATGACTCAAAATGACCCTAAAACATCTTTAAAAAAATATAGGAAAAACTTACAGAAAAAAAGTAAATTATTTATAAGGTCAATTTTTTGACAATCCTTGGAAAATTATGATTGTCTAAAGACTTGAAAAAGTCGTAAATGTAATATTGTAATAAAAAATACTCATAAATATTGCACCAGTTTCTTCTAACTAAATATTTGTATCGTTATGCTCGTTATTGTTGGCATGAAATGTTGTTGTTGTTGTTGTTACCGGCTGAGACGAGGACGACGGCGGTGAAGAGGCTCATCTCATCGCGGTCGAGCCTGAGCGCGGTGAGCTTCTCGCTGAAGTCGCACATGGACATGAGCAGTTCTCCGGCGCCGAGCGCCCGCAGCGTATCCAAGCTGTAATGCTTGCCGCTCAGGAAGGTCACCGTGCGATCGGCCATGTTGAAGAGCGAGGCGAAGCGCACCATCAACACCTGTAGCCCCAAACGCAACCGAGTGAGTCCGGGCTCTCGCCTGGAGATTTTTCCCGATGATGTCACGGCGCGGGCGTACCTCGAAGGTCCCGGCTTTGAGGAGCCCCACTTGGTCGTGCTCCAGGAGGTCTTTGAAGCCCGGGATCCTCTTGGCAAACTCCACCACCTCGCGGACGGCGGGTGTGAAGCTCATGGAGAACTCCTCCCAGATTTCTTGGCTGGGCTTGTTGGGGTCCACGTACGGGGATGTGTTCATGGGGCACACCTGATCAAAAGGAACATTTTCTTTAAAATCTACACCATGCCATTTGTTTGGAAAAAAAAAAACAACAACAACGGTAAACTTGAATGTGGATTTGTTAGAATGCAAAATGCGTGCATAGATTTGGGAATTTGTCAGTGAAATTGAGGACTAATAAAAATGATATGCATTAGGGTAAGTGTTGTGCACAGAACAATGACCCCAAATAGGAATGAGCTTATATTTAAAGGATAAAGCGTTAAAATTTGGGAATGATCTTCATTCATATTACTGGTAATTGTTGTGGAGGAATGTGGAAGAAACAAGTATATGTTAAATGAATGCACTTGTTTGGGAACTAAAAACAATTGTGGAACAATGAATGAAGTGCAGAACAATCCTCAGCATGTTGTGAACGAGCTGAACTGGTTGCAGTTTTGAAGTCAACATCTCCACATTCGTTTTAATGAGAAATTTTCATGGCGGGGAAAACTATATTTTGTGAACAAGAAAAGTGGTAGTTCACAAAGCTGCCTTCATCCAGGTGAATATTATGTGCATAGTGATGGATGTGAAAATTGAAGAACTTGTGAAAATGTAGTAAATTTATGACTGCTCAAGTGGTTTGAAATGATGGTGAAATGTGCAAAAATATTGAAACCCATGATGGCGGACTGACCAGATGAGCTCTGCCGTTGGCATAAGGGCGCTGCTGCTGCGTGTCCATGGGACAGACGGGGGCGGCGGCCAACTGCTGTTGCTGCGGCGGCGTGTGTGGGTTAAAGTGCGCGTACATGTGCGGAGCGTCCCGGTATGCCAGCATGGCCACATCATTGTCATCGGAGTTGCTGTTGTTCCAGCAGTTCCAGCTCTGCTGCACCGTCTCCACGCGGACGTCCGTGCCGCTTTCCGGCGGCGACTGCGACGTGGGCATCTCAGTCTGGCGGACGACGGCCACGTCGTCCTCGCCGCTGTCGGAGCCGCAGGATGAGGACGAGCTGGAGTTGGTGTCCATGGAGACCACGGACTCCGCGTCCCGAAGGGGGCACTGCGGAGACGAGGGGTTGGAGCAGGACGGCGACTCCGAGGAGGAGGAGGAAGACGACGAAGAGGAGGAGGAAGAGGATGATGATGATGAAGACAGCGAGGGGCTGGTGTCGTTGGACAGTGGCGGGCTCTGGTGGCCGTGCAGCATACTGTGCAGCTGGCTGTTGTTGCTCATCATGTTGTTCATGGCATTCTGCATCTCCAGGAGCATTCGCTGCTTCTCGCGCTTGGGGATGCGGCCAAATCGCACAGCTGAGGATGCATAATGATGACATCATCACACACACAAAAGGGGGCCTACATACAACATTGACATGGAGGAAAATAAATGTTAACAATTTTTTTCCTCAACACTATCCAAAAAAAAACTTTTTTTTATTTTCAATCTTTAAACAGAAATGTTATGTATAAAAATTATTTTCAATTATTTTTTCCCTTGGAACATTCATCAAGTTTGACTTTGGCGCTACCTAGCGGCCAAGCTATGTAACTAAAGTGTAACGCCCTGTACATTTTTTTTTTTTTTTAATGCAGTTGTTTGTTTTTTTTTAGGCAATAGTCTTGCCTCCATGATTTAGACCATAGGTGTCGAATGCCAGACCTCATGGCTGGTTTTCTGGTTATCTCTCCTTAACACACCTGATTCAAAAGATTGGCACATTAGTAAGCTCTGCAGGAGCTTGAAAATGAACCTAATTGTTTGACTCAGGTGCGTTTGACAGAGAAGTTTAGAAAACACGCAGGATACTGGCCCGAGAGGACTGGCATTCAAAACCTATGTAACTCATCGACTAACCGTTTTTGTTTTTTGTGAGTGTAAACGGGAGGAGCAGTGACCTACTGACCATCTCGGGACATCCCAACGGCCAAGCATTTCTTGAAGCGACACTGCTGGCATCGGTTTCTGTTGATCCTCATAATGGTACAGTTCTCCATCTTGAGACACTTCTTGTACTGAATGTTCTGCTGGATGCTTCTACGGAAGAACCCCTGCGAAATCACACCACCATAAAGTCATTTTTGGGGCCTACATTTTTATGGCATCATTTCATTTGTTTTGCTTACACACACAAATTTGGTTGTAAATTATGGCAAATTATGTTTTTTTTTTTTACTACTTTTTTTACTTTTTGGCACTATAATATTTAATGACATTTTAAAAACATATTTCAAATTAAGTTCTTGTTTTTATTTAACTGAACTTGGAACTGAATTTAATAACTGAAATTGGAACTGAATTTAAATGACAGGGTGCAAAATCATAATTTTGTGTTTATTATTTGGCGTCAGTCATTTTGTGACTCTCACCTTGCAGCCCTCGCATGCGTGAACGCCATAATGGAAGCCCGAGGCGACATCTCCGCACACTTTACACAGCAGCACCATGCCGTTGATTTCTACAACACACAGACAAGACATTATGATAAAGCCACTTCACATCATTGATGACTACAATCAACATGACTTGACTTACTGGTAATGCTGCTTTTAGCGGAGGTGGACGAGCGTCCCGTCTTCTCCATTCCGTTTGCCCCTCTGGGTCCACTCTTGGTAGGTGGCGCTATATCCACCACCATGCCCACCGCCCTGCTGGGCAGCGAGGGGCGAGGAGGAGTAGGGGATGTGGACAGGAAGCTGCCTCCCACGCCGCTGGGACTGGTGCTCATGCAAGACTCGGGGCTGGAGGCGGCGCCCGACGAGATGTAGGCGATGACTCCGCCTGAGAAGATAACATCGGGAGGTGTTAACCAAGGGTGGCAAACATATGGACTGTGCCCGATCATATGGATGGTGGGTGTTGATGACTGGATCTTAGGTGGTACTGAATATTTTGTGATATAATTTAAGGGTGATTCTTTGAATACATTTGGGCACCAAGGGTGATAGCTGCTTTTGCCTTTTTTTTTTTTTTTTTTTTTTAAGAATTTTGGTGGTAGGATCAAATTTGGCATCTAAAGCTCTTGTGGCAGAATTTTGATGACAGTTAAAGGATGATTTGTTTTAATCTTGGAGTTGTAAAAATTATTGATGATAATCTTCAAAGATTATTTAAATTTTAGCTGTGAAATTCGGTTTCATTTTACATTTTTTGTATTTGTGATGTTTTCCATGAGTTTAAGGCATTCTTTAAAGCAGTTTTGGGGGGGTTACTTTATTTTTAATTAAGATTTAATTATGACATTTTACATACAGGGATGCTTTGGAGTTAGTGGTATATTTTAACATATTTTTCAGAGTTTTTAGCAAAGTAGTAAGACTATTTTCAAATTGTTTGAATTTATAATCTATATTTTATGTCGTGCTCAATAGGTTTATGCTGAGTGGCGTTAATGATAAATTGTGGCATCATTTTTTAGGACTTTTGTCAATTGTGGTTACAAAAAATTGTATAATAATCTACAAGCGTTTGATGCTAAATTGAAATCTAGTTGCACATCTAGTTTTTCACTATTATTAAGGATCCTGTTTAATTCATACCTATCTTTCCCTGCTTGTCCCTTTTAAATTTAAAGGTTAGGATGATTGAATGGGTTGGGTCTTACAGTGTGTGTGTGTGTGTGTGTGTGTGTGTGTGTGTGTGTGTGTGTGTGTGTGTAAGACCTGCTTTATCACCTCCAGCCTGCTGGTTGGATAACAAGTGTTACATAAGAGGCCATGTGCATGTATGCATGTGGACGCATGTGAATGCATTTCATGGGAGCCGATTGTCTGTTCAGACCAGGTCACTAAAGCAGTGGAGCAAGACAATCTACAAAGATGTCAAAAAGCGGGTGTACACAGGGCTACCCAAAACAACAACCACAACAAATATGGCAAATGATAACACCCCAACGTTTTTTTTTTTTCTTTTCCAGGAAACGGTTAGAGGGATGCTTTTTTTTAGTGTGACTTTTTACACACCTTAGCTACCACAACAAGGGTCGTTTTAGTTGAGGATTTGTCATAAAACTCTTTAGTAGTGCAGCGTGTTACAAGCAACAATTTTAACAACCTTTTGAGACAGGGTGAAATCGTTGTTGTTTTGTGTGTTTGTGTGTGTGTGTGGGGGGGGGTTGATATAAACTTTCAGGTTGAGCTATGACATGATTCAAAAAAGTTCATTCAATAACTTGAAAGACTGTTTATGGTGAAGTACTGCATCCTTTTTTTGGATTTTTATGTGAAATTAAAGAAAAGAATGAATGAATGAAAATGCAGAGAAACGCTTCGAGAAAGCCAGGATCCATTTTAGCAAGCGCATCATTGCACATAACGCTTTTAAATGCTAGTTACATACATAGAGAATATTATGCGATTCAAACCAAGTGCTAATGAGCGTTTTTCGTTGTCGTCGGCGTCCACGTAAGCGATTACCTAACGTGCACCGTGACTGCCTGTGTTTCTGGCCCCACGCACACGTGTCGCGCGCGTCCCGTCAGTGGGTGGCCGCCAAGCCGCGCTGAATGTAGGTCAGCCCGACTCACGTGTACCTCACACTGGTGTCCACTGTTGGATTATGCAATGTTTCGCGTCATCGGCTCGCAGGCAGCCAATGGAATCGCGGGATAGCCGGGACAAGTGTCGGCTACGCCACGCCCATCGAGCAAGCGACAGCCAATCAGCGATCGCTTGGAGAAAAGCGTGTACACAGAGGCACATGGCTAGGCTGCCGTGTCCATGTGAGCCCGGCCGAGGAAGTAGAACACGATTGTTGTGTCAAGTGGAAAGTGAATGAAGCAACAGACTCCTAACCCATATTTAGACCCCAGAAATCGGGTACAATCGACTTTTATCACCGTATATCCCCTGACAGAGCACCCATGAAGTATGTTGAAGCTCACTTTATAAAAAAAAGACGTTTTTAGGTCGAGTCAAGCGGATTGTTGTGTCAACTGCGACTGAATGAAGTGAGGGTACACTGGCACTCCTAACCCACATTTAAACACCAAAACGGGGGCGACAATTCACTTTTATTACGTTACAACCCCTTCTGGGCAACACTGCAAACTATCCTTTATACGTCAAGGCGTAAAACATATTTTTTTAGGTCGAGGAAGTGGAAGAGGGTTGCTGACAGTCATCACGCCCATTTGAAAACTAAAAACGCGCAAAAAGCGACTTTTGTCAACAAATAACGACTGTAAAAAGATGTTTGAAACAAATTAACGATTCTTTTGAACGTCTCGCTTTAAACAACATTTTTTTTTAGCTTTAAGCAGTCTTTGACAGTCTTAAAGATTTGCGCGTCAAATGCAATCAAACAAGATTATTTTAGGCTTCAGGTGGTAAGAGTTAAAAAGACAGTAAATTACTCGCGTAATTTAAGATTTATGTGACATTTTATGGTCAAGTTTTGGGCTACTTACCAGGTTTGGCTGGTCCGACGTCCTCGGGCATGTCGACAGCGAGGAAAAGATCGGAAAATGAACTAAAAGAACAAGTTCGGCGAAAATGGTGGCCGAAGCAGAGGGGAGAAACGACCGAAACACGAGTCAGCTACAGCGGGTCATGTATGTTTCCTAGGTCTGCTCCGGTGACTCACGGCTTGTGTATGAGAGGTAGGGGAGAGCTTGAGGGAAAATTGGAGGAAAAAAAAGAAAAAAAAAGAGAGCAAGAGGAGGGACCAGAAACTCCCCCCCCTTCTCCTCCGGCTTGTGCGACAACAAGTACTGAATGTTCCACAGCCGCCGACCGTCTCGCATGGGCTGAACCCCTCAGCCCATGTGACCGAGCTCCAGCCTCTTCCCCCCGGCCACGCCTCTCCGGCCGACCGCTCTGCAGCCACTTTAACCCAGTGACACACTTTCAGGGCAACCGCGTGGGCGGAGCTTGGTGACGTAACGGACGTAATCGAGGCGCTCACGTTGCAGCCGCAAAATGCAGCGTGCCCGGGATCCGCGCATGCGTTCAAGTCACAGCAGCAGTAGCCTCACCCAACCTCTTCTTTTTTTCTTTAATGGCCATTCTGTACTTGTATGAACATGAAATGACACAAAACGACGAATACAAGTACGTAATATAAAGAATTATCCGAATGAGCGCCCTTCATTGGAGATAAAACTGGAGAAATGTAAATTAAGAAATATATGAAACACCTTTTTGCCAAAACAAAGTAGCACAAGTTTCAATCGGATTATACTAAAATAGGTTTTTAATAAAAGCGAATAAAGTTGACTCATTTGTAGAAAGACGCACACACAGTGAATTTGAAGTCTACACACCCATGCTCAAGGTTTTGTGATCTTAAAAAAAAAAAAATCAATGTAATAATTTCAAGTTTTTTCAGAACATTGAAGGGAAGGTCAACCGCCCAAATTACTTTGCAATATGTGCCCCACTAGTGTAATCAATGGCTTTCTTATCAATATTATATTTGTGCAATATGAATTAAGCACCCGGTAAATCCACCCGGTGTTATCCATCACAGTGGGGGGCCATTTTACCACTTTCTGTCAAATACAACTGACATCACAAATGCTGAGGGCTCACATAGCCACCAATCACAGCTTGTTTGTTTTCTGAGTTTGGTCATGTGATTTCATACATGAGTCATGATTGCTTGTAGTCTTTTTTTCATGCATTCATCACAAAAAAGTGAAGAAACACGCAGAAAGACAACATGAGTTGACTCAGTGATATCCTCTGTGAAGAAAGAATATTAGTGCTGCAGTGATGAGTCGAGAGGAGTTGTGACACCTTTCTGAATTATACTTCCTCAAGTGACCTGGACAGAAACGCCAAAAGCAGCACAACGGACATGAAACGGATGCAGTGAAACTCAACAAATCTACCCAGCAACAAGTGATTGGGAGGAAACCCTGTACTGGTATTCTAACATTTGGTTTCTGCATCATAAAATATTTGTTGATATTCAACATTCAGTTTCTGTATAATCAAACATTTGTTGATATTCAACATTCAGATTTGGAATTGAAAACAAGCACATGGAACAGGAAGCAAATACACCCAAATGTTCTAGGATTGGTATGTGTCCTTGCTTAATGTTTTGTACATAGAAAAAAAAACTGCTGGTGCTCACGCACATGCACATAAAACTATATTTAAACACAACAGTGGCGGCCAACAACGTAGCAAGTGAGGCATTTTTTTCCCCCCACAGAGGTTTCCAGCGAGCGTTTCCTGCAGGCGCTGGGAACATTGTGTACGCACAACAGCTGAGAGACATGTAGCGTTCGCACGTGACACCAGCTCTGCATGGACTACTGGGACATTGCTATACACACAATTGCTAATCATGTAAACAGAGACCCTCCCCCACCTACAATAGTTGGTAATCTGTACTATTTAAAGACCATATAAAAGTTAAATGCATTACACACTTTGGAAATAATAAAAAAACACATTTAAATTTATTTTCAAGAACTTTTTAATGTATTCCTTTTACACCTGTTTTCACACTCTCGCTGTCAAAAAATGCTAAATTCTCCTATTACACTAAAAAACATCCAACCCAACTATGCAACTTTCTTTAATAAAAGCCTTCTAGCTTGATGCTAACAAACTGAACTGCAGTCGATGGCTCCAGTAAGTTAGCATAGATCGCTCATTTGTGGTCTACACTATTTTTTTTAAAACCAAAATCTACTTCATGGGTACTGATTAATGTCTGGGGCAACCAGTTTGATACATTTTACAAATAATTAATTTCCTTTAATTATTCACACCGTGGTGCCTTGACACGAGTGACTCGATTTGAGTTTTGGAAGATGGATGCACTGCTTGCTTCATGCAAAAATTGAACGTACACGGTGCAGCAACACATGTAGACTGTATTATCATATTAAGCTTTTAGTATCTTGGGAGTGTTATCATTAAAATGCACATTACAACTTTTTTTTTTTTGCCTATCAAGTCTACTTTATAGGATCCGGGCCAATGTCGGCATCAATAAATTAAGGCACCACCTTATTGGGTTTTGCATGTGGGTCAAAATAAACACTTCGGGAAAAGTGAACTTATTAGGCATGTATTTCCATTTCCATTTTTGTTTTTTAGCCCTCCACTTAATTGTGAACAATTTAAAAAAGCATGTGTAGCCCTAACTTTCAAAAGTGTGCAATGTATAGTGTGTATAAAATGCAAAAACATAACATCCAATTACACTATAAGGAAGTTTTTGTTCAAAGAGATGTCTAATTGTACTTGTGGTTTAAAAAAAAAAAAACTATTTTAAGCTTGAGCCTCTTAAAAGGCACAATTAAAATAAAAACCTAAGTCTTTATTTTTAGTAGGTATTAAGTCACAGGGACAACTTATGCTGTTGCATTAGATGTTTTGCTCACGCGTCCAAAAAAATTGGCTGCTGTGGATGATTAACAAAGATGAAAAGATCCCAAAAGTGCTCGTGCATGCACTCAGCAACCCTGTGTATGAGTCATTTTTTTTTTAAGTTAAACAAAACCATGCTTTTTTTTTTTTTAAACTAAAATAGACAATGGCAAACCAATTTCCGCCTCATACATTCCCGAAAGGGAAAAATCGGTTGTTACACAATAAATTGGCGTTCTAATTTTATTCACAAGCATCAGGAAATCCACGCTAGTTATCCAACCGATCAACCAACCCATGTTTTAAACACACATTTCCTGTGTATCATTACACAATAGTTGAACGAAAAAAGGAATACTGGTAGTTGTGGTTAAAGTGCTTTGTTCCGAGTCTATTCACGCACGTGTTTTGTTGCGTGAGGGCATGAATGAGATAGCAAGCGGATAGCAACCGGAGCCAGTCACACCTAGACTGGTTTCCAATGAATGTGACAAAATCACTGCCCAAGTGCAGTTCAGTTGTATTTAACTTTTAAGTAAAAATAGTATCAATTCTGACATGCTAGCCTAAAGTATGAATTCAATACTAAGAATAATAAAAAAAAAACCAGACAATTTTCTTTCTGTTGTGTTCTTTTATTTCCATATTTGCGCAGATAACTTAATCAGGAAGCAAAAAATATACCAGACAATAAAGTACTAAAAATCTGAGATAAAAACCGACCCCCCCCAACACAGACAACCTGGAGCCACCACCGCTCCTTCCACTTTCTCCTCCACTCCTCCTCCTAAGCCCACTGTCGCCCCCTGCAGGTTCATGTGGCGTATCGCTTGGTCCACTGTTTGGCTGTTCGGTCATGTTCGGCTCTGTTAGTTGTGTATTGGGTGGCGATGCTTCCCACCAGAGGGTCGGCTGCGGAAAAAGTTAACTGTTAGATGCACTTCCCCACATGAACTAACTAAAACTAAATTCCGGCACAATTTTATAAGAAATTATTATTATTGTGAATTTTGACATTATTTGTGACAATTGGCGTGTAGGGGTGCGTTACCTGGGTTGCAGTCTGTGAGCAGGGAGCATATGGACAGCAGAACCTTGGAGATGGTGAGGGCGGGGCTCCAGTTATCCTTCAGGATGTCCAAACAGATGACGCCCTGACTGTTGATGTTACAATGGTAGATCCGAGTGCGGAACGTCACCTACAAAAAACACATTTAAAAGGAAACGCTGGACTGATTCCACGTCACACACATTTCCAACTCGTCTCAGTTAATCACATATAATGATAATCAAAAGTTTTACAACCAAGCTCAACTAAATAGTGCCCATCAGAAAGTAATCAACAGAGTGGGAGTAGCGATGGCCGAGTGGGGCTTTTTGGAACGCTGGTTTCATTGCTCTGGGCTTCCTTTACAAGGAGGACATCTAGTGGTCTTTAAATGAAGTGCAACAAAATTGTGGAGTTAAATTACTTTTTATTCCGCAGCATACCCATTTAAATGTATGACACATTCCAAGTGTTCCTGGATTGTTTAGGATTTTCTATGCACATTCCTGTTTGACTACACCAGATAACTGCGTGGTTTGTAGTCGACACAATAATATAACTAGAAATAATAATATCTATTGAGGACGTGATCCTCTTTCGGAATATCTCTTTGTAAACCAAAGTAATTCTTCACTTTTTGTGGAATGACTAATTTTATTTCACATGGAGTGGGTGTAACTACGCATTATATTATGGAATGGAGCAGTTTTTTTTGGTAATATATAAATACAAATATCTATTTATATATTTGTTGTTTATCTACAGATACCTATATATTTAGCCATGTTTCTGATTTATCAATAAATATAATTCTATAAAGTTATCAGTTTTTGTCGAAATATGCAATGCAATCTGGAAACAAAATGAACCAACTCAATCTCAAAAGAAACCAGCTCCCTTACTCTCAACGAAAAACGAACGGCACTAAATAAGGACGCCGATCCCAGTGGACATTTGAGCCCGCCAAATGACTTGAATTTAAACAAATCAATCCGTTGATTCGAAGCACTTGTCACTCAAGTTAATTTGACGCCATAAGTCACGTGACCAAACCACGTGATTCGCCGCAACTGCTTTAAGAGTTAGGGAGCATGCATCGTAGTTTTGCGTCAGCAGCCCATCACTCGGTGAGAGTGGTGAGGGAGTGGACATACATGCTCCGCAATTAAAAAAAAAAAAAAAAAAAGTAGGTAGAAACACTAAAAAGCAAAATAGGTGATTATGCAATTAGGATAAGGTAGGGGTTACTAACTTGAAGAAACTGAGCGCTACCTGGTTAATGCAAAGAGATATTTCTCTGATACCGACTTTTGAAATGACTTTTCCAAAGAACATTTAATAATTTTAATGTTTTGCTGACAGGCAAAGTAGATTTATTTACATAAATATTACTAATTAAATATTTTTGTTTTTATGATGATGTCGTTTGAGGAGAGCCGTTTACCTCTCGGCAGTTTCACACGGTACTTGGATGCCCTCTAGAGGCCAGTTCTGTCTACTGCTTGTGTGCCCCCTCTACATCCCTGTTTTTCCAATTTAAAAACTCACGGCACATCAAACAATATTGTTGTTTTTTTTTTAGTTTGATTCATTCCTTCAACTGTAACTCATTTTCGTTTCAGATCGAATTATCCTTTGAAACATCACTGCACTGTTAAACCTCCTATAAAAACAACAACAATCAAAAAAACTAAACGTCATTGATCTGTTCAACACAACCCCTTAAAAAATTCAACCCAAAAAACCCCAAAACAAAACCTATATATAATCATCTAAAATCGATTGGTGCCGATTTTCTGGTCAGCACCAACAGTTTCAATCTGCTCAGCATGTAATGTTCATGTGTAAACATCACCATCTCAATTACACTTTTTTGTTGTTGTTTTCTTTTTTTTTTTGTTTGCCTGTGGCAAAATAAAAGTGATGAATCTATTTGAGAGCGGCATTTAAGTGCATGACGCATCCACAGCCACTAATCGCATTAGCATTGGGCTAAATCTGGTGTATTCACAGCAAAGCTTCACACCTCCATTAATATGCCATGTTACATTTAAATTTAGCTTGTTACTTGTCAGAATGCAGATTCATAGACTATTCATTTTGCATGCATTTCCTTAATGGCTGGCCTATTTTTGTTAGTTCACTACATGACTTGACTTTTTTTGAACTTGTCCTTCAGCTGGACTAATTAGTTGGGAGGATTACGAATAAATGATTTGCGGCCAAGGTGAATGAGTCCCATTTTAACCAACTAAAATGAATAAAAATGCCAACTTAAGTCAACTCCAGAAAAATAAATAGGCTCCTATTAAACTCTAAAATATGGCGGGAAAAAAGTCGAGATAACACCGTACTTGAAAAACAGAGTATAACATACCTTTGGTGGCTTGAAAGGGTAGTCGGGTGTGAAGGCAATGTCCAGGAAAAAGACGCCCCCCTCGTACACAGAGCCTGGCGGTCCCAAGATGGTGGACCTCCACTCATAGATGTTGTCTCCTTTGGGGCCGGCACTGTGTGTGCACAAAATACAAGTGAAAACAAGTGAGAGTGTGAAATGAAACCACATCCTGACAGCTCAAGTGAAAAACAAGGCAATAGGAACAATATCACACTCACTCATGTCATACTGACAAGCATGCTTTTTTCTGATTAAGGACAAGTGGATCCATTGAGGGAGGCGTGGTGGATTAGCACGTCCCCCTCCCATGCAGAGGTTGTGGATTCCATTCCGGCGCTGGCCTTTTCGTGTGGAGTTTGCATGTTTTCTCTGTGTTCATGTGGGAACTATGGTTTGCTTCCGCACTCATTTAAAAAAATTGCATGGTGTTTTTTGCTTAAGAATAGTCGTTTATTTCTGTGGGGCCTCCGATTGGCTGCCAAAGAGTTCAAGGTGTAACCTGCCAAATGCCTTAAAAAAAAAAAAAAAAGAAAAAAAAGGCTGGGATAGGCACTGGCAAGCCAGTGACCCAAATGAGGACAAGCGCTTAGGAAAATGGATAATTGACTATTAAATGTGAGCGATTTAGGACTGGACTGGGAGCCAGCTGTGGTGGGTTTCTGATCCCTGACAAAAGTCTACTTCAGTTGTACGTTGGCCTGCTACATTTGCAGTATGATCCGTGTTTTTTGGGGGGCGATTTAGTCTGGTGGAGGGCATGTCAGGAGGCACCGAAGCGCTCGGTGAAGTAGTGTGCTGGTGAGCGCCTCCACCTGCGACTCAGCTCTGTGTCTACTATTTGGAGGGACTAGGACATCCAAAGGCAGTTTGTGAGAAGTAGAAAGGGGGCAAAGTCGCAGACGGACGCGTTTGCTGACGCCGGACTTTGGGTGGCTCTTTCCCGTCTCCCTGCATTTTGTTTACAGCTATGAAAAAAATACGGTAGCAAATTGGCGTTGAATGTCCTCTTCTCCGTAGTAGAGTCTGTTCGTGAGCACCCATCCACCTATCAATTTTCTGTCCTTCCATTTTTTCAAAACATCAAACTGTCCACATTGAAAACAAAGCCGAAGGGCGGCTGCTAGGTGTGTTTGTGAGTGTAAATGGTCGCTTGTGTCTGTGTGACCTGCAATTGGCTGGCAACCAGTTCAGGACGTACCCCGCCTGCTGCCTGAAAACAGCTGGGTCGTAAAGTGAAAAAAAAAAAAGTAAGGCAGGGACGTCGTAAACCGAGGGTCCACTGTATTTGGACTCAAACAACATTATTTATCATTGTAAATTGGCTTTAAAAACATAGAATTGGGATTGGTAAATATCACAGTACAGCCATCTCGGGAGAACACTGGCCAACATGATTTTATTGTTGTTTTTGTTATACTAACGATACAGCAAGAGCTGCTTGTGACTAACCTGCAGTTGGGTGGCGGGTCCAGTGTGATGTCAGCCAGCTCTTTCTGAATCCTACACAAAAACACACACACATTTAGAAAGCAACACATACTTATGAGCACAAAGAGAATCATTTCATAGTCTGGAAATTAAAAGAGGTTCAGTGGTTCAATGTCATGCTTGACATGATGTTTAGTTCAGGAAAATGTTTTTTGCTTGGTTAAAATTTAATTCAAGAGAATTTTTATGAAGTCTGACAGGAAAGTCAGTGTGAGAACAGGAGCTTTGTGCGAGCGTCATCGCTTTCGGGCGCCCCGTTGTTTATGGTGTAGAAAAGCACTGTGACGAACAGGTAGATACATTCCAAACACCTAAGGGTTTATGCTGATGCATGTTTACAGCTTCAACTTGCATTTTTTGAGGCGTGAGAAAAAAGTGTTGGGCGAGAGAGCACCCATTTTTCAAAAACTGTATTTTTAAGTTGACAGGGGGTGTGGTTTCACAAATTTAATGGGACACGCCCAGAGCATTCCTGCTTGATTTACCCACTTTTAAAGCTTATCTGCACTTCACAGGGACTTTAAAAATCAATATATTGCCATGAAATACGAACGTGACCTCTTGGCGCTGGTGGAAAGCAGCTTGGAGGTCTTGCTCATGCTGGCTTTGCTCTCGCGCTTCTTCTTGCAAGATGTGTCCTTCTGTCTGCTCTGGCTGGACGACGGCGGCGAGGACGAAGAGCTGGTGCTGGCACGAGAATCCTCATCCGACATTCCGGTTTGGATTGGAGAAGAACCCGGACCTGGATAACACAACCATGTGCTAAGTACAGTGTATCATAGCTGGCTAGGAAGCATTCTTTTGTTTTTTTTATCTGTAGTGTCAAAAATATTCAACAAACTGTTCGAATTGACACTGCCTTGATCACAACTTCATTTTTTTTTTTTAAATAATGGCATTGAAATTTATATCACAAAATGTCAAAACTGTATGGACGAAGAGTCCTCGTATGTTAGGAAAAAGTCTGAATTGACACTGCCTTGATCACAACTTCAATGTTTTTTTTTTTTTAATTATTGAAATTGTTATCATAAAACACCAAAACTGTATGGACGAAGTGTCCTCGAATGAGTGCTTTGTCACAATTTCAAAGGCAATTGCAATTTAGTTTTTGAAGCTTTGTAGGTGCACAACAGATTCTACAGAAAGTGTCTTGTCTTTTGAAACAAAGATATTTTCGGGCACATGTTATGAAGGCATATTTCAGCATTTTTGTCTTAAATTACAAAAGGCAATGTCAAAGTTCTCTTGGTTGATTTAGTTTATTTGATCATAAGTGCAACTTCTACACTAATAACGCTACAAAAAAGTGATGTGAATAAAATATTAAAACAAAAATCATTGTGCTGGTTTCAGTCTTCTCCAATCTCGAACCTGTTAATTTATGGGATGCTGTAGATGTTAGCAAGTGTCTCTTTAAAATGCAATTACATCACTAGTCTTCGTAGTTCCCAAAACATCCAGTTGAACGAGTGGCATTGTTATTCTCACTTCATTATTAAAATGCAAATGCTATCGATTGTTGTGAGGGTTTAATGAACTCGGTGGCGAGAGAAGTCATTTATTTTCAATGTTAGCATCTCTGTTAGCCTACGAGCTAACAGTGCTTCAATCTCCTCTCACGCGATTTCATTTTGAGTATAAGCGCCTCTATCTGGTGATAAATTGAAATTCGAGTGTGTCACGGGATGGTCAAATGTTGTCAAAACGTAGCGATAACGATATGGGATAAAAATCGCCGTTGGTAGGGGCTTATTCATCAGGCCCAAGGAAGGCCACGACTACTTCCTGGAACGGCGTGGCTGCGACGGACCTTTAAACTAGAAGCTAACGTGCGTGTTCAACACGTTTAAATGTCTTCAAAGGCACAAGTGGAGATGTTTAGAAAACAAAGGTTTCGAGTCAAACAAAATGACACTGTAAAGCGTTTTAGAAACCGGCCCGTGCCAGCACATAGCCATAGCCGCTTTTCCGCTACCGTCTATTATGTTTTGTCTCGACTTTTTTTTTTTTTTTTCGCTGCTCGGCGGTCACAACAATCAGCCAACAACAATGGAGGCATCAAAACAAGATTTACAGTCATAAGGCAAATGTTGTGTTGGTTCGTTTGCCATGCCAGGCTCGATCACTAACCCAGTCTTTTGTGTCTGGACCTCCGGCGGCTAGCTGGCTGCTGCCTCGTCGCCCTCTGCGGAACGGAAGTAGCTCTCCTCGGCCGCAGTGGGCTGGACTGCGCCGGTGCCTGATGGTGGTGGAGGTGAGGTGGAGATGCGAAACGCCGCAACCGCAACGTCAACGTCCTCCTCCGCGACGCCTTCCGAGCGCGCGCACGCGGACACTTTGGAAGACGCGCGCGCACAATAAACAACAAAGTCAAGCGGAGTCACGAGAAAATGCCTTTGGAGTATCCGATTGGAATGCAATGAAACTGCAAACGTGTTTTTTTCCCCCCTCCACCAAGATATAAAAAAGTGCTGGATAAACAATGACGTCATGGTGTAAAACACCAGGGGAATGCTGTGATATGCTGCTCAGGCATTTTTCGAAGTCGGTAATTGATTTGTGTGGTCACTGTTGCTATAAATGGAAGTTCGAATTCGATCGGTGTGTTTTTTTGGACGAGAAAAATACTGATTACCGATTAAAAATAAATTAAATATTATACACCACCCCGACTCAAATAAATAGAGAAAATAAGTATCTATTCCTGGACTATGTATTGTTGAAATTGCTATCTCCTGCATTAATTAAAAATAATAATTTTCAAAGGTTTAAATTAGTTTAAACTACATTTTGATGTCTTTATGTAAAGTCACGTCAAACGTTCTTCTATAGCTCTTAATCTTAATCGCAGTCTCAAGGGGAGTGAAAGCGCCATAAATTCACAATGGCATCCCCTGGGCCAAGCTCCTACAAGGGCAAGGAAAAACTAAAACCCCACTAGGGGAAAAACAAGAAACGGGACTGTAGCTGGGAGGAGAACTCCTTCCAGGCTGCAATAAATGCAGTGATAACGCATCATGCCATATTAAAGAATAATTGTCCATTATGAAGATGACATGATACCAGACCCTGGAAATGCTTAAAAAAAAGTAAAAGAAAACGCTAGACTTTAAAGATTGTTCGTCCTTAATATATTTTTTGGTCATATTGCACATTTTGTTTTTCTTTTTCTTCCATTTTCATTGAGAAAACAATTCTTTCGGGAGAAGCAGTTATTAACTTGGTCAGTTACCGCCTCAAATGTTACTGTAATATAGAAGTAAATCCAGTTCTTTCAAATAAAAGTAAACCTCTTTTATAACGTTTGCAGTTTTTATATGTAACATAGGCAAGTCTTTATTCAAATTGACTTATGCAATTCATTTGAACTATGAAAATCTGCACAAGTAAAAAGTAGCAAACATTCATACTTATAAAAGTGGAGTGCCTTCAGCTATTGTGCTGCAATGTAGTATTTGTGTAGTGGAGTGGAGCATGACAGTGCAACCTGGAGTTGTTGACGGACGTTCAAGTTCACACACCTACACTCAGGCATGTTATCATTAATGTGCTGCTAATGCTTGTGGAGGGGGATTCCGTTTTGGATGGGATGCGGATGAGATACTCTACGCTCTTTGGCTACGTCCGCGCTGCAGGGATTAATGCTCAATTCTGATATTTTTGTGACATCTGTGTATTGTGAGCATAGCATTTGAGGACCTCTCACAGCTGCCAGTGGCACTGACTTGCAGGATGAGCGAGCTTTACACCCTTTGCGTTTTTGCTGTGTAGTGTAATTGCACATCTATGGCACTAGGTGGTGCAGTGGTGCTCTCATCGTCAAAGTGCGTTTCAATCGCTGTCATTTAAAAAATAAATGATTGTGATTTAGAAAAATAACAGCACAACCTTTTATATCTATTTCTTCAGGGTAAAATGTTCAAGATATTTGATTCAAGATAGGTGTTAATGTTCCAGATCAATTTACATTTATTCATTTTATTTCCAACATCAAACTGTTCAGTTGGTCAAAAATATTTATATAGTTTGAATAAGGACATTTTTTTTGTTTCAGCCACTTTGATGCACTTAAAAGATATTTTTTTCAGATTCAGAATAAGCTATAACCTGAATAAACCCTGTAAAAAGTAAACATTTGCTGAAAGTTGATTTAAATGGCCTTTGTTTTTTGTTAATGTTAAAAAGGACTTATTGCAGGCACTTTGATGCACTTAAAGCTATTTTTCAGATTCAAAATAAGATGGAACCTGTATAAACCATGTAAAAGTAAAATTAACATTTGCAGAAAGTTGCAATTTATTTGTTTTTAATCATAAATACTGATTTAATTTAGTCACCACATCAAGCGTGTGTGTGAGTGTGTGTGGTGGTGGTGGTGGGGGGAGGGGCTTTGCAAAAAATAATTGAGTAGCACTGTCCAAGAAAAAAAAAAAGATGTCTTACCTGCCACATGACACTCGCTTTTTCTGCACTCACAGTAAATTGCGAAAACAAGAAGAAAAGTGGCAAAAAAATAAAAAAGCGAGAGCAGAGTAGATGTTTTCTCACAAGCCAACCACAGTGTGTTTTTATTGGGTGTTTTCAGTAATACAAGTGCACAACAGCAGCGGCGCGGGTAGCCAGTCAAATATACAAGTCCTGCCCTCTTTTCACAGGCAGACCTCCACGCACACACATGCACACTCCCACTACACACACACAAACACACACATACTTTCTGTCACATGGTCTGCCTGAAAAAAAATACTTGAAAAAATACATACAGTACAAAGAAAAAGCAGAGGAAGTTGAACAGCATGAATGCTTCTGTTCCATGCACGTTGAGAAGAGTACAACAAAAAAGGAGAAAGTAAAATGTGCACATTTTCTTCCTAATGCTGAAGAGAAAATGAGAATGACTGTGTGTGTGTGTATGTAGTCGGAGGACAATGCGTATGATTCCTATAATCAGGGGTGCACATTATATTGGTCTGATTCGCAAGGCAGCATCAGTTACTTGGTGCACATTTTTTTCTGACCTACTGACCTCGCTGGATGAACTTAAAAAATTAGCCTGTGGCGGTTTCTGGCATGTGTGAAATGTGCGGTGGCACAGGGCGGCATGGCTGGTGGGGAGGCAGCGCAGAATTTATCTCATGCTTTCTGTCGCCGTGGATAAATATTTCAAGTTTTACATCTCTTCGTACCGCGGAAATTTTGAACGTTTGCTAAAGATTTATTCATTGTCGCTGGCAACCTCGTTAGTTCAGTCAAATGGTGCTGTTTACCTTATCATTTTGGCAGTCGGTGTTATTGTTGTACCTACTTTTTTTTTTTAGCTGTGGTGATTGAGTGCTTATTTTAAAAACTCTAAGCCCCCCGCCCCGCCTAGCCCAGCCACAGTTGCTGCCCTGGGGTTGAGCTTAACAGAACTAAGAAAGGAACAAATTGGTTCAACTCGGAAAAGTGGCTCTTTTGAACAAGTCGTTTGCAAACAACAACACTATGAGGCCCGTCCACCGCGCCCGCCCCATAAAAAGGAGAATGCAAAATAGTAGGGACACAAACATGCATATCTGGCCACCCCTAATGTGCATCCCTGCTTATAACATCGAGTGTGCGTCTTATTTCCAATACAATACTTCCAAGTTCCAACATTCACATATTGGAAAATAAAAATCCCCCAATCTACTACTCTTTGTATAAAAAAAGAAGCTTTCAAGTCAACAAGGAACATAAAGAATTTTTTTGTGTCTTTTTAACTTTTTTTTAAACACATATAATGTTTGGGGAGGAGGAAGAAGAGGAGGAGAAGGGAGAAGAGGAGGGTTGGGTACAGCGATGCACTTAGTGAGTGTGCTTTGACGGACCAAGGGGAGAAAGAGGTAGAGTGGTAGAGTGAGGAGGAAGAGGAGGAGAAGGAAGAGCGTGGCTCAAATGTGTGTGTGCGCAGGTGTGTATCTATGTGGCGTATCTCTTGGTCCACTGCTTGGCTATCCTGTCATGCTCGGTTCTGTTGGTCAGGTACTGTGTAGCGATGCTTCCCACCAGGGGGTCGGCTGAAGAAAAAGTTGGATAACATCAACAGTGGTAAAGAGGAGGCGAAAAAGCAGCTGTATTGCAGATATTTTACAGGCTAGATTTAGAGTTGTGGGTTACAGTGGTATAATAGGCTTGTTGCAATCATATTTTTTCACGATGGCCCACTTTAGTTCACTTTCTGAAAAAGACGTTTTGTTCGTGGGTTACCTGGGTTACAGTCTGTGAGCAGGGAGCAGATGGACAGCAGCACCTTGGAGATGGTGAGGGCGGGGCTCCAGTTATCCTTCAGGATGTCCAGACAAATCACGCCCTGACTGTTGATGTTGCAATGGTAGATCCGAGTGCGGAAAGTCACCTACAAACACATCAATGCAGCATTTTTAGCCAGAGTTGGATAAGGTTCTGTCCTGCCTCTGTTGGGTTCTGTGTGAAAGGCGCAAGTGATTACGCGGGACATTTGTCTAACTGTGTGACAACAAAGTGTAAATGAGTTCACAGAATTCACTTAATTGTGCCCCCCCCTTTCCAAAACATCCCAAGGAGTCTGGACATCCGTTTGGACCTAACAGAATCCAGTGTTTTGCCTCAGTTCTCCCACTTCTAACATCTGGTCCTTGTGACCTTGCACCAGAGAACACACCCCCCATACTCCCCACACACAGAGAGGAAATCTCTAATAGGCCTTGGCATTCTCCAAACTCCCACAAGACAGGCCGTTATAAATAACCCTCCACCTTCCTTAAGCCTGTTGTACACTGTATACGGTTTGCAGGCTCATAAGATTGACTTTAGAAATAAACACAAGCGCACGAAATTATCCAGAAGTACCCAGAAAAAAAAAGTTTCGGTATGCTTGGTAGCACATGTCAATGTAATGCCTTTTGAGTAATGTGAGGGCTCCTGTTGCTGCGCACAATGGATGACTACCACCTTGCACGATAGAAATGAACCCAATTACTAGAAATAAGCAAGAGTAACAATCACATGGTTACTTCAGACACGGAGGAGGGTCATAGGATGCCCCATGGCGCTTGTGTCTATTGTTGTCATTTTCGAAGTCATTCAATGGCACTTTTCAAAGTTGAGTGTCGTTTTGACAGCTGTTAGCATTTTGAGAGACCTTTAAAGACTCACAGAATATTCTATTTGGTGACAATGTAAACACTGACTTGCAATGTGATGCGATTTCTCTTTGTTTTATTCGTCGTGAAAAGTTGATATTCACTGCCTAATCTTTACTCAAACGCTATGCTGATCTCAAAAGCAAATTGATACAATGCTACCAGCTACAGGGATCTGTTCATTATTAGATTGGTTTATAGGGGTACGGCAAACAAAGTTTATTTTAACCAATTAATCATCAAATCTTTTTAATTAAGTAATCTAATAAAACATCTACCTTCAAGAAAATTACAAATTATTACTCTTACTCATTTGTCCATAAAATGTCAGAAACAAGTACAATTTTTTTTTTTTTGTTGTCCCCAGAGAAAAAGAATAAACTTCTGTAAACGGCTAAAGAAATCTTGACAATTGTTACTGCTGAGAGCACGAGCTTTGGACAGTTTTAAGTTAAACAATGCCTCTAATCCATAGGTGTCGAACCCCAGTCCTCGAGGGCCGGCATCCTGCATGTTTTCCGGTTTTCTTTCCCCAACACACCTGATTCAAATGATTAGTTCATTAGCAAGCTCTGTAGGAGCTTCAAAATGATCCCAATCATTTGAATCAGGTGTTTTTGAGGGAAAAGGTTTGAAAACATGTAGGATATCGGCCCTTGAGGACTGGAGTTCGACACCTGTGCTCTAATCAATGAGTCAGTTTTCAAAATAGTTGTCAATTAATTTGAAAATTGATAAGTTGGAGCTTAATTGATGCATTGTTGCACTTCCGGCTGTTTGCAATCCTGTATTTCACTGATTAATGGGCAGAGACCCTCTTCTATGCCTTACTCGTTAAAAGCTATACTTGGCCAATATTTATGGTGTTGGCAGAGAATAAGTTATCAACTAGCACTTTCTAAATAGGCACTAGAAATAACTCGGATATTTACTTGTATGGAGTATTCACACCGCCAGGGAGTGTTGAACAGCTGTGGGCCGCAAAGGAGACTGGTGTGTGAGAAAGTGGGCCTCGGCTACACACCACAGCATAGGGAGGGGGGTGTGCAGGAGGGGCTTAGGTGGTAACACCCGAGCCCCTCTGGAGAGTGGAAATGTGGGCATGGTTTGGTGAGCCGCCTTGACAGCGCAGCACAAAGAGCGCAAGGCGAGCGTCAGCAGTGCGATGGGGTGCACTGCGGAAAAAACACAGCGCTCGCAATGGTATGTCAGGTGCTTGCCCCCTTTCACACAGCCACGGTCCAAATGAAAGCGTAGTGACTGAAAACTCTACACCAGCTCCTAACTTTGCATCATAACCTTTCACATAGCCATTGCTAAACCTCTTATACTATAACCAAACTCCGCAAATTCTGGGGCCCAAACGCTCGGATCAGTCAGCCGCAGTTCCGGGGGAAATGTTGAAAAGTGGAGCAAAATCAAGAGTGACCTACCTTTGGGGGTTTGAAAGGGTAGTCTGGTGTGAAGGCAATGTCCAGGAAGAAGACGCCTCCCTCATACACGGAGCCCGGTGGTCCTAAGATGGTGGACCTCCACTCATAGATGTTGTCTCCTTTGGGGCCAGCACTGCCATGGGAAACAAAAAGACACTTTATTCAGATTTGGAATGCATATTAAAGTTCTGGGGTCCTTTTCACTTCCTCGAGGGCAGTGCTTTTCAATTATATTTTGCAAAGCCCCTCGACATGCCCCTGTGGACATGTCTATCACCAACTGTTTCATTAAAAAGTCTCAAGAACCTGTGACAGAAATCTAAAAAAAAAAAAAACAGCTAACTACTACAAAAAAATCCACTTACATTCGCCCAAATTAGAATCAGGATTCGTCATGAAAAAGCAAGCAAGCAAATAATATTGTTTCCAGTTTTACAGTAAACTTCAACGGGCAGTGAGGAAAAAAACTCAGCATGCCTTGCTTCCTATATGGAAAACTGTGGGAACATCTTTTCATTTCAAACTGATGTTATATCACAGTTTCTCACTCTTGAAAGCCAGAGTAGGATCATACGCGCACAACACTCTAGAAAGTACGTTTTAAAAGTAAATGTGCTTAAAGCACGCGAAAGAGTTACAACTATTAAAAGACAACGTATTACATTCTGTGGGATATAGGCAGCTTTCAAATCCAGCCCTTGATAAACGAGGGTTCACTGTGATGGGAGATGACTTCAGATCTCAAGCAGATTCCGTGTTGACCAGAAGCTGCCCGAATGCCGACAGTCACGTCTGTTGTAGTTAATACCATTTCCATATCGAGCCCCCTCCTTTATTGCAACCTCCCTATTGTTGTTTGCGATAAGACCCTGAGCTGGAACGTTGCCAGCAAGACACCAAGACAATGTCCACATCACAAAGCTGGGGAACAATGAACAATCCCTGTGATTTCATGTAATTACCGGCAAGGGTGTTCGATGCCAAGCCTTCCCCTGCTGTTGCACAAATTGTGTGTGTGTGTGTATGTCTAAGCATGTGTGTGCCCCGCATTGGCTTTCCCTCCAGGCTGTGATATAGCCGCTTGTCTTTTTTTATTTGGACAAAAACCAACAGAGACTTCCTGAAAGCAGATCCCCACAATAAGATCATTCTCCACAAATAGGAATCGCTCGCGTCCTCTTCCAGTGTCAAGGCGTAATCTACTTTGCCACCTCTCTTCGAGGAGGCCCCCGCTGACTAAGCCTTACTTAATTAGCTCATTACGGGCCGCCTCATCTCCGGAGAGTCCGAAAGAAAACGTTGGCCCGGCTGGGATTCGCTTTTGTTTTCTGTCGTACACAAAGCAAACTTTGGGGATTTTCCTTTTTCTCTAGAGGGAGACGATAGGGAAAATAAGAGGCGAGGTGATCGCGTTACAAGCGTCCATCTTTGCGCATTTGACCTTCTCAAAAAGATAAAAAGGGTATTGTTTGTTTAGTTTAGTTTTTTTAAACTATACAAGCGCTTTGGGCAGCACTTTGCAGAGGGTTGACGCATGTGTCGAGCGCAAGGTCACACAATTTTCGGAAACAGTGTTAGTTTGTGGATATGGCCCGTAATCACACCAAGCAAGATGGAGAGACAAACCAGACTAACAGGTATCATGATTGATGATACCCGTAAAAAGTTTGGAAACATGATTGTTGATTTATCATGTAAGCTACCAACATTACTCCTGTGGAGGTCTACGTCTTTCTTAATTATGACTACTGATGAGTTGGGGCTTGTTTATTAACATGGTGACAACATGGTAACCGTTAGACTGGCAACACTAATTGTTCAGGATTAGGCCTGGCCAATATTGATTTTTTTTTTGTTACTGATGATTTTAAAAATAGTAAAATTGATATTTTCCTCGAGACACATGCCCTCAAGATCATCAGTTGGACCCTTTAAGACCTTGTGAATGAAAGTCACCCTCTCTTTCCTTCTTCCACAGTTTCCGCTTTACACACACACCCCTTTGGCCTTGCACATGCTTCCTTTCAATACCACACGTCATGTTCTACACACGTGCATTTGTCCATGCATGCTCATTGATAAACATGCCTGTTTGCACATTTAATCCAGTGAAAACAATCACAGCTACTGTTATTGTAAAGTTGGATGGGAATGGGAATCCTCAAGCGACTGCCCACTGTTGTTGTTCGCAGCTCTGGCGCATCACAGATCTCACCAATTTTGTACACGTTCAGACTGAAAACTGTGAAAAAAAATCCTCTACATATCATTTGTGATCCATTGAGACAGAGATGTCTCTATAAAAGAGGGTGAGATTATGTCTGCAGTATCCATAACGGAGAAACGTGTGTCCCCGTATATTGACATCGATAATGAAAACTGTTGTGAATAGACAATATTAGAATATTTATTTTTTTCTATTTAAATATAAATCAATAAGTAATCAATTCATTTGTACAAGGATGTGCCTGTTTCTTTGCGGGCATTTACCCTGCAATCAAGAAAGACTTGGTGATCACGATGATGGTCAATGGAAACTTGCAAAAGCACAAACAGCCAAAGCGTGGTGTTGACTTAGAATGAAAGGCCGGAGTGCGTGTTTTTAGTGGAATGAAAGCGGCAGTGTGTTTGTCATGAGGTACTATTGATCTTGAAGCTAGAGGGTACTCATACGTCTCCTGCTTGGATGGGAGCTGTTGTTATCCCCCGAGACAAATCACAAGTGATAACTATTACCGCAAACAACACATGTTCAAAGGAATCATTTGTAATTTCAGACGGCAGAGAGCCATTTTGTTGCTCATTATGTCAAAGTCATGTTCAGTTATGGTTTCACAGGAGATCCGCACTACCTTTGTCACTTCAAACTGAACCCCGGCTTGATCCATGGCTTCAAAGCTTAATCGAAACCCTAACTCTGGCTTCAGACCCTGATTTGAACCCATAACCATTATGGGTGTGCATCCACCCTTCCCCGGTGCTATTGAAGATTGGTACACTTTCAAGTGGAACGATTCACTTCTGATTCATTCGGTTGCATTGCCATTCAGTTCTATATGGTATAGCTGTGAATACCGAAGATAAGAATTCGAAGAAACAGTAAAACATCAGCTAAGTCAAACCAATTTGTATTTGGTATGCATCATTCATAAAAGATGATCCAGTATGTATCTAGGTACATTTTAAAAACGTAACACTTTGATCGTAACAAAACAGGTTTCTGATTCAATTAGAATTTCGTTCCAACCTGACCAACTAGTTTTGAAACTCAAACCTCCCGAATTTAAAGCTTAACTTTTCCAAAAATACTACTCCATGTTTGAAATGATAACTTGAACCACTATGACTTGAAACCCCAAAACGGATTTAAAAACATCACCTTGGCAAGAAACCTTATGTTGACACACTAATCTTTTTCAAATTCTAATTTGAAACTTGCTTCAAACCCCACTTTTACTTCACAACCCTTGTGTGAAAATCACATTTATCATTCAATGAATACCTCTGGAAAAAAAAAAAAAACTGAGCACAGCCTGTGATTTGTGTCTGCTACAGTACGTCTGGTTACAGGCGTACCTAATGAAGTGTCCTGCGGGTGTAAATCTTTCCCAGGGTGCAGCTGGCGTCCTCCCTCAGCGGACGCCTGTGAGAAGCTTCTGAGCAAGCAGCTCTGCATCTGCGCTGCTGCCGTCAGCCAAATGCCTTGATTCACTGACTATTTGGGTCATTTGTTTCAAGGGTCTGGGATGCATTAGCGGGCGGGATTCTCGCCGAGGTCCTGTCCGCCACCATTACGCTCAAGAGGGAAGGTGTTCTGACAGCCAGGGTCCGCTTCCACCCCACCGCGGACCACCAACAAAGACTATTTTTTTTTTGGATAACTCCATAAATGTGCAAAGGGGAAATTAGCATCGGTGTTATGGTGATTAACTCTTGAACCAGTGTAAATTCAACACAAACGAAGCAAAATACACAAAAAGGGCTGCAGCTATCACACGTTTTGATTCATCTGGTTAAAACTGATTTTGCATGGCAACATACTAAAATATGCATGTCAGATGCAGGTATTATTGTGATTTGTAACCCAGTGTATGTGGCTTTAAGAGGCGGGGCCTGTTCTGTGAGTGACGTGAGTGTCAGTGAAAGTAGAGATGCGTTTGTAACCTCAGTTTAACAGCTGGCTCATCAAAGGCTGACCGTCTGTGTCAACTACCTCGGCATAGGGCTGTCACTACATAAGTCAAAATGAATTGATTAATTTATTTAGTAATTAATTTATTAATCATTTACTGCCATTTTTTTTTTTACCTAAAGACGTCCAAATCCTCAAATTCTAGCCCCAGCAGTAATTAAAACTAAAAGTAAAGTAAAACAAGACTTTTTATGCTTAATCCAAATTGGACATTTGCAAACATCTGCTTTTATTTTGGGAAAACAATGACAAACAAATAAATAAATGCATTTCAAAAAGTTGGTGGTCTGATGTAGCGTTGTTTCAAGGGGAAGTCAACTCAATTTTTTCTTTTAAGACATGTATTATACGTGGCCCCACTAGTCGAAACAGAAAATTCGAAACTATAATTGTAAATATGAATTAAGCAGCAAAATCCACCTGTTTTGATCTACTTCAGGAGGCGGCCGTTTTGCCACTTTTGGCACCCGAAAATGACCTCACAGTTGCACATTGCTCCAGTATCGACCAATCATGGCTCACTTGTTTTCGAGTTTAGTCGCGTGACACTGGCAACTGTGCCCTTATTGGTTGTTACCAAAGCAACTGTGATGCCTTTTTCAGTCAACAGTACATGGCAACAGGGCTGCCTCGGGTTGGGTAAAAATGAGCGCTTTTTGCTGCTTAATTCTTATTCCACAAACATAATATTAAAAATAATCTGTGTTTGGGTTAACAGGGTTTCATACAACATATTATAGTGAAATAAAAAAAAAAAAGGGGGGGTGACTTTCCCTTTAATTGATTTTTTTTTTTTTAATTCATTCCAACTAGCCATTATTTTAATAATGGATTAATCTGTTGTTTATTTTGCTGATTAAGTGATGAATTAAAGAAAAGCCTGTTACATTCCACCACTATTAAAAAAGGTAATTACTGTATTTCTTATTGATGGTGCAAAAAAAATATTTATGATTCAGTAAATGCATTGGCCCGTAATACATTGTCAAGGACGTAAAATATCCATCATTGTATTCCAATTTCAAGGCAATTACAAAAAAATTGATTGATTAATTAGTTGTCAATTAATTAATTATTGCACCTTTACATTAAACAATGGTAAATTAACAACAATAATTGTTTCTGGATAAGATACATGCAGAATGTTTTGTAATACAAAATACAATTATATACAATTATTTGATGAATTGATGGAACCATCAATTCTAAACAGTGGAGAGTGACAGCATGTTGCGAGTTAATCTTTGTGAATTGAATTGTACGTAACACCAACTGTTTTAGATCAATTGCACGGCAATTGATTTTGTCTGAGTGGCAGCAAAATGTGTTGTGAAGATGTGTCACACCCTCCCTACGCTGGAGAATCTAAGTGCGTGTCATGAGAAAAAGCAGAGCAAATGTTTAGAATTAAGCAGCCGAGAGCGTTTCCAGGAATTATCTAGGGAACCACATCAAAGCAAAGAGACTATGACATTGTGTTGTTACGCTAGTCTGCTTCTTTGTGGAGGGTCATGAGGTGTTTACTCATGAAACACGCTTTTCTGACACTGCGCGAGCGTGTGTGTGTGTGCGTGCGTGCGTGCGTGAGAGAAAGTCACGATGTGCTGATGTCTGCGCGGGGTAATGACAGACGCCGAGCATTATTCAGCTCTAGCCAGAGGCCGGTGTTTGCGCCGCGTCAGACGGCGGCCCAGATGCTAAAGAGAGAGAAGAAAAATGCTTATTTCACAGGAATCATTGTTGTAGCTGACGGAAGAAAGGAGGACGAGAGGGGCTCATAAACAGCCCCCCCGTTCGATCAACGATAAACAGAGGTGAGAAACAAAGTAGTGAACAACACAGAGAAAAGACAAATAAATTACTGACAGTAGCTCGCAAAATTATATTGCATCATGAGACAAAAACAATTAACTGACAAAACTGATAGTCTACAATACTTTCAAAATTATATTCCAACCAAGAGTGAGCCACCTACACGAGGGCGAAGGCATGGTTAAAACATCATTACACTGGCGCCAAGCGAGGTAACTAGAATATTTATTCTAGAGGTGCAGCCATTAAATTGACAACTAACCGATACTTAAATTAATTCATAATTATTTTATGAATTGATAAATTGTTTATGAATCCAAACTGTCCAAATCTTCAGGATTAGATTCTCAAATCAGCGACCCTAGTGAGGAGAAGCGGCTAGGAAAAAAAATGGATGAATGGATGGATAGGTGGTAGGGATGGTACAAGATCTTGTGAGACGAGATCTTGTGAGACGAGATCTCGCGAGATCGAACGCCACAAGATTTCTCGTGCCGAAATTCATTTCCTTTTCACTTTTTTGGAGGGTACAGCTTTTTGAGCCAGAAGTGCAATGTGCACTAGGCTGATGGATAGGCTTGGGTGCTACAGTATGCACCTAACCATTGTTTGTAATCTGCCATTAATTGAAAAGGAGAAGAAGCTCAATGGAGTACTGTACACATGAGAAATGCACAATGACCCGATTACTTTTAAATCATCTGTGTGGCAACCTTTTGGTTTTCAAATTAAGGAAAAGGATGGCAACACATTGACTGATAAGACAAAGACAGTTTGTAAACTCTGCAGGAAAAAAAAAAAAAAAAGAAATATGCTATACACCGCATCTAACACGAACTGTATGCAAAGGCATTTGCAGTTTACCACCAAAACCTGAAGCAAAGCAGCTCTTCAAAAATGCCTTCAAACAAGCAAGCAACAATAAGAAACCCTTTTGCATTGCATCAAGTGCGAGAGCCACCAAAATAACACGGGATATTGGTATGTACATCGAGCTTACTATGAAGCCATTTTGGATGGTGGAAGGCAGTGGATTTCCACGGTTAATTCACACCTTGACCGCGGTATGAGAACCCGTCACAACATCGCTTCGTACGGTAGTTCCAACCCTTTACAAGAAAACCAAAGCGGAGGTAATTGATGCCATGAAAGATGCAAGTAAATCCTTTGCTTGCTGCTACTTCAAAAGTGCACCTTTTCTATCCCTGCCACATCAGTTGGCAGTGAGCACGTCTTTATTTGCATAAATATTTTTTTGTTTAATGTTTGGCACTTTAAAAATATTTTTTTTTCATTCATGTTCAACTATGAAAGAGCTCAGCTGCAACTTTTCTTGAAGCAGCGTGTGAAAAGGAAGTATTTTCTTGTGTTCATGTTCAACTATTCTGAGAGATCTCAGATGAATATTTTTTTTTTATTCCAGCAGCATATGGAAAGACTTTAGATAGTTTATTGCAGCCTGCTCAATAAAAATATATAATTTTGAAATTGAATAGCTTATATTAGCAATATATTTTTTTTTTATTTTAAACATTTTGCAAAAATCTCGTCATATCTCGTCCTCATGGACTCAATCTCGTGAGATATCTCGTCTCGTGGGATTTGTATCTCATCCCATGTCTAGTGGATGGATTATAATATTAATGAAAACATAATTGTTATTGTTTTGGCCATATTTACAGTATAAAGCTGGTATCTGTACTCTTCTGTCCCTGCTACTGTACATACTGTGCAAAAAAGTTCATTTTCACAGCAGCAAAAGATTCAGCAGCATTATATCAATAAAGATTCTTTGTACAAGCAGTTAACATAAAACACATACCAGCAATACTCACAAAGCAGCAGGGTAGCAATGATCAGTCATGATCGACAGCCACCGTTTTGGCAATAAACGGAGCACTTAAAAAAACAAACGGCATTATTTGTGTCACCTTTGCCCCGCGTAGCTGCACGCTAATTGGCGGCAGGGCTTGTTCACGGTCAGCGACGAAGAAGATTGCTTCATTAAAGCGCTTCTCCTGTTAGCGTCACCGCTGAAAAAGAAGATGTGAAGCGAGTGGCGGCGCCATTAGGAGACGGCACGCCCACGGTGGGGGGAAACGAGCCCGAAGAGTAAATAATGCAGATAATGGCTTTATTTGTGCGCGGCTGTACTCAAAAGGCTCTGCGCGTGCACACATTCACATTCAATTACTGCTGCTCCAAAAAGAAAGGCTTTAATTCACTGAAAAGAGAATTATTTTACAACATTGAATGATTGTTGGTAAAACTGGGATCACATGTGGCATCATTAAGCAAATTGTCAAGTGACTGAATTTGTCTGAAATGCATTAAAAGGATCTATTATCTGTTCTGCTAATGCTATATTAGACATAATGTAGAGTATTAAAAAGGAAATTGACATGACATTATGTGAGGGTAAAAGACAAAACTACATTTTGCAATTCAATCCAAAGTCCCACGCTCGCAGTACTAATTGGATAACTACCACTCACGTGTTTTACAAAGTCATTACATTCACAGGAGGCATCCATGTTGCTAGTTGCCGTCAAATAAAAATGACATCACTGTTGCTCAAGGCTCAGGTAAAAACAAACCATGGGTCAGCTTCAGAAAACAGATATCACAAAACAGGAACGATGTTCTTGTACAAAGTGCAGATCTGATCACTAACCCCACTCACGTTTACGATAGTGATGGGAGTTTTTCTTTCAACTCAGCTCCCTATAAAGAGACCATTTTTTTTCTTTTTTTCTTCCTTCCTTGCAGTCTCAGCGTAAATATGCTTTAAAAAGCTGTATTTGTACCCTGGAGACCTACAGAATATTACACTAACTTGACCTGCATGGTGATGATGATGATGACATGAATGGTCTCATTGCGGTCGTAACAGAGTTCGATGGCAACGCAGATTAGCTAGGCTCCCCAGTTTATCTTTTGACATTTGCGTCAAGGAAATGAGCGGCTGCTCGCCATTAAAAAAAAAAGTGAATAGGATGTCTGCAATGCATCCTGGGAAGGAAAAGGTCACTCCATATATATGGAAATCACGATCGCCACCACTTCGCTACTTCTTGGTAATTTTAGCGCAAAAACCATGATCTTGGCAAAAAGAAAATGTTTCCCATGTCTCAGTTTTTAATGTTGTACTGTTTGAAGGCGCTACCTCGAAAGGGGACAAGGGTGACGCAAAATAGTAGTTATGACGGGCAGGTGTGATCGATGCTACGTTTTACAAGAGAATGCTGCGATTTGCGATAACACTTTTAGTACCATCACTCACTTTTAATGATAGGCTATATCGTGCAAAGATTCTCTTTTTTAATGACAGGTTATATATCGCAGAAGAGTATATTCTTTGACATTACAGGATGATAACAGTGAATGACCAATTTACCAACATGAGAGGACAGTTTGACAGCAGAGTATCATAAAAACAACAAACCTTAAAGACTGTTATTAGACGCAATAGTTTAGCATTAATTTCGTGTTAGTGTGTCAATGTCATCTTTTAGCAGTCATCATAACACTTGCATGTAGTGGAGAAATTTCAGCGGACTTACAAGGATGGAATGTGTGTGTGTGTGTGGATTTTTTTTTTTTTTTTGACAGAAATTGCTCATTTGATTTGATTCAGACAGCCAAACAATGAGTTTTACAGACAACTCAGTAAACTACAGTAACATTAGCTTTCACAAAGGATTAAAAAAATACATATTATTAGTATGAATAAAAATATACTGTAATTATCTGTATGTTAGTTATGAAAATGTGGTGCTACTAAAGTGGTGTGGGCATTTTTGATTGGCAAATTCATCCAAACATACCATACCAGCAAGTACATGTGAATGTACTTAGACTAAATGCTAAAACTAGTTTCCATGCCATGGGATCTTAACGAACATACCCTGTAGCATTATGAGAAAAAAAAGGATATATATTTTGCATTTAGTTACATGTACGTACTTGTGAGTACTATCAACCATCCTTGTAAATATGTTTGACAGTACTTGTGAATACATTCGACCGTAATTATAAACATGTTCAACAGTGCATGTAAATACGTTCAAACGAGTCAGCCAATCAAAAAATATTAACTCCACATGGACATTGCCGTAACTTGCATCATTCGTAACGGAGATAAATGAATGTAAAAACAATTTATTATACATACTGTATCTTGGGAATTAGCCGTTTGGTCCAATAGTACAAATCCTGACTAAACGCATTTGCCTTTAGTTTAAACAATGAGTTTAATTAAGATGTGTCTTCATGGACTAAAGATTTAGTAGTGAAATAACACTATTCTACAGAGAGGTTTCTTTTTTTGGTGTAATAAGTCTGGATTTTATTTGCACACTTGATGTTAATGACATTTCACAGATAAATGAAGGGAAAAGTCTTTACAAAGCCATTGCAAAGGTTGTAGACACGTCTTTCTCATGAAATTTATTCTCCCATTCTGCAGCGAGACCGCAGACAAAAGAGTGAAGGCGCATCGAGGCGAGCGTTCACCTGGTGTAAGTTATTGTGTTTATTCACCAGACAAAAAATGACTTTTGTCAACGACCCCGTCTGCTACTACAGTGAGGATTGTGCGGCGACTATAATGGCAGAATGTTCACAGTGCTCCAGTGTTTCACGGTCCGAGTGAAGCCATCAATTACAGCCCGGGACAAATGTTTACTGCTAAAGTACCTCCACAACGAGAATGCTGAGGATTCAATGACACATATGAATCAGGCACGAGTGGTGCAGTGGAAAACATTAGGGATAAATTAAACTCAGCCTGGTATTGGGGGTGTTGTTTTCTTTTCCAAGCAAAGAAAAAAAAATGATTTTCCTGGATACATTCGGAAAATTATAAACTGGGCAAGTTAGAGGAACACGGTCCCTCTGTGTGAGCCTTAAAAAAGAAAAAATGACCATATGTTTAAATGAGTTATAAGCCAGGGTTTTTTTTTCTCCCCCACCCTATTTTGGGTCACTGGCATTGCCTGGCATAGGGGAGTATAAAGCCTTCTTGACAATATTCTGCCTAGTAACAGATCCGTAACGTCTGCATAAAGGCATGTTTACACCATAAAAAATGGTCAAATAGGCACTTTTGTACAGTACGTCCCTGATGCTGGGTTTGAGCTCATTTCCATTTCACTTTGTTGTTGGCCATTTTTGGCTAAAAACAAAATAATTGTTCTGCTTGACATGTTTCTTTTTCAATTTTTAGTCAGATGCTGGTGTTTTTGGTGAAACCAAATGTTCTACTGACAAATTTAAGAAAAAAAAAAAGGGTAGAAATGGACTTGATTTCCCGGTCAAAGTAGAGTCTGGTCTGTCGTTTGGAAGGAACTGTGCTTAAATCTATAAGATTTTGTGGGTCTTGTATAAGGCTCCGAAACGCTGGTGGCTTCTATACAGCAAATTTGAAAAACCTCTGAGTGGCAAAAACCTTGACTTTGTACACTGCACGCATTTCAGATACAAAACCAATCCCCTCCTTCAGGTTCACCTTGATGGAAGCGCTTCTGATTCTAAAGCGCGCTTCTTTTAAGGCTCTCATTGTGCAGTCAAAAGGGGAAAAGCACTAAAAAGGTCAATGTCACATGGGGGATCACGTAGGCTGAAGGGTGGATATGATTCATCAATATTCATAAGGACGTGAGGGCGACTACGGAACACCAATCGATCACCCGAGGTCAAACACAAAACAGTGTGGACTTGTTTTTCAGCCAACAATCACTGCAGTTGAGCCGCACGGGTCGTCGAACACCGCTGAATACCCGGGAGCTTTTCCTGAAACTCACACCCGCTTCCTCCCGAGCCCCCTCCTCCCTGTCATGAATATTGATAACGCCGCCTGCTGCGCTTAATGGCGACGTCGCTGAAGATCAACGCCGGCTGTGTCACTCACAAGATCTCCCTTTGGACCAACATGGAGCCATTAGAGCCGAGACGATGAGTTCAAGGATGGGGAGTGAAAAAGAAGTTGCCGGCTTGGCGATGACAAAAAATTTGATGTTTGTGGAGATATGTATGATATTATTAGCTCACTGAAATCATTTACTGCCATGTTAAGCAGCTGCTAACAGACAGCAAATGTAACCCTCCAATTTCATTGAATTTTACTAACATTTCAAGCTTGTGTGGCCAAAAAGAATTTTACTGTCTAAAAAAATCCATTGTTTTATTTCATTTTACTGTTTCATTTTCAAACAGCAGCTCCTTTCAGAAGTAAAAGCAAAAACAAAAAAGGAGCTTGTAATTTCATTTCATACAATGTTAGTATCACCTTTTCTTCTCCCTAGAGTGAGAAAAGGTTGCCTTTGCTTCATAAAAATAAAATGTCATTCTTCTCCATGATCAGCAGACAATATCACTACTTCTGACATTCAAAATTACGCTCTTCAGTAATTTGTTCTATTAAAGTACAGTAAGACATTAAATACTGCTTTTGGTATTTAAAAACATAATGGGAAATTAGTGCCTTGCCAAAAAATAATTACCTAATCGAATAGAAAAATCCCAAATGTATAAAATAAGTGATAACTATAGAATAAATCCCAGGAGTTGAACCATTTAGTTGAATTACCAACTCGACATTAAAGTTTAATGCTTGAAGCCGACTAAGTTGGTAATCGTGTGTACATTGTTAATCATGTGTACAAATATTTGGTATTCCATCTTTAAATTGCTCAGTTTACAGTGGGCCTTGGAATTGCCTGTCTAGTGCCATGATACATCCAGCCAACAAGATGATACTGTCATCATACATCTGCTTCAGTCAGATAGAATGAAAATAAGACTGTTGAGGATGAGAATAGTGGTTAGCCTCGGGTCACTTGCTTCCAGCTACTGCGAGCTCGCCTACTCTTAAAATATTCATACCAACGGGACCACGGGACTGGCGGTGAGGAACGAGGGCAGTAGCCCCAACTGAAGCTACATCTTTGTCACCAAAATGTTATGCTCGATAACAAGTAGACACTGTGAAATAAGAACTTTATTCGTAAAACATGCGTCAAACAAGATCACGACACTTGAGTCCCGCATTCCGCTATGCGCAATACGGTTGTTAGGCTTGGACAAATAACTCAACACAAATGGATCGCCTGCCCTCTCACTTAACCAAGAAATCAAGTATGAGTTGCTTATTAGAAGCAAATAGGCTTCTCTCCATCCAACAAAACTTGTCTTGCCTTTTGATTTTGACATGATAGAGATTCATCGTGTAGTCTGGCTTCAGCTGCGTTGAAAACTTGCAAAAACATTTTCAGAACCAGGCAGATAATTACTTGGTCGTTCAGTATCACATTTGATGTGTAGGGCAGTCAATTTTCTATAAAATATGCTGTCAGAAAACGTACTTTTTTGGCACATGATCAATTATTCACCACTTAAAAACCCAACCACTATATTTCCTACTTCCTCTGCTGCATAAAAACCTTTCAGTGATGTTTCAAGGACTTTTTTTTTATCCATTGGAATTTTCACTTGCCAATTGAAAAAGCACATTAAAATCACCCAAAGACACTAATACCACCATGCGACGAGAAGCAATTTAAGTGAAATACCTCGACTAACATTACACCACCGCCTCTGCTGAAGGAGACGGCGCACAGCTCCGGCTGTGTTTTTGACGTGATGAACGAGGAAAACTAACGACTTAAATCTGAGGCATCCTTCTGATAAATGCCGCAGGAGGAGGAGGAGACGTGACAAGTGAGGAGATAACAAAAGAGGAGACGGGACAACAGATGTGAGAGATAAAGAAAATCACCCTGACTGGAATCTAAAATATAGTGCGATGTCTTGTATGTATTGAAAGGCATGTCAAAAGGCAAAAATGATAGAAATAACAAAGTATAAATATTCTCCAAGACAATCAAATCTGTCAAGTGCTATGTGGGATGCATGCTCCAGGCCTGTAGGTGGCAGTAATGCACACAAATCCCTTTCACGATGACATTTGTGTGTGATATTCAATACCAGATACATATGATGCATACAATTTTCAACAAAGTAATGACTAGAGTTGTGTCTAAAAATAAAAGCTCAGATTTGTTTTGTATTATTTATTTATTTTTAAACAAAAAATCTATTTCTGATTTATTTCAGATTTTACCCCTCCTATTTTTATTCAAGAAAACAAGTAAAAATAACTGAGAAAATTCAAAATGTTTTTCTTTTATATTAGCTAGCCTTTGACATACAAAATTCACTCTTAGAATTCAAGTACAAAACAATTGCCTTGCATGAAATACTTCTGTAAACAAATGCAGTTTAGTGGCACATTGTATGATGTATGAGAGTGATAAAGTGTAAACGTTTTCAACTTTGTTAAACATTGTAATTTGTATTACGTAATATTTGGATAAGATACTACCCATTTTATTGAATACCATCTATACAGCGACAATAAAGTTACTCTGGGTGACCTAAGGTGTGTGCTTGTTGTCACCCCTCTTCTTTTTCTAACGCATTTTTGGCAAGGAAAACCGGCCTGTCCACTGAGGCATGCATGCCCTGCTGCATGTGACAATTCAACCAGTCTTTTCCACTGTATACATTGATGCTTGATCATGATTTGCAACGCAACTGCTTCAGTGACCACTTTCCGTGCACCTATCTTATCATGTGTGCTTCCTTGTGTAAATGACTCCTTCAGAGTAACCTGCTTTTTAGCTGGAATTTGGAGGTTGATGCAGTCTTGCTCTCCTCGCAAAGCTGAACATTTAACACCCTCTGTTTTAGTCGCTGAAAATATGTTCCTAATGCTGCTACTTTTTGTTGCAATGGGCTTTAAAAAAATATTGCAGCATGGTGTTACTTGTTCCACGTCTGTGTCTGTCTTTTAGAAATAAAACGATTCGCTTTCTTTAGCCATAGCTAAGTTGCGCTAGCCTTCTGTTTGGCATAAGTGTGAGGGAAACAAGGCAAAGGGGGAAGTTACGGAGGCTCATGAGGACGTAACGCACTGCACCGAGAGGGGAGGAATATATCGATTTTATTATTTTTAAAACCACCTGTACCAAAAAAAAAAGAATTAATCACAAAAAAATAATTCAAGTAAATCAATGTTGCCCAGGCCCAATAATGACCTAATTTCAAAGAAAGATCTGTAAATACTTTCCTCTTTAAATTTTCATGAAATTAATGTTTTTTTTTTAATATTATTATTATTATTATTATTCTTTTAAGTTGCAATTTCTACTTTGTGATCTTGAAACTGCTTCAAGAGAGTGGCCGATCCTAGCATCGGCTGTCATCGCAAGAAAAAGTGAGTGAGGGAATGCCGGACAAAGGTGTGAAGTTTAACACCCAGCACTTAATTCATGCCTCTCCCTCCGTGTTATCAACAGCAATTGTTGCCATTTGCCACACCAGACGGCCGTGTCAGCTATCTATCTCCGCCTGGCAAATTTTGCGGGATCTCAGTGTGAAACAGCCTACAGTTTCCTTTCAGCAATCGCCTAAAAATAATATTTAAAAACAGATTGGTGTACGCAAGCAAAATAATACACATTAACAGCACTGTGTGGCAGCATCAATCAAAAGCGAGCCCTGTCTCTAGGGGCCGTACATGTAGATGAAGTGACTCATATATTCATTAGAGCCGGATTAGTGGGATCCGAGTTGGGTTATTACTAAAATATTGCGATTTGACGCCTACTACAGTTCAATTGGCTCCTTATGCTTTGACGTAACGCCTGATGCTTTCCTGTTGCCTTCCCAGATAATGACGCTTTGATCTGCTTCATTCGAACCACACGACAACTCCTTTCACTCATAAATTGAGACCAATGGAAAAATATGTCCCATAGTACAAAGGAGGCGAGAACATGACCCGCTAGATGTCAGCCCCTCTTTGTCTCACTGGTATTTAATTACCGCTAAAATGACAGCAAAGCACGTGCAGATGGGAGCTCTGTACTAATGCAGCATCATTTGCATCAGTAGGTGCGAGAATACAGAGTAATGACCATGTTGAATTATCACAGGTTTCATTCTCTTGCTGCAGGTTAGAGAACATCAGCTTTAATAATGATGATCAGCTCAAATTAAGTGTTGCTATGGTGCCCTGCTGCAAATAGAGACATTTTTAAGTAGGACAGAAATTAAGAACCCAAAACTCATATTACACAAAAAAATAAATGGCTTACAGATGATGTGATTCAGACAAAAAATAATAAATGCAGTGAGGATTTTCTATAACGTCTGCGAACGACCCAGGCTAAACTTAACAACTCCCTGACAGACATTTTAGAAGTCAAGCTGCAAAACTACAACAATTCCTCCATTAAACCAATTATATCTAGTAGAAAGGCTTTCACTTAATTCTATGGCATTGCAGGGTGTTTAGAAAGTCTTTAAACATAAAGGTGCGTGGCAAACGTTCCACCCACTTACCCCACTCCATCTTACAGCCCCACCCACTATCTAGACCATTAGAAAATTCTTAGCTGTAAAGGTGACTAAGTTGGGTACTGTATATGTCATTATGTGAGGGTCTACTATACTTTAATAAATCATAAAAAACAACTGCTCAGAAATCTGCATTTGTGAACAATCCATTTTTGTTAATGGTTCATAACTTCTATAAGGGTGGCGTTTTCAACAGTAGGAAAACATGAGTGCGGCGAGTTGGGAACGACTGAATGAGCCGATCCACTGAATTAAATAACAAGGTATCCTCACAAGACAAGGTGGAATTGTCCGCAAATTGAACTAACGATGATTTGCTAAGGAGGTGGCGAGCAAACGAGTGGTGATGACATAAATCAACCGGTCCCCCCCACATGCCCTCCCACCTTCCCACCCACCCGGCCGGTGCTGCGTTTGTGGAACGCTCCCAAGTGGATGTCTTTAGCGCCGCTCTCCTTCCTGCCTCCTGAAGAAGGCCAACAGCCTGTGACTCCATTTGTCGCAGCCGCTCAAATGAATAACCTTTCAAGTGAGCTCGGTCCGGGGAAAAACGGCAAGCGAGCAGCATACCAAACGAGCGCCTGAGAAAATGTCGCTTCTCTCTGTCGCTGATGGTCTTGCCTTATGTATGACCGCAGAGTAATAATTATTAGAGGAAGGTAACCCCCCCCCCCCCCCCCCCCAACATACACGCACACAACCATTCGTTGTAAAGGGATTATCTTGAGGAAGCTTAATTGTTTCCCAGGCAACTCGTCTCCCCCACCAAGACTGCAAAATCTCCTCTGGCGATTATTTTACTTTCAAATTACTTCCTCCAGCCAAATCCTTCATATGAGCCAACCTAGTTTTATTTTCAAAAAGGGAAGGGGGCGGGAGGGTTGTCAAAAATAGATTAGAGTCCTCGAGGAAAACAACATGTCTTTTAGCCCGGAGTATCATAACACACTGGCCAGACAACTGCTGTGAAAAGGTTCGTTCCGTGTTTAACACTAACAACGACGTGTGTCATTGATTGATTCTCACTGTCAGGAAAGCGCTCCACGGTCAGATAAATAGTATGGAAACTGGTTTTCCTTACAAAGCCAGAAACATCTCAGACTACAACCAACTCATGAAGCATTAACGTCCTCAAAGTTATTTGGTGTACGTAGCGAAGAAAACTTTTTCAAAAAAACTAACGTACATTAAATATTCAAGGCAAACTGTCAGTCAGAAATCTATAACATGTTTTTGTATGCATCAAATATTTTTCCATATTTTGGTAAACTTGAAAAGTAAAAGAGGTTAGTTCTATGTTTAGCGCTAACAAATGTTGGGTGATTGATTTACAATATAAACAAAGTGTTGAACGAATTTGTTGAATGTCAAAGCAAAACCATAATTAGTTGAAAAACTTTGATTGTGTGTGTATAAAACACATTAGTGTGTCTTTGATAATGGATGTGCTTAGCAACAACAACATGCAGTGGTGATTGAATTGCATCAAAAATTAGGACGTTGACATCCTGATGACTCGAATGGGAATTAGTTGCCCTTATTAAAACCAAAAACGCCTTCTCAATCTGCAACGAACAAAACTGACAACATTTCCCAAAATATCTGTGTTTGATGACCATTGTTGCGGTCTTTGATTAATTCGGCATGTTAAACATCAGTTGAACTGCAAGTCATCAACAAATCTACCATACATTTACATTATTGCATCTTTGATAAATCAACATTGAAAGGGTTACGGTCTTTGAGAGAATTGACATACATTTCGGTAGCCATCAAGTACATGGTGTATTTGAAAGAGCTGTTGGATACCGTAGACCAGGCAGTCGATTACCAGATCAACTGGCGCATCAGGTAAAAAGCCCAAAAACCAACAGCTTTACCTCAAACTACAACAAACTACAACAACAAATGAGTTTCCAAATAAATCACAGAAAAAAGACATTAACAACTAAGTGTGTTTGTTGGATCTAATGCCATATGTTTTTGTACACATCTAATACATGTCACGTCTTTGATTAATCTGCAGTGAAACCATTAGCTTTGTGTTTCCCGACATAAACAAGGCCGTCAAGCGGGCAGACCACAGCAAACTGGCGCCCTAGGAACAAAGCCAGAAAACATCACAACACCATCATCATCTCCTCAAACTACAACCAACAAAGGCGCCATCAACGCTGGCGTCACGGAAGCTGATAAAAAGCTCCGTCCTGCGCGGCATCCCCGAGGGGGATGACGGACGCACCGCATGCGGCTAGCCGGCAACATCTCTCGTCCTCAAAAGGCCCGAGAGAGAGCGGAAAAGAG